>NW_027616393.1:0-404982 GCF_964187855.1 Myxine glutinosa
TTGTATATTAGTGTGGAAAAAACACTTTTTGCACTTGTGATAGTGTTGAAAAACCACTTTTCGCACTTGTGTTAGTGTTGAAAATCCACTTTTCGCACTTGTGTTGGTGCAGGAAACCACTTTTGCACATGTATTAGTGTGGAAAAAACACATTTGCGCTTGTGATAGTGTTGAAAAACCACTTTTCGCACTTGTGTTAGTGTTGAAAAACCACTTTTCGCACTTGTGTTAGTGTTGAAAAACCACTTTTCGCACTTGTGTTGGTGAAGGGAACCAATTTTGCACTTGTATTAGTGTGGAAAAAACACTTTTTGCACTTGTGATAGTGTTGAAAAAACCACTTTTCGCACTTGTGTTAGTGTTGAAAAACCACTTTTCGCACTTGTGTTGGTGCAGGAAACCACTTTTGCACTTGTGTTAGTGTGGAAAAACCACTTTTCGCACTTGTGTTAGTGTTGAAAAAACCACTTTTTCTCACTTGTGTTGGTGCAGGAAACCACTTTTTCACTTGTATTAGTGTGGAAAAAACACTTTTTGCACTTGTGATAGTGTTGAAAAAACCACTTTTCACACTTGTGTTGGTGCAGGAAACCACTTTTGCACTTGTATTAGTGTGGAAAAAAACACTTTTTGCACTTGTGATAGTGTTGAAAAACCACTTTTCGCACTTGTGTTAGTGTTGAAAAACCACTTTTCGCACTTGTGTTGGTGCAGTGAAACCACTTTTGCACTTGTATTAGTGTGGAAAAAACACTATTTGCACTTGTGATAGTGTTGAAAAACCACTTTTCGCACTGGTGTTAGTGTTGAAAAACCACTTTTCGCACTTGTGTTGGTGCAGGAAACCACTTTTGCACTTGTATTAGTGTGGAAAAACCACTTTTTGCACTTGTGATAGTGTTGAAAACCCACTTTTCGCACATGTGTTAGTGAAGGCAACCACTTTTCGCACTTGTGTTGGTGCAGGAAACCACTTTTGCACTTGTATTAGTGTGGAAAAAACACTTTTTGCACTTGTGATAGTGTTGAAAAACCACTTTTCGCACTTGTGTTAGTGTTTGAAAAACCACTTTTCGCACTTGTGTTGGTGCAGCAAACCACTTTTGCACTTGTATTAGTGTGAAAAACCACTTTTCACACTTGTGTTAGTGTTGAAAAACCACTTTTCGCACTTGTGTTGGTGCATGAAACCACTTTTGCACTTGTGTTAGTGTGGAAAAACCACTTTTCGCACTTGTGTTAGTGTTGAAAAACCACTTTTCTCACTTGTGTTGGTGCAGGAAACCACTTTTTCACTTGTATTAGTGTGGAAAAAACACTTTTTGCACTTGTGATAGTGTTGAAAAACCACTTTTCACACTTGTGTTGGTGCAGGAAACCACTTTTGCACTTGTATTAGTGTGGAAAAAACACTTTTTGCACTTGTGATAGTGTTGAAAAAACCACTTTTCGCACTTGTGTTAGTGTTGAAAAACCACTTTTCGCACTTGTGTTGGTGCAGGAAACCACTTTTGCACTTGTATTAGTGTGGAAAAAACACTATTTGCACTTGTGATAGTGTTGAAAAACCACTTTTCGCACTGGTGTTAGTGTTGAAAAACCACTTTTCGCACTTGTGTTGGTGCAGGAAACCACTTTTGCACTTGTATTAGTGTGGAAAAAACTCACTTTTTTGCACTTGTGATAGTGTTGAAAACCCACTTTTCGCACATGTGTTAGTGAAGGCAACCACTTTTCGCACTTGTGTTGGTGCAGGAAAACCACTTTTGCACTTGTATATTAGTGTGGAAAAAAACACTTTTTGCACTTGTGATAGTGTTGAAAAACCACTTTTCGCACTTGTGTTAGTGTTGAAAATCCACTTTTCGCACTTGTGTTGGTGCAGGAAACCACTTTTGCACATGTATTAGTGTGGAAAAAACACATTTGCGCTTGTGATAGTGTTGAAAAACCACTTTTCGCACTTGTGTTAGTGTTGAAAAACCACTTTTCGCACTTGTGTTAGTGTTGAAAAACCACTTTTCGCACTTGTGTTGGTGAAGGGGAACCAATTTTGCACTTGTATTAGTGTGGAAAAAACACTTTTTGCACTTGTGATAGTGTTGAAAATCCACTTTTCGCACTTGTGTTAGTGTTGAAAAACCACTTTTCGCACTTGTGTTGGTGCAGGAAACCACTTTTGCACTTGTATTAGTGTGGAAAAACCACTTTTCGCACTTGTGTTAGTGTTGAAAAACCACTTTTCGCACTTGTGTTAGTTGTTTGAAAAACCACTTTTCGCACTTGTGTTAGTGTTGAAAAACCACTTTTCGCACTTGTGTTGGTGCAGGAAACCACTTTTACACTTGTATTAGTGTGGAAAAAACACTTTTTGCACTTGTGATAGTGTTGAAAAACCACTTTTCGCACTTGTGTTAGTGTTGAAAAACCACTTTTCGCACTTGTGTTGGTGCAGGAAACCACTTTTGCACTTGTATTAGTGTGGAAAAAACACTTTTTGCACTTGTGATAGTGTTGAAAAACCACTTTTCGCACTTGTGTTAGTGTTGAAAAACCACCTTTCGCACTTGCGTTAGTATTGAAAAACCCACTTTTCGCACTTGTGTTAGTGCAGGAAACCACTTTTGCACTTGTATTAGTGTGGAAAAAAACACTTTTTGCACTTGTGATAGTGTTGAAAAACCACTTTTCGCACTTGTGTTAGTGTTGAAAAACCACTTTTCGCACTTGTGTTGGTGCAGGAAACCACTTTTGCACTTGTATTAGTGTGGAAAAAAACACTATTTGCACTTGTGATAGTGTTGAAAAACCACTTTTCGCACTGGTGTTAGTGTTGAAAAACCACTTTTCGCACTTGTGTTGGTGCAGGAAACCACTTTTGCACTTGTATTAGTGTGGAAAAACCACTTTTTGCACTTGTGATAGTGTTGAAAACCCACTTTTCGCACATGTGTTAGTGAAGGCAACCACTTTTCGCACTTGTGTTGGTGCAGGGAAACCACTTTTGCACTTGTATTAGTGTGGAAAAAACACTTTTTGCACTTGTGATAGTGTTGAAAATCCACTTTTCGCACTTGTGTTAGTGTTGAAAAACCACTTTTCGCACTTGTGTTGGTGCAGCAAACCACTTTTGCACTTGTATTAGTGTGGAAAAACCACTTTTCACACTTGTGTTAGTGTTGAAAAACCACTTTTCGCACTTGTGTTGGTGCATGAAACCACTTTTGCACTTGTGTTAGTGTGGAAAAACCACTTTTCGCACTTGTGTTAGTGTTGAAAAACCACTTTTCTCACTTGTGTTGGTGCAGGAAACCACTTTTTCACTTGTATTAGTGTGGAAAAAACACTTTTTGCACTTGTGATAGTGTTGAAAAACCACTTTTCACACTTGTGTTGGTGCAGGAAACCACTTTTGCACTTGTATTAGTGTGGAAAAAACACTTTTTGCACTTGTGATAGTGTTGAAAAACCACTTTTCGCACTTGTGTTAGTGTTGAAAAACCACTTTTCGCACTTGTGTTGGTGCAGGAAACCACTTTTGCACTTGTATTAGTGTGGAAAAAACACTATTTGCACTTGTGATAGTGTTGAAAAACCACTTTTCGCACTGGTGTTAGTGTTGAAAAACCACTTTTCGCACTTGTGTTGGTGCAGGAAACCACTTTTGCACTTGTATTAGTGTGGAAAAACCACTTTTTGCACTTGTGATAGTGTTGAAAACCCACTTTTCGCACATGTGTTAGTGAAGGCAACCACTTTTCGGCACTTGTGTTGGTGCAGGAAACCACTTTTTGCACTTGTATATTAGTGTGGAAAAAACACTTTTTGCACTTGTGATAGTGTTGAAAAACCACTTTTCGCACTTGTGTTAGTGTTGAAAATCCACTTTTCGCACTTGTGTTGGTGCAGGGAAACCTACTTTTGCACATGTATTAGTGTGGAAAAAAACACATTTGCGCTTGTGATAGTGTTGAAAAACCACTTTTCGCACTTGTGTTAGTGTTGAAAAACCACTTTTCGCACTTGTGTTAGTGTTGAAAAACCACTTTTCGCACTTGTGTTGGTGAAGGGGAACCATTTTTGCACTTGTATTAGTGTGGAAAAAACACTTTTTGCACTTGTGATAGTGTTGAAAAACCACTTTTCGCACTTGTGTTAGTGTTGAAAAACCACTTTTCGCACTTGTGTTGGTGCAGGGAAACCACTTTTGCACTTGTGTTAGTGTGGAAAAACCACTTTTCGCACTTGTGTTAGTGTTGAAAAACCACTTTTCTCACTTGTGTTGGTGCAGGAAACCACTTTTTCACTTGTATTAGTGTGGAAAAAACACTTTTTGCACTTGTGATAGTGTTGAAAAACCACTTTTCACACTTGTGTTGGTGCAGGAAACCACTTTTGCACTTGTATTAGTGTGGAAAAAACACTTTTTGCACTTGTGATAGTGTTGAAAAACCACTTTTCGCACTTGTGTTAGTGTTGAAAAACCACTTTTCGCACTTGTGTTGGTGCAGGAAACCACTTTTGCACTTGTATTAGTGTGGAAAAAAACACTATTTGCACTTGTGATAGTGTTGAAAAACCACTTTTCGCACTGGTGTTAGTGTTGAAAAACCACTTTTCGCACTTGTGTTGGTGCAGGAAACCACTTTTGCACTTGTATTAGTGTGGAAAAACCACTTTTTGCACTTGTGATAGTGTTGAAAACCCACTTTTCGCACATGTGTTAGTGAAGGCAACCACTTTTCGCACTTGTGTTGGTGCAGGAAACCACTTTTGCACTTGTATTAGTGTGGAAAAAACACTTTTTGCACTTGTGATAGTGTTGAAAAACCACTTTTCGCACTTGTGTTAGTGTTGAAAAACCACTTTTCGCACTTGTGTTGTGCAGCAAACCACTTTTGCACTTGTATTAGGTGTGGAAAACCACTTTTCACACTTGTGTTAGTGTTGAAAAACCACTTTTCGCACTTGTGTTGGTGCATGAAACCACTTTTGCACTTGTGTTAGTGTGGAAAAACCACTTTTCGCACTTGTGTTAGTGTTGAAAAACCACTTTTCTCACTTGTGTTGGTGCAGGAAACCACTTTTTCACTTGTATTAGTGTGGTAAAAAACACTTTTTGCACTTGTGATAGTGTTGAAAAACCACTTTTCACACTTGTGTTGGTGCAGGAAACCACTTTTGCACTTGTATTAGTGTGGAAAAAACACTTTTTGCACTTGTGATAGTGTTGAAAAACCACTTTTCGCACTTGTGTTAGTGTTGAAAAACCACTTTTCGCACTTGTGTTGGTGCAGGAAACCACTTTTGCACTTGTATTAGTGTGGAAAAAACACTATTTGCACTTGTGATAGTGTTGAAAAACCACTTTTCGCACTGGTGTTAGTGTTGAAAAACCACTTTTTCGCACTTGTGTTGGTGCAGGAAACCACTTTTGCACTTGTATTAGTGTGGAAAAACCACTTTTTGCACTTGTGATAGTGTTGAAAACCCACTTTTCGCACATGTGTTAGTGAAGGCAACCACTTTTCGCACTTGTGTTGGTGCAGGAAACCACTTTTTGCACTTGTATATTAGTGTGGAAAAAACACTTTTTGCACTTGTGATAGTGTTGAAAAACCACTTTTCGCACTTGTGTTAGTGTTGAAAATCCACTTTTCGCACTTGTGTTGGTGCAGGGAAACCACTTTTGCACATGTATTAGTGTGAGAAAAAAACACATTTGCGCTTGTGATAGTGTTGAAAAACCACTTTTCGCACTTGTGTTAGTGTTGAAAAACCACTTTTCGCACTTGTGTTAGTGTTGAAAAACCACTTTTTCGCACTTTGTGTTGGTGAAGGGAACCAATTTTGCACTTGTATTAGTGTGGAAAAAAACACTTTTTTGCACTTGTGATAGTGTTGAAAAAACCACTTTCTCGCACTTTGTGTTAGTGTTGAAAAAACCACTTTTCGCACTTGTGTTGGTGCAGGAAAACCACTTTTGCACTTGTATTAGTGTGGAAAAACCACTTTTCGCACTTGTGTTAGTGTTGAAAAACCCACTTTTCGCACTTGTGTTAGTGTTGAAAAAACCACTTTTCGCACTTGTGTTAGTGTTGAAAAACCACTTTTCGCACTTGTGTTGGTGCAGGAAACCACTTTTATCCACTTGTATTAGTGTGGAAAAAACACTTTTTGCACTTGTGATAGTGTTGAAAAACCACTTTTTCGCACTTGTGTTAGTGTTGAAAAACCACTTTTCGCACTTGTGTTGGTGCAGGAAAACCACTTTTTGCACTTGTATTAGTGTGGAAAAAACACTTTTTGCACTTGTGATAGTGTTGAAAAAACCACTTTTCGCACTTGTGTTAGTGTTTGAAAAACCACCTTTCGCACTTAGCGTTAGTATTGAAAAACCACTTTTCGCACTTGTGTTAGTGCAGGAAACCACTTTTGCACTTGTATTAGTGTGGAAAAAACCACTTTTCGCACTTGTGTTAGTGTTGAAAAACCACTTTTTGCACTTGTGTTAGTGTTGAAAAACCACTTTTCGCCGCTTGTGTTAGTGTTGAAAAACCACTTTTCGCACTTGTGTTGGTGCAGGAAACCACTTTTGCACTTGTATTAGTGTGGAAAAACACTTTTTGCACTTTTGATAGTGTTGAAAACCACTTTTCGCACTGAGTGTTAGTGTTGAAATCCACTTTTCGCACTTGTGTTGGTGCAGGAAACCACTTTTGCACTTGTATTAGTGTGGAAAAAACACTTTTTGCACTTGTGATAGTGTTGAAAAACCACTTTTCGCACTTGTGTTAGTGTTTAAAAAACCACTTTTTGCACTTGTGTTAGTGTTGAAAAACACTTTGCGCACTTGTGTTGGTGCAGGAAACCACTTTTTGCACTTGTATTAGTGTGGAAAAAACACTTTTTGCACTTGTGATAGTGTTGAAAAACCACTTTTCGCACTTATGATAGTGTTGAAAAAACCACTTTTCGCACTTGTGTTAGTGTTGAAAAACCACTTTTCGCACTTGTGTTGGTGAAGGGAAACCAATTTTGCACTTGTATTAGTGTGGAAAAAACACTTTTTGCACTTGTGATAGTGTTTGAAAAACCACTTTTCGCACTTGTGTTAGTGTTGAAAAACCACTTTTTCGCACTTGTGTTGGTGCAGGAAACACTTTTGCACTTGTATTAGTGTGGAAAAACCACTTTTTGCACTTGTGATAGTGTTGAAAAACCACTTTTCGCACTTGTGTTAGTGTTGAAAATCCACTTTTCGCACTTGTGTTGGTGCAGGAAACCACTTTGCACTTGTATTAGTGTGGAAAAAACACTTTTGCACTTGTGATAGTGTTGAAAAACCACTTTTCGCACTTGTGTTAGTGTTGAAAAACCACTTTTCGCACTTGTGTTGGTGCAGGAAACCACTTTTGCACTTGTATTAGTGTGGAAAAAACACTTTTTGCACTTGTGTTAGTGTTGAAAAACCACTTTTCGCACTTGTGTTGGTGCAGGAAACCACTTTTGCACTTGTATTAGTGTGGAAAAACACTTTTCGCACTTGTGTTAGTGTTGAAAAACCCACTTTTCGCACTTGTGTTAGTGTTGAAAAACCACTTTTCGCACTTGTGTTAGTGTTGAAAAAACCACTTTTCGCACTTGTGTTGGTGCAGGAAACCACTTTTGGCACTTGTATTAGTGTGGAAAAAACACTTTTTGCACTTGTGATAGTGTTGAAAAACCACTTTTCGCACTTGTGTTAGTGTTGAAAAACCACTTTTCGCACTTGTGTTGGTGCAGCAAACCACTTTTGCACTTGTATTAGTGTGGAAAAACCACTTTTCACACTTGTGTTAGTGTTGAAAAACCACTTTTCGCACTTGTGTTGGTGCATGAAACCACTTTTGCACTTGTGTTAGTGTGGAAAAACCACTTTTCGCACTTGTGTTAGTGTTGAAAAACCACTTTTCTCACTTGTGTTGGTGCAGGAAACACACTTTTTCACTTGTATTAGTGTGGAAAAAACACTTTTTGCACTTGTGATAGTGTTGAAAAACCACTTTTCACACTTGTGTTGGTGCAGGAAACCACTTTTGCACTTGTATTAGTGTGGAAAAAAACACTTTTTGCACTTGTGATAGTGTTGAAAAACCACTTTTCGCACTTGTGTTAGTGTTGAAAAACCACTTTTCGCACTTGTGTTGGTGCAGGAAACCACTTTTGCACTTGTATTAGTGTGGAAAAAAACACTATTTGCACTTGTGATAGTGTTGAAAAAACCACTTTTCGCACTGGTGTTAGTGTTGAAAAACCACTTTTCGCACTTGTGTTGGTGCAGGAAACCACTTTTGCACTTGTATTAGTGTGGAAAAACCACTTTTTGCGCTTGTGATAGTGTTGAAAACCCACTTTTCGCACATGTGTTAGTGAAGGCAACCACTTTTCGCACTTGTGTTGGTGCAGGAAACCACTTTTGCACTTGTATATTAGTGTGGAAAAAACACTTTTTGCACTTGTGATAGTGTTGAAAAACCACTTTTCGCACTTGTGTTAGTGTTGAAAATCCACTTTTCGCACTTGTGTTGGTGCAGGAAACCACTTTTGCACATGTATTAGTGTGGAAAAAACACATTGCACTTGTGATAGTGTTGAAAAACCACTTTTCGCACTTGTGTTAGTGTTGAAAAACCACTTTTCGCACTTGTGTTAGTGTTGAAAAACCACTTTTCGCACTTGTGTTGGTGAAGGGAACCAATTTTGCACTTGTATTAGTGTGGAAAAAACACTTTTTGCACTTGTGATAGTGTTGAAAAACCACTTTTCGCACTTGTGTTAGTGTTGAAAAACCACTTTTCGCACTTGTGTTGGTGCAGGAAACCCACTTTTGCACTTGTATTAGTGTGGAAAAACCACTTTTCGCACTTGTGTTAGTGTTGAAAAACCACTTTTCGCACTTGTGTTAGTGTTGAAAAACCACTTTTCGCACTTGTATTAGTGTTGAAAAACCACTTTTCGCACTTGTGTTGGTGCAGGAAACCACTTTTACACTTGTATTAGTGTGGAAAAAACACTTTTTTGCACTTGTGATAGTGTTGAAAAAACCACTTTTCGCACTTGTGTTAGTGTTGAAAAACCACTTTTCGCACTTGTGTTGGTGCAGGAAACCACTTTTGCACTTGTATTAGTATATTATATATATATATACTAATACAAGTGCAAAAGTGGTTTCCTGCACCAACACAAGTGCGAAAAGTGGTTTTTCAACACTAACACAAGTGCGAAAAGTGGTTTTTCAACACTATCACAAGTGCAAAAAGTGTTTTTTCCACACTAATACAAGTGTAAAAGTGGTTTCCTGCACCAACACAAGTGCGAAAAGGTGGTTTTTCAACACTAATACAAGTGCGAAAAGTGGTTTTTCAACACTAACACAAGTGCGAAAAGTGGTTTTTCAACACTAACACAAGTGCGAAAAGTGGTTTTTCCACACTAATACAAGTGCAAAAGTGGTTTCCTGCACCAACACAAGTGCGAAAAGTGGTTTTTCAACACTAACACAAGTGCGAAAAGTGGTTTTTCAACACTATCACAAGTGCAAAAAGTGTTTTTTCCACACTAATACAAGTGCAAAATTGGTTCCCTTCACCAACACAAGTGCGAAAAGTGGTTTTTTCAACACTAACACAAGTGCGAAAAGTGGTTTTTCAACACTAACACAAGTGCGAAAAGTGGTTTTTCAACACTATCACAAGTGCAAATGTGTTTTTTCCACACTAATACATGTGCAAAAGTGGTTTCCTGCACCAACACAAGTGCGAAAAGTGGATTTTCAACACTAACACAAGTGCGAAAAGTGGTTTTTCAACACTATCACAAGTGCAAAAAGTGTTTTTTCCACACTAATATACAAGTGCAAAAGTGGTTTCCTGCACCAACACAAGTGCGAAAAGTGGTTGCCTTCACTAACACATGTGCGAAAAGTGGGTTTTCAACACTATCACAAGCGCAAAAAGTGGTTTTTCCACACTAATACAAGTGCAAAAGTGGTTTCCTGCACCAACACAAGTGCGAAAAGTGGTTTTTCAACACTAACACCAGTGCGAAAAGTGGTTTTTCAACACTATCACAAGTGCAAATAGTGTTTTTTCCACACTAATACAAGTGCAAAAGTGGTTTCCTGCACCAACACAAGTGCGAAAAGTGGTTTTTTCAACACTAACACAAGTGCGAAAAGTGGTTTTTCAACACTATCACAAGTGCAAAAAGTGTTTTTTCCACACTAATTACAAGTGCAAAAGTGGTTTCCTGCACCAACACAAGTGTGAAAAGTGGTTTTTCAACACTATCACAAGTGCAAAAAGTGTTTTTTCCACACTAATACAAGTGAAAAAGTGGTTTCCTGCACCAACACAAGTGAGAAAAGTGGTTTTTCAACACTAACACAAGTGCGAAAAGTGGTTTTTCCACACTAACACAAGTGCAAAAGTGGTTTTCATGCACCAACACAAGTGCGAAAAGTGGTTTTTCAACACTAACACAAGTGTGAAAAGTGGTTTTTTCCACACTAATACAAGTGCAAAAGTGGTTTGCTGCACCAACACAAGTGCGAAAAGTGGTTTTTTCAACACTAACACAAGTGCGAAAAGTGGTTTTTTCAACACTATCACAAGTGCAAAAAGTGTTTTTTCCACACTAATACAAGTGCAAAAGTGGTTTCCTGCACCAACACAAGTGCGAAAAGTGGTTTTTCAACACTAACACAAGTGCGAAAAGTGGTTTTTCAACACTAACACAAGTGCGAAAAGTGGTTTTTCAACACTAACACAAGTGCGAAAAGTGGTTTTTCCACACTAATACAAGTGCAAAAGTGGTTTCCTGCACCAACACAAGTGCGAAAAGTGGTTTTTCAACACTAACACAAGTGCAAAAAGTGTTTTTTCCACACTAATACAAGTGCAAAAGTGGTTTCCTGCACCAACACAAGTGCGAAAAGTGGTTTTTCAACACTAACACAAGTGCGAAAAGTGGTTTTTCAACACTATCACAAGTGCAAAAGTGTTTTTTCCACACTAATACAAGTGCAAAAGTGGTTTCCTGCACCAACACAAGTGCGAAAAGTGGATTTTCAACACTAACACAAGTGCGAAAAGTGGTTTTTCAACACTATCACAAGTGCAAAAAGTGGTTTTTCCACACTAATACAAGTGCAAAAGTGGTTTCCTGCACCAACACAAGTGCGAAAAGTGGTTTTTCAACACTAACACAAGTGCGAAAAGTGGTTTTTCAACACTATCACAAGTGCAAAAAGTGTTTTTTCCACACTAATACAAGTGCAAAATTGGTTCCCTTCACCAACACAAGTGCGAAAAGTGGTTTTTCAACACTAACACAAGTGCGAAAAGTGGTTTTTCAACACTATCATAAGTGCGAAAAGTGGTTTTTCAACACTATCACAAGTGCAAAAAGTGTTTTTTCCACACTAATACAAGTGCAAAAGTGGTTTCCTGCACCAACACAAGGTGCGCAAAGTGTTTTTCAACACTAACACAAGTGCAAAAAGTGGTTTTTAAACACTAACACAAGTGCGAAAAGTGGTTTTTCAACACTATCACAAGTGCAAAAAGTGTTTTTTCCACACTAATACAAGTGCAAAAAGTGGTTTCCTGCACCAACACAAGTGCGAAAAGTGGATTTTCAACACTAACACCAGTGCGAAAAGTGGTTTTCCAACACTATCAAAAGTGCAAAAAGTGTTTTTCCACACTAATACAAGTGCAAAAGTGGTTTCCTGCACCAACACAAGTGCGAAAAGTGGTTTTTCAACACTAACACAAGCGCGAAAAGTGGTTTTTCAACACTAACACAAGTGCAAAAAGTGGTTTTTCAACACTAACACAAGTGCGAAAAGTGGTTTTTCCACACTAATACAAGTGCAAAAGTGGTTTCCTGCACTAACACAAGTGCGAAAAAGTGGTTTTTCAATACTAACGCAAGTGCGAAAGGTGGTTTTTCAACACTAACACAAGTGCGAAAAGTGGTTTTTTCAACACTATCACAAGTGCAAAAAGTGTTTTTTTCCACACTAATACAAGTGCAAAAGTGGTTTCCTGCACCAACACAAGTGCGAAAAGTGGTTTTTCAACACTAACACAAGTGCGAAAAGTGGTTTTTTCAACACTTATCACAAGTGCAAAAAGTGTTTTTTCCACACTAATACAAGTGTAAAAGTGGTTTCCTGCACCAACACAAGTGCGGAAAAAGTGGTTTTTTCAACACTAACACAAGTGCGAAAAGTGGTGTTTTTCAACACTAACACAAGTGCGAAAAGTGGTTTTTTCTAACACTTAACACAAGTGCGAAAAGTGGTTTTTTCCACACTAATACAAGTGCAAAAGTGGTTTCCTGCACCAACACAAGTGCGAAAAGTGGTTTTTCAACACTAACACAAGTGCGAAAAAGTGGTTTTTCAACACTATCACAAGTGCAAAAAAGTGTTTTTTCCACACTAATACAAGTGCAAAAATTGGTTCCCCTTCACCAACACAAGTGCGAAAAGTGGTTTTTCAACACTAACACAAGTGCGAAAAGTGGTTTTTCAACACTAACACAAGTGCGAAAAGTGGTTTTTCAACACTATCACAAGCGCAAATGTGTTTTTTCCACACTAATACATGTGCAAAAGTGGTTTCCTGCACCAACACAAGTGCGAAAAGTGGATTTTCAACACTAACACAAGTGCGAAAAGTGGTTTTTCAACACTATCACAAGTGCAAAAAGTGTTTTTTCCACACTAATATACAAGTGCAAAAGTGGTTTCCTGCACCAACACAAGTGCGAAAAGTGGTTGCCTTCACTAACACATGTGCGAAAAGTGGGTTTTCAACACTATCACAGAAGTGCAAAAAGTGGTTTTTCCACACTAATACAAGTGCAAAAGTGGTTTCCTGCACCAACACAAGTGCGAAAAGTGGTTTTTCAACACTAACACCAGTGCGAAAAGTGGTTTTTCAACACTATCACAAGTGCAAATAGTGTTTTTTCCACACTAATACAAGTGCAAAAGTGGTTTCCTGCACCAACACAAGTGCGAAAAGTGGTTTTTCAACACTAACACAAGTGCGAAAAGTGGTTTTTCAACACTATCACAAGTGCAAAAAGTGTTTTTTCCACACTAATACAAGTGCAAAAGTGGTTTCCTGCACCAACACAAGTGTGAAAAGTGGTTTTTCAACACTATCACAAGTGCAAAAAGTGTTTTTTTCCACACTAATACAAGTGAAAAAAGTGGTTTCCTGCACCAACACAAGTGAGAAAAGTGGTTTTTCAACACTAACACAAGTGCGAAAAGTGGTTTTTCCACACTAACACAAGTGCAAAAGTGGTTTCATGCACCAACACAAGTGCGAAAAGTGGTTTTTCAACACTAACACAAGTGTGAAAAGTGGTTTTTCCACACTAATACAAGTGCAAAAGTGGTTTGCTGCACCAACACAAGTGCGAAAAGTGGTTTTTCAACACTAACACAAGTGCGAAAAGTGGTTTTTCAACACTATCACAAGTGCAAAAAGTGTTTTTTCCACACTAATACAAGTGCAAAAGTGGTTTCCTGCACCAACACAAGTGCGAAAAGTGGTTGCCTTCACTAACACATGTGCGAAAAGTGGGTTTTCAACACTATCACAAGTGCAAAAAGTGGTTTTTTCCACACTAATACAAGTGCAAAAGTGGTTTCCTGCACCAACACAAGTGCGAAAAGTGGTTTTTCAACACTAACACCAGTGCGAAAAGTGGTTTTTCAACACTATCACAAGTGCAAATAGTGTTTTTTCCACACTAATACAAGTGCAAAAGTGGTTTCCTGCACCAACACAAGTGCGAAAAGTGGTTTTTCAACACTAACACAAGTGCGAAAAGTGGTTTTTCAACACTATCACAAGTGCAAAAAGTGTTTTTTCCACACTAATACAAGTGCAAAAGTGGTTTCCTGCACCAACACAAGTGTGAAAAGTGGTTTTTCAACACTATCACAAGTGCAAAAAGTGTTTTTTCCACACTAATACAAGTGAAAAAGTGGTTTCCTGCACCAACACAAGTGAGAAAAGTGGTTTTTCAACACTAACACAAGTGCGAAAAGTGGTTTTTCCACACTAACACAAGTGCAAAAGTGGTTTCCTGCACCAACACAAGTGCGAAAAGTGGTTTTTCAACACTAACACAAGTGCGAAAAGTGGTTTTTCAACACTATCACAAGTGCAAAAAGTGTTTTTTCCACACTAATACAAGTGCAAAATTGGTTCCCTTCACCAACACAAGTGCGAAAAGTGGTTTTTCAACACTAACACAAGTGCGAAAAGTGGTTTTTCAACACTAACACAAGTGCGAAAAGTGGTTTTTCAACACTATCACAAGCGCAAATGTGTTTTTTCCACACTAATACATGTGCAAAAGTGGTTTCCTGCACCAACACAAGTGCGAAAAGTGGATTTTCAACACTAACACAAGTGCGAAAAGTGGTTTTTCAACACTATCACAAGTGCAAAAAGTGTTTTTTCCACACTAATATACAAGTGCAAAAGTGGTTTCCTGCACCAACACAAGTGCGAAAAGTGGTTGCCTTCACTAACACATGTGCGAAAAGTGGGTTTTCAACACTATCACAAGTGCAAAAAGTGGTTTTTCCACACTAATACAAGTGCAAAAGTGGTTTCCTGCACCAACACAAGTGCGAAAAGTGGTTTTTCAACACTAACACCAGTGCGAAAAGTGGTTTTTCAACACTATCACAAGTGCAAATAGTGTTTTTTCCACACTAATACAAGTGCAAAAGTGGTTTCCTGCACCAACACAAGTGCGAAAAGTGGTTTTTCAACACTAACACAAGTGCGAAAAGTGGTTTTTCAACACTATCACAAGTGCAAAAAGTGTTTTTTCCACACTAATACAAGTGCAAAAGTGGTTTCCTGCACCAACACAAGTGTGAAAAGTGGTTTTTCAACACTATCACAAGTGCAAAAAGTGTTTTTTCCACACTAATACAAGTGAAAAAGTGGTTTCCTGCACCAACACAAGTGAGAAAAGTGGTTTTTCAACACTAACACAAGTGCGAAAAGTGGTTTTTCCACACTAACACAAGTGCAAAAGTGGTTTCATGCACCAACACAAGTGCGAAAAGTGGTTTTTCAACACTAACACAAGTGTGAAAAGTGGTTTTTCCACACTAATACAAGTGCAAAAGTGGTTTGCTGCACCAACACAAGTGCGAAAAGTGGTTTTTCAACACTAACACAAGTGCGAAAAGTGGATTTTCAACACTATCACAAGTGCAAAAAGTGTTTTTTCCACACTAATACAAGTGCAAAAGTGGTTTCCTGCACCAACACAAGTGCGAAAAGTGGTTGCCTTCACTAACACATGTGCGAAAAGTGGGTTTTCAACACTATCACAAGTGCAAAAAGTGGTTTTTCCACACTAATACAAGTGCAAAAGTGGTTTCCTGCACCAACACAAGTGCGAAAAGTGGTTTTTCAACACTAACACCAGTGCGAAAAGTGGTTTTTCAACACTATCACAAGTGCAAATAGTGTTTTTTCCACACTAATACAAGTGCAAAAGTGGTTTCCTGCACCAACACAAGTGCGAAAAGTGGTTTTTCAACACTAACACAAGTGCGAAAAGTGGTTTTTCAACACTATCACAAGTGCAAAAAGTGTTTTTTCCACACTAATACAAGTGCAAAAGTGGTTTCCTGCACTAACACAAGTGCGAAAAGTGGTTTTTCAATACTAACGCAAGTGCGAAAGGTGGTTTTTCAACACTAACACAAGTGCGAAAAGTGGTTTTTCAACACTATCACAAGTGCAAAAAGTGTTTTTTCCACACTAATACAAGTGCAAAAGTGGTTTCCTGCACCAACACAAGTGCGAAAAGTGGTTTTTCAACACTAACACAAGTGCGAAAAGTGGTTTTTCAACACTATCACAAGTGCAAAAAGTGTTTTTTCCACACTAATACAAGTGTAAAAGTGGTTTCCTGCACCAACACAAGTGCGAAAAGTGGTTTTTCAACACTAACACAAGTGCGAAAAGTGGTTTTTCAACACTAACACAAGTGCGAAAAGTGGTTTTTCAACACTAACACAAGTGCGAAAAGTGGTTTTTCCACACTAATACAAGTGCAAAAGTGGTTTCCTGCACCAACACAAGTGCGAAAAGTGGTTTTTCAACACTAACACAAGTGCGAAAAGTGGTTTTTCAACACTATCACAAGTGCAAAAAGTGTTTTTTCCACACTAATACAAGTGCAAAATTGGTTCCCTTCACCAACACAAGTGCGAAAAGTGGTTTTTCAACACTAACACAAGTGCGAAAAGTGGTTTTTCAACACTAACACAAGTGCGAAAAGTGGTTTTTCAACACTATCACAAGCGCAAATGTGTTTTTTCCACACTAATACATGTGCAAAAGTGGTTTCCTGCACCAACACAAGTGCGAAAAGTGGATTTTCAACACTAACACAAGTGCGAAAAGTGGTTTTTCAACACTATCACAAGTGCAAAAAGTGTTTTTTCCACACTAATATACAAGTGCAAAAGTGGTTTCCTGCACCAACACAAGTGCGAAAAGTGGTTGCCTTCACTAACACATGTGCGAAAAGTGGGTTTTCAACACTATCACAAGTGCAAAAAGTGGTTTTTCCACACTAATACAAGTGCAAAAGTGGTTTCCTGCACCAACACA
Source organism: Myxine glutinosa (assembly GCF_964187855.1). Taxonomy (NCBI): domain Eukaryota; kingdom Metazoa; phylum Chordata; class Myxini; order Myxiniformes; family Myxinidae; genus Myxine; species Myxine glutinosa. Next base: position 16,722 of record NW_027616393.1, read on the forward strand.
AGTGCGAAAAGTGGTTTTTCAACACTAACACCAGTGCGAAAAGTGGTTTTTCAACACTATCACAAGTGCAAATAGTGTTTTTTCCACACTAATACAAGTGCAAAAGTGGTTTCCTGCACCAACACAAGTGCGAAAAGTGGTTTTTCAACACTAACACAAGTGCGAAAAGTGGTTTTTCAACACTATCACAAGTGCAAAAAGTGTTTTTTCCACACTAATACAAGTGCAAAAGTGGTTTCCTGCACCAACACAAGTGTGAAAAGTGGTTTTTCAACACTATCACAAGTGCAAAAAGTGTTTTTTCCACACTAATACAAGTGAAAAAGTGGTTTCCTGCACCAACACAAGTGAGAAAAGTGGTTTTTCAACACTAACACAAGTGCGAAAAGTGGTTTTTCCACACTAACACAAGTGCAAAAGTGGTTTCATGCACCAACACAAGTGCGAAAAGTGGTTTTTCAACACTAACACAAGTGTGAAAAGTGGTTTTTCCACACTAATACAAGTGCAAAAGTGGTTTGCTGCACCAACACAAGTGCGAAAAGTGGTTTTTCAACACTAACACAAGTGCGAAAAGTGGTTTTTCAACACTATCACAAGTGCAAAAAGTGTTTTTTCCACACTAATACAAGTGCAAAAGTGGTTTCCTGCACCAACACAAGTGCGAAAAGTGGTTGCCTTCACTAACACATGTGCGAAAAGTGGGTTTTCAACACTATCACAAGTGCAAAAAGTGGTTTTTCCACACTAATACAAGTGCAAAAGTGGTTTCCTGCACCAACACAAGTGCGAAAAGTGGTTTTTCAACACTAACACCAGTGCGAAAAGTGGTTTTTCAACACTATCACAAGTGCAAATAGTGTTTTTTCCACACTAATACAAGTGCAAAAGTGGTTTCCTGCACCAACACAAGTGCGAAAAGTGGTTTTTCAACACTAACACAAGTGCGAAAAGTGGTTTTTCAACACTATCACAAGTGCAAAAAGTGTTTTTTCCACACTAATACAAGTGCAAAAGTGGTTTCCTGCACCAACACAAGTGTGAAAAGTGGTTTTTCAACACTATCACAAGTGCAAAAAGTGTTTTTTCCACACTAATACAAGTGAAAAAGTGGTTTCCTGCACCAACACAAGTGAGAAAAGTGGTTTTTCAACACTAACACAAGTGCGAAAAGTGGTTTTTCCACACTAACACAAGTGCAAAAGTGGTTTCCTGCACCAACACAAGTGCGAAAAGTGGTTTTTCAACACTAACACAAGTGCGAAAAGTGGTTTTTCAACACTATCACAAGTGCAAAAAGTGTTTTTTCCACACTAATACAAGTGCAAAATTGGTTCCCTTCACCAACACAAGTGCGAAAAGTGGTTTTTCAACACTAACACAAGTGCGAAAAGTGGTTTTTCAACACTAACACAAGTGCGAAAAGTGGTTTTTCAACACTATCACAAGCGCAAATGTGTTTTTTCCACACTAATACATGTGCAAAAGTGGTTTCCTGCACCAACACAAGTGCGAAAAGTGGATTTTCAACACTAACACAAGTGCGAAAAGTGGTTTTTCAACACTATCACAAGTGCAAAAAGTGTTTTTTCCACACTAATATACAAGTGCAAAAGTGGTTTCCTGCACCAACACAAGTGCGAAAAGTGGTTGCCTTCACTAACACATGTGCGAAAAGTGGGTTTTCAACACTATCACAAGTGCAAAAAGTGGTTTTTCCACACTAATACAAGTGCAAAAGTGGTTTCCTGCACCAACACAAGTGCGAAAAGTGGTTTTTCAACACTAACACCAGTGCGAAAAGTGGTTTTTCAACACTATCACAAGTGCAAATAGTGTTTTTTCCACACTAATACAAGTGCAAAAGTGGTTTCCTGCACCAACACAAGTGCGAAAAGTGGTTTTTCAACACTAACACAAGTGCGAAAAGTGGTTTTTCAACACTATCACAAGTGCAAAAAGTGTTTTTTCCACACTAATACAAGTGCAAAAGTGGTTTCCTGCACCAACACAAGTGTGAAAAGTGGTTTTTCAACACTATCACAAGTGCAAAAAGTGTTTTTTCCACACTAATACAAGTGAAAAAGTGGTTTCCTGCACCAACACAAGTGAGAAAAGTGGTTTTTCAACACTAACACAAGTGCGAAAAGTGGTTTTTCCACACTAACACAAGTGCAAAAGTGGTTTCATGCACCAACACAAGTGCGAAAAGTGGTTTTTCAACACTAACACAAGTGTGAAAAGTGGTTTTTCCACACTAATACAAGTGCAAAAGTGGTTTGCTGCACCAACACAAGTGCGAAAAGTGGTTTTTCAACACTAACACAAGTGCGAAAAGTGGTTTTTCAACACTATCACAAGTGCAAAAAGTGTTTTTTCCACACTAATACAAGTGCAAAAGTGGTTTCCTGCACCAACACAAGTGCGAAAAGTGGTTGCCTTCACTAACACATGTGCGAAAAGTGGGTTTTCAACACTATCACAAGTGCAAAAAGTGGTTTTTCCACACTAATACAAGTGCAAAAGTGGTTTCCTGCACCAACACAAGTGCGAAAAGTGGTTTTTCAACACTAACACCAGTGCGAAAAGTGGTTTTTCAACACTATCACAAGTGCAAATAGTGTTTTTTCCACACTAATACAAGTGCAAAAGTGGTTTCCTGCACCAACACAAGTGCGAAAAGTGGTTTTTCAACACTAACACAAGTGCGAAAAGTGGTTTTTCAACACTATCACAAGTGCAAAAAGTGTTTTTTCCACACTAATACAAGTGCAAAAGTGGTTTCCTGCACCAACACAAGTGTGAAAAGTGGTTTTTCAACACTATCACAAGTGCAAAAAGTGTTTTTTCCACACTAATACAAGTGAAAAAGTGGTTTCCTGCACCAACACAAGTGAGAAAAGTGGTTTTTCAACACTAACACAAGTGCGAAAAGTGGTTTTTCCACACTAACACAAGTGCAAAAGTGGTTTCATGCACCGACACAAGTGCGAAAAGTGGTTTTTCAACACTAACACAAGTGTGAAAAGTGGTTTTTCCACACTAATACAAGTGCAAAAGTGGTTTGCTGCACCAACACAAGTGCGAAAAGTGGTTTTTCAACACTAACACAAGTGCGAAAAGTGGTTTTTCAACACTATCACAAGTGCAAAAAGTGTTTTTTCCACACTAATACAAGTGCAAAAGTGGTTTCCTGCACCAACACAAGTGCGAAAAGTGGTTTTTCCACACTAACACAAGTGCGAAAAGTGGTTTTTCAACACTATCACAAGTGCAAAAAGTGTTTTTTCCACACTAATACAAGTGCAAAAGTGGTTTCCTGCACCAACACAAGTGCGAAAAGTGGTTTTTCCACACTAACACAAGTGCGAAAAGTGGTTTTTCCACACTAATACAAGTGCAAAAGTGGTTTCCTGCACCAACACAAGTGCGAAAAGTGGTTTTTCAACACTAACACAAGTGCAAAAAGTGTTTTTTCCACACTAATACAAGTGAAAAAGTGGTTTCCTGCACCAACACAAGTGAGAAAAGTGGTTTTTCAACACTAACACAAGTGCGAAAAGTGGTTTTTCCACACTAACACAAGTGCAAAAGTGGTTTCATGCACCAACACAAGTGCGAAAAGTGGTTTTTCAACACTAACACAAGTGTGAAAAGTGGTTTTTCCACACTAATACAAGTGCAAAAGTGGTTTGCTGCACCAACACAAGTGCGAAAAGTGGTTTTTCAACACTAACACAAGTGCGAAAAGTGGTTTTTCAACACTATCACAAGTGCAAAAAGTGTTTTTTCCACACTAATACAAGTGCAAAAGTGGTTTCCTGCACCAACACAAGTGCGAAAAGTGGTTGCCTTCACTAACACATGTGCGAAAAGTGGGTTTTCAACACTATCACAAGTGCAAAAAGTGGTTTTTCCACACTAATACAAGTGCAAAAGTGGTTTCCTGCACCAACACAAGTGCGAAAAGTGGTTTTTCAACACTAACACCAGTGCGAAAAGTGGTTTTTCAACACTATCACAAGTGCAAATAGTGTTTTTTCCACACTAATACAAGTGCAAAAGTGGTTTCCTGCACCAACACAAGTGCGAAAAGTGGTTTTTCAACACTAACACAAGTGCGAAAAGTGGTTTTTCAACACTATCACAAGTGCAAAAAGTGTTTTTTCCACACTAATACAAGTGCAAAAGTGGTTTCCTGCACCAACACAAGTGTGAAAAGTGGTTTTTCAACACTATCACAAGTGCAAAAAGTGTTTTTTCCACACTAATACAAGTGAAAAAGTGGTTTCCTGCACCAACACAAGTGAGAAAAGTGGTTTTTCAACACTAACACAAGTGCGAAAAGTGGTTTTTCCACACTAACACAAGTGCAAAAGTGGTTTCATGCACCAACACAAGTGCGAAAAGTGGTTTTTCAACACTAACACAAGTGTGAAAAGTGGTTTTTCCACACTAATACAAGTGCAAAAGTGGTTTGCTGCACCAACACAAGTGCGAAAAGTGGTTTTTCAACACTAACACAAGTGCGAAAAGTGGTTTTTCAACACTATCACAAGTGCAAAAAGTGTTTTTTCCACACTAATACAAGTGCAAAAGTGGTTTCCTGCACCAACACAAGTGCGAAAAGTGGTTTTTCAACACTAACACAAGTGCGAAAAGTGGTTTTTCAACACTAACACAAGTGCGAAAAGTGGTTTTTCAACACTAACACAAGTGCGAAAAGTGGTTTTTCCACACTAATACAAGTGCAAAAGTGGTTTCCTGCACCAACACAAGTGCGAAAAGTGGTTTTTCAACACTAACACAAGTGCAAAAAGTGGTTTTTCCACACTAATACAAGTGCAAAAGTGGTTTCCTGCACCAACACAAGTGCGAAAAGTGGTTTTTCAACACTAACACAAGTGCGAAAAGTGGTTTTTCAACACTATCACAAGTGCAAAAGTGTTTTTTCCACACTAATACAAGTGCAAATGTGGTTTCCTGCACCAACACAAGTGCGAAAAGTGGATTTTCAACACTAACACAAGTGCGAAAAGTGGTTTTTCAACACTATCACAAGTGCAAAAAGTGGTTTTTCCACACTAATACAAGTGCAAAAGTGGTTTCCTGCACCAACACAAGTGCGAAAAGTGGTTTTTCAACACTAACACAAGTGCGAAAAGTGGTTTTTCAACACTATCACAAGTGCAAAAAGTGTTTTTTCCACACTAATACAAGTGCAAAATTGGTTCCCTTCACCAACACAAGTGCGAAAAGTGGTTTTTCAACACTAACACAATTGCGAAAAGTGGTTTTTCAACACTAACATAAGTGCGAAAAGTGGTTTTTCAACACTATCACAAGTGCAATAAGTGTTTTTTCCACACTAATACAAGTGCAAAAGTGGTTTCCTGCACCAACACAAGTGCGCAAAGTGTTTTTCAACACTAACACAAGTGCAAAAAGTGGTTTTTAAACACTAACACAAGTGCGAAAAGTGGTTTTTCAACACTAACACAACTGCGAAAAGTGGTTTTTTCACACTAATACAAATGCAAAAGTGGTTTCCTGCACCAACACAAGTGCGAAAAGTGGTTTTTCAACACTAACACAAGTGCGAAAAGTGGTTTTTCAACACTATCACAAGTGCAAAAAGTGTTTTTTTCACACTAATACAAGTGCAAAAGTGGTTTCCTGCACCAACACAAGTGCGAAAAGTGGTTTTTCAACACTAGCACAATTGCGAAAAGTGGTTTTTCAACACTATCACAAGTGCAAAAGTGTTTTTTCCACACTAATACAAGTGCAAAAGTGGTTTCCTGCACCAACACAAGTGCGAAAAGTGGATTTTCAACACTAACACAAGTGCGAAAAGTCGTTTTTCAACACTATCACAAGTGCAAAAAGTGTTTTTTCCACACTAATACAAGTGCAAAAGTGGTTTCCTGCACCAACACAAGTGCGAAAAGTGGTTGCCTTCACTAACACATGTGCAAAAAGTGGGTTTTCAACACTATCACAAGTGCCAAAAGTGGTTTTTCCACACTAATACAAGTGCAAAAGTGGTTTCCTGCACCAACACAAGTGCGAAAAGTGGATTTTCAACACTAACACCAGTGCGAAAAGTGGTTTTCCAACACTATCACAAGTGCAAAAAGTGTTTTTTCCACACTAATACAAGTGCAAAAGTGGTTTCCTGCACCAACACAAGTGCGAAAAGTGGTTTTACAACACTAACACAAGTGCGAAAAGTGGTTTTTCAACACTATCACAAGTGCAAAAAGTGTTTTTTTCACACTAATACAAGTGCAAAAGTGGTTTCCTGCACCAACACAAGTGCGAAAAGTGGTTTTTCAACACTAGCACAATTGTGAAAAGTGGTTTTTCAACACTATCACAAGTGCAAAAGTGTTTTTTCCACACTAATACAAGTGCAAAAGTGGTTTCCTGCACCAACACAAGTGCGAAAAGTGGATTTTCAACACTAACACAAGTGCGAAAAGTGGTTTTTCAACACTATCACAAGTGCAAAAAGTGTTTTTTCCACACTAATACAAGTGCAAAAGTGGTTTCCTGCACCAACACAAGTGCGAAAGTGGTTGCCTTCACTAACACATGTGCGAAAAGTGGGTTTTCAACACTATCACAAGTGCAAAAAGTGGTTTTTCCACACTAATACAAGTGCAAAAGTGGTTTCCTGCACCAACACAAGTGCGAAAAGTGGATTTTCAACACTAACACCAGTGCGAAAAGTGGTTTTTCAAAACTATCACAAGTGCAAAAAGTGTTTTTTCCACACTAATACAAGTGCAAAAGTGGTTTCCTGCACCAACACAAGTGCGAAAAGTGGTTTTTCAACACTAACACAAGCGCGAAAAGTGGTTTTTCAACACTAACACAAGTGCGAAAAGTGGTTTTTCAACACTAACACAAGTGCGAAAAGTGGTTTTACCACACTAATACAAGTGCAAAAGTGGTTTCCTGCACTAACACAAGTGCGAAAAGTGGTTTTTCAATACTAACACAAGTGCGAAAAGTGGTTTTTCAACACTAACACAAGTGCGAAAAGTGGTTTTTCAACACTATCACAAGTGCAAAAAGTGTTTTTTCCACACTAATACAAGTGCAAAAGTGGTTTCCTGCACCAACACAAGTGCGAAAAGTGGTTTTTCAACACTAACACAAGTGCGAAAAGTGGTTTTTCAACACTAACACAAGTGCGAAAAGTGGTTTTTCAACACTAACACAAGTGCGAAAAGTGGTTTTTCCAAACTAATACAAGTGCAAAAGTGGTTTCCTGCACCAACACAAGTGCGAAAAGTGGTTTGCTTCACTAACACATGTGCGAAAAGTAGGTTTTCAACACTATCACAAGTGCAAAAAGTGTTTTTTCCACACTAATACAAGTGTAAAAGTGGTTTCCTGCACCAACACAAGTGCGAAAAGTGGTTTTTCAACACTAACACAAGTGCGAAAAGTGGTTTTTCAACACTAACACAAGTGCGAAAAGTGGTTTTTCAACACTAACACAAGTGCGAAAAGTGGTTTTTCCACACTAATACAAGTGCAAAAGTGGTTTCCTGCACCAACACAAGTGCGAAAAGTGGTTTTTCAACACTAACACAAGTGCAAAAAGTGTTTTTTCCACACTAATACAAGTGAAAAAGTGGTTTCCTGCACCAACACAAGTGAGAAAAGTGGTTTTTCAACACTAACACAAGTGCGAAAAGTGGTTTTTCCACACTAACACAAGTGCAAAAGTGGTTTCATGCACCAACACAAGTGCGAAAAGTGGTTTTTCAACACTAACACAAGTGTGAAAAGTGGTTTTTCCACACTAATACAAGTGCAAAAGTGGTTTGCTGCACCAACACAAGTGCGAAAAGTGGTTTTTCAACACTAACACAAGTGCGAAAAGTGGTTTTCAACACTATCACAAGTGCAAAAAGTGTTTTTTCCACACTAATACAAGTGCAAAAGTGGTTTCCTGCACCAACACAAGTGCGAAAAGTGGTTGCCTTCACTAACACATGTGCGAAAAGTGGGTTTTCAACACTATCACAAGTGCAAAAAGTGGTTTTTCCACACTAATACAAGTGCAAAAGTGGTTTCCTGCACCAACACAAGTGCGAAAAGTGGTTTTTCAACACTAACACAAGTGCGAAAAGTGGTTTTTCAACACTATCACAAGTGCAAAAAGTGTTTTTTCCACACTAATACAAGTGCAAAAGTGGTTTCCTGCACCAACACAAGTGTGAAAAGTGGTTTTTCAACACTATCACAAGTGCAAAAAGTGTTTTTTCCACACTAATACAAGTGAAAAAGTGGTTTCCTGCACCAACACAAGTGAGAAAAGTGGTTTTTCAACACTAACACAAGTGCGAAAATTGGTTTTTCCACACTAACACAAGTGCAAAAGTGGTTTCATGCACCAACACAAGTGCGAAAAGTGGTTTTTCAACACTAACACAAGTGTGAAAAGTGGTTTTTCCACACTAATACAAGTGCAAAAGTGGTTTGCTGCACCAACACAAGTGCGAAAAGTGGTTTTTCAACACTAACACAAGTGCGAAAAGTGGTTTTTCAACACTATCACAAGTGCAAAAAGTGTTTTTTCCACACTAATACAAGTGCAAAAGTGGTTTCCTGCACCAACACAAGTGCGAAAAGTGGTTTTTCAACACTAACACAAGTGCGAAAAGTGGTTTTTCAACACTAACACAAGTGCGAAAAGTGGTTTTTCAACACTAACACAAGTGCGAAAAGTGGTTTTTCCACACTAATACAAGTGCAAAAGTGGTTTCCTGCACCAACACAAGTGCGAAAAGTGGTTTTTCAACACTAACACAAGTGCAAAAAGTGGTTTTTCCACACTAATACAAGTGCAAAAGTGGTTTCCTGCACCAACACAAGTGCGAAAAGTGGTTTTTCAACACTAACACAAGTGCGAAAAGTGGTTTTTCAACACTAACATAAGTGCGAAAAGTGGTTTTTCAACACTATCACAAGTGCAAAAAGTGTTTTTTCCACACTAATACAAGTGCAAAAGTGGTTTCCTGCACCAACACAAGTGCGCAAAGTGTTTTTCAACACTAACACAAGTGCAAAAAGTGGTTTTTAAACACTAACACAAGTGCGAAAAGTGGTTTTTCAACACTAACACAACTGCGAAAAGTGGTTTTTTCACACTAATACAAATGCAAAAGTGGTTTCCTGCACCAACACAAGTGCGAAAAGTGGTTTTTCAACACTAACACAAGTGCGAAAAGTGGTTTTTCAACACTATCACAAGTGCAAAAAGTGTTTTTTTCACACTAATACAAGTGCAAAAGTGGTTTCCTGCACCAACACAAGTGCGAAAAGTGGTTTTTCAACACTAGCACAATTGCGAAAAGTGGTTTTTCAACACTATCACAAGTGCAAAAGTGTTTTTTCCACACTAATACAAGTGCAAAAGTGGTTTCCTGCACCAACACAAGTGCGAAAAGTGGATTTTCAACACTAACACAAGTGCGAAAAGTCGTTTTTCAACACTATCACAAGTGCAAAAAGTGTTTTTTCCACACTAATACAAGTGCAAAAGTGGTTTCCTGCACCAACACAAGTGCGAAAAGTGGTTGCCTTCACTAACACATGTGCGAAAAGTGGGTTTTCAACACTATCACAAGTGCAAAAAGTGGTTTTTCCACACTAATACAAGTGCAAAAGTGGTTTCCTGCACCAACACAAGTGCGAAAAGTGGATTTTCAACACTAACACCAGTGCGAAAAGTGGTTTTCCAACACTATCACAAGTGCAAAAAGTGTTTTTTCCACACTAATACAAGTGCAAAAGTGGTTTCCTGCACCAACACAAGTGCGAAAAGTGGTTTTACAACACTAACACAAGTGCGAAAAGTGGTTTTTCAACACTATCACAAGTGCAAAAAGTGTTTTTTTCACACTAATACAAGTGCAAAAGTGGTTTCCTGCACCAACACAAGTGCGAAAAGTGGTTTTTCAACACTAGCACAATTGTGAAAAGTGGTTTTTCAACACTATCACAAGTGCAAAAGTGTTTTTTCCACACTAATACAAGTGCAAAAGTGGTTTCCTGCACCAACACAAGTGCGAAAAGTGGATTTTCAACACTAACACAAGTGCGAAAAGTGGTTTTTCAACACTATCACAAGTGCAAAAAGTGTTTTTTCCACACTAATACAAGTGCAAAAGTGGTTTCCTGCACCAACACAAGTGCGAAAAGTGGTTGCCTTCACTAACACATGTGTGAAAAGTGGGTTTTCAACACTATCACAAGTGCAAAAAGTGGTTTTTCCACACTAATACAAGTGCAAAAGTGGTTTCCTGCACCAACACAAGTGCGAAAAGTGGATTTTCAACACTAACACCAGTGCGAAAAGTGGTTTTTCAAAACTATCACAAGTGCAAAAAGTGTTTTTTCCACACTAATACAAGTGCAAAAGTGGTTTCCTGCACCAACACAAGTGCGAAAAGTGGTTTTTCAACACTAACACAAGCGCGAAAAGTGGTTTTTCAACACTAACACAAGTGCGAAAAGTGGTTTTTCAACACTAAAACAAGTGCGAAAAGTGGTTTTACCACACTAATACAAGTGCAAAAGTGGTTTCCTGCACTAACACAAGTGCGAAAAGTGGTTTTTCAATACTAACACAAGTGCGAAAAGTGGTTTTTCAACACTAACACAAGTGCGAAAAGTGGTTTTTCAACACTATCACAAGTGCAAAAAGTGTTTTTTCCACACTAATACAAGTGCAAAAGTGGTTTCCTGCACCAACACAAGTGCGAAAAGTGGTTTTTCAACACTAACACAAGTGCGAAAAGTGGTTTTTCAACACTAACACAAGTGCGAAAAGTGGTTTTTCAACACTAACACAAGTGCGAAAAGTGTTTTTTCCAAACTAATACAAGTGCAAAAGTGGTTTCCTCCACCAACACAAGTGCGAAAAGTGGTTTCCTTCACTAACACATGTGCGAAAAGTAGGTTTTCAACACTATCACAAGTGCAAAAAGTGGTTATTCCACACTAATACAAGTGCAAAAGTGGTTTCCTGCACCAACACAAGTGCGAAAAGTGGTTTTTCACCACTAACACAAGTGCGAAAAGTGGTTTTTCAACACTATCACAAGTGCAAAAAGTGTTTTTTCCACACTAATACAAGTGCAAAAGTGGTTTCCTGCACCAACACAAGTGCGAAAAGTGGTTTTTCAACACTAACACAAGTGCGAAAAGTGGTTTTTCAACACTAACATAAGTGCAAAAAGTGGTTTTTCAACACCGTCACAAGTGCAAAAAGTGTTTTTTCCACACTAATACAAGTGCAAAAGTGGTTTCCTGCACCAACACAAGTGCGAAAAGTGGTTTTTCAACAGTAACACAAGTGCGAAAAGTGGTTTTTCAACACTAACACAAGTGCGAAAAGTGGTTTTTCAACACTAACACAAGTGCGAAAAGTGGTTTTTCAACACTAACACAAGTGCGAAAAGTGGTTTTTCAACACTATCACAAGTGCAAAAAGTGTTTTTTCCACACTAATACAAGTGCAAAAGTGGTTTCCTGCACCAACACAAGTGCGAAAAGTGGTTTTTCAACACTAACACAAGTGCGAAAAGTGGTTTTTCAACACTAACACAAGTGCGAAAAGTGGTTTTTCCACACTAATACAAGTGCAAAAGTGGTTTCCTGCACCAACACAAGTGCGAAAAGTGGTTTTTCAACACTAACACAAGTGCGAAAAGTGGTTTTTCAACACTATCACAAGTGCAAAAAGTGTTTTTTCCACACTAATACAAGTGCAAAATTGGTTCCCTTCACCAACACAAGTGCGAAAAGTGGTTTTTCAACACTAACACAAGTGCGAAAAGTGGTTTTTCAACACTAACATAAGTGCGAAAAGTGGTTTTTCAACACTATCACAAGTGCAAAAAGTGTTTTTTCCACACTAATACAAGTGCAAAAGTGGTTTCCTGCACCAACACAAGTGCGCAAAGTGTTTTTCAACACTAACACAAGTGCAAAAAGTGGTTTTTAAACACTAACACAAGTGCGAAAAGTGGTTTTTCAACACTAACACAACTGCGAAAAGTGGTTTTTCCACACTAATACAAGTGCAAAAGTGGTTTCCTGCACCAACACAAGTGCGAAAAGTGGTTTTTCAACACTAACACAAGTGCGAAATGTGGTTTTTCAACACTATCACAAGTGCAAAAAGTGTTTTTTTCACACTAATACAAGTGCAAAAGTGGTTTCCTGCACCAACACAAGTGCGAAAAGTGGTTTTTCAACACTAGCACAATTGTGAAAAGTGGTTTTTCAACACTATCACAAGTGCAAAAAGTGTTTTTTCCACACTAATACAAGTGCAAAATTGGTTCCCTTCACCAACACAAGTGCGAAAAGTGGTTTTTCAACACTAACACAAGTGCGAAAAGTGGTTTTTCAACACTAACATAAGTGCGAAAAGTGGTTTTTCAACACTATCACAAGTGCAAAAAGTGTTTTTTCCACACTAATACAAGTGCAAAAGTGGTTTCCTGCACCAACACAAGTGCGCAAAGTGTTTTTCAACACTAACACAAGTGCAAAAAGTGGTTTTTAAACACTAACACAAGTGCGAAAAGTGGTTTTTCAACACTAACACAACTGCGAAAAGTGGTTTTTTCACACTAATACAAATGCAAAAGTGGTTTCCTGCACCAACACAAGTGCGAAAAGTGGTTTTTCAACACTAACACAAGTGCGAAAAGTGGTTTTTCAACACTATCACAAGTGCAAAAAGTGTTTTTTTCACACTAATACAAGTGCAAAAGTGGTTTCCTGCACCAACACAAGTGCGAAAAGTGGTTTTTCAACACTAGCACAATTGCGAAAAGTGGTTTTTCAACACTATCACAAGTGCAAAAGTGTTTTTTCCACACTAATACAAGTGCAAAAGTGGTTTCCTGCACCAACACAAGTGCGAAAAGTGGATTTTCAACACTAACACAAGTGCGAAAAGTCGTTTTTCAACACTATCACAAGTGCAAAAAGTGTTTTTTCCACACTAATACAAGTGCAAAAGTGGTTTCCTGCACCAACACAAGTGCGAAAAGTGGTTGCCTTCACTAACACATGTGCGAAAAGTGGGTTTTCAACACTATCACAAGTGCAAAAAGTGGTTTTTCCACACTAATACAAGTGCAAAAGTGGTTTCCTGCACCAACACAAGTGCGAAAAGTGGATTTTCAACACTAACACCAGTGCGAAAAGTGGTTTTCCAACACTATCACAAGTGCAAAAAGTGTTTTTTCCACACTAATACAAGTGCAAAAGTGGTTTCCTGCACCAACACAAGTGCGAAAAGTGGTTTTACAACACTAACACAAGTGCGAAAAGTGGTTTTTCAACACTATCACAAGTGCAAAAAGTGTTTTTTTCACACTAATACAAGTGCAAAAGTGGTTTCCTGCACCAACACAAGTGCGAAAAGTGGTTTTTCAACACTAGCACAATTGTGAAAAGTGGTTTTTCAACACTATCACAAGTGCAAAAGTGTTTTTTCCACACTAATACAAGTGCAAAAGTGGTTTCCTGCACCAACACAAGTGCGAAAAGTGGATTTTCAACACTAACACAAGTGCGAAAAGTGGTTTTTCAACACTATCACAAGTGCAAAAAGTGTTTTTTCCACACTAATACAAGTGCAAAAGTGGTTTCCTGCACCAACACAAGTGCGAAAAGTGGTTGCCTTCACTAACACATGTGCGAAAAGTGGGTTTTCAACACTATCACAAGTGCAAAAAGTGGTTTTTCCACACTAATATAAGTGCAAATGTGGTTTCCTGCACCAACACAAGTGCGAAAAGTGGATTTTCAACACTAACATCAGTGCGAAAAGTGGTTTTTCAAAACTATCACAAGTGCAAAAAGTGTTTTTTCCACACTAATACAAGTGCAAAAGTGGTTTCCTGCACCAACACAAGTGCGAAAAGTGGTTTTTCAACACTAACACAAGCGCGAAAAGTGGTTTTTCAACACTAACACAAGTGCGAAAAGTGGTTTTTCAACACTAACACAAGTGCGAAAAGTGGTTTTACCACACTAATACAAGTGCAAAAGTGGTTTCCTGCACTAACACAAGTGCGAAAAGTGGTTTTTCAATACTAACACAAGTGCGAAAAGTGGTTTTTCAACACTAACACAAGTGCGAAAAGTGGTTTTTCAACACTATCACAAGTGCAAAAAGTGTTTTTTCCACACTAATACAAGTGCAAAAGTGGTTTCCTGCACCAACACAAGTGCGAAAAGTGGTTTTTCAACACTAACACAAGTGCGAAAAGTGGTTTTTCAACACTAACACAAGTGCGAAAAGTGGTTTTTCAACACTAACACAAGTGCGAAAAGTGTTTTTTCCAAACTAATACAAGTGCAAAAGTGGTTTCCTGCACCAACACAAGTGCGAAAAGTGGTTTCCTTCACTAACACATGTGCGAAAAGTAGGTTTTCAACACTATCACAAGTGCAAAAAGTGGTTATTCCACACTAATACAAGTGCAAAAGTGGTTTCCTGCACCAACACAAGTGCGAAAAGTGGTTTTTCACCACTAACACAAGTGCGAAAAGTGGTTTTTCAACACTATCACAAGTGCAAAAAGTGTTTTTTCCACACTAATACAAGTGCAAAAGTGGTTTCCTGCACCAACACAAGTGCGAAAAGTGGTTTTTCAACACTAACACAAGTGCAAAAAGTGGTTTTTCAACACTAACATAAGTGCAAAAAGTGGTTTTTCAACACCGTCACAAGTGCAAAAAGTGTTTTTTCCACACTAATACAAGTGCAAAAGTGGTTTCCTGCACCAACACAAGTGCGAAAAGTGGTTTTTCAACAGTAACACAAGTGCGAAAAGTGGTTTTTCAACACTAACACAAGTGCGAAAAGTGGTTTTTCAACACTAACACAAGTGCGAAAAGTGGTTTTTCAACACTAACACAAGTGCGAAAAGTGGTTTTTCAACACTATCACAAGTGCAAAAAGTGTTTTTTCCACACTAATACAAGTGCAAAAGTGGTTTCCTGCACCAACACAAGTGCGAAAAGTGGTTTTTCAACACTAACACAAGTGCGAAAAGTGGTTTTTCAACACTAACACAAGTGCGAAAAGTGGTTTTTCCACACTAATACAAGTGCAAAAGTGGTTTCCTGCACCAACACAAGTGCGAAAAGTGGTTTTTCAACACTAACACAAGTGCGAAAAGTGGTTTTTCAACACTATCACAAGTGCAAAAAGTGTTTTTTCCACACTAATACAAGTGCAAAATTGGTTCCCTTCACCAACACAAGTGCGAAAAGTGGTTTTTCAACACTAACACAAGTGCGAAAAGTGGTTTTTCAACACTAACATAAGTGCGAAAAGTGGTTTTTCAACACTATCACAAGTGCAAAAAGTGTTTTTTCCACACTAATACAAGTGCAAAAGTGGTTTCCTGCACCAACACAAGTGCGCAAATTGTTTTTCAACACTAACACAAGTGCAAAAAGTGGTTTTTAAACACTAACACAAGTGCGAAAAGTGGTTTTTCAACACTAACACAACTGCGAAAAGTGGTTTTTCCACACTAATACAAGTGCAAAAGTGGTTTCCTGCACCAACACAAGTGCGAAAAGTGGTTTTTCAACACTAACACTTTTCGCACTTTTCGCGGTCCTCAATGCCAAACAGGAAATTAGAGCTGTCTCCCTCGACATATCACGTGCCTTCGACACGGTATGGCACCCCGCTCTGCTCACCAAACTCTCCTCCTTTGGTATCCATGGAAATCTCCACGCATGGCTGGCGGACTTCCTCTCTAGTCGTCGTCAACGTGTGGCCCTGAATGGGTTTCTCTCATCTCCTCTTCCTGTTCAGGCTGGAGTTCCCCAAGGCAGTGTTCTGGGCCCCGTGCTTTTTCTGGTCTTCATCAATGATCTCTCTGACTCTCTCGAAAATCCTCTCTATCTCTTTGCTGATGACTCCACTCTCTGCCGCTCCATTCCTCTTCCCTCAGATCGGCAGTCTGCTGCCTCCTCACTCTCTGAAGACCTGGACAAAATCACAGACTGGTCAAACAAGTGGAACATGTCTTTCAATCCTGACAAATCTCACACTCTTACTATGTCTCTCCGAAAAGATCGACTGGACAACCCTCCCATCTACTTTCTCAACAATCCTCTCCAAGAAGTTCTGTCGCTCAAGATTTTGGGTCTCACTATCTGCCATGATCTTTCTTGGGAAAACCACATTTCCAAGCTGGCCTCCAAAGCCAGTCGCCGACTGGGCATCCTCCGTCGTGCGAAGTCCTTCCTCGGCACACCTGAGCTCCTCACCACATACAAGGCTTTCATCCGCAGCTCAATGGAATACTGTTCTCCCCTATGGGCCGGTGCTCCTGCCTCACACCTAGCTCGGCTTCACGCTGTTGAAACCAAAGCTTTCAGAATTATTGGAATCTCCCGCGATGAAGCTATCTCTGAGGGCCTTTCACTCACTCACCGCAGGCAGGTAGGTGGTCTTTCTGTCTTCTACCGACTCCTCTCCGGCCTTGCACCCCCAGCTCTCTCTGTGCTCTGTCCCCCAAATATTCCTACAGGTCGCACAAGATCTGCCAGCAACCCTCTGATGGTTAAACTGCCGAAATCTCGGCTCTCCGCTCACCTTCACTCTTTCATTCCTCTTTTCTCCCGCCTCTGGAACAAACTCCCTCACTCCCTTCAATCCCACTCCTCCCTCCAGGTCTTTAAAACAGCTGTTCACCACCATCTCTTATCTTCCCCCATCCAAAACCTTGATCTTTTCTACCCCCGCTAATTCACCCCAGATCCACCTTGTTTGAAATTCCAACTTCTTTCCTGGAAGTCCTGGCAGTGTCCATATGTTTTATACCTCTCCCACTGCCCCCTTCCCACGCCCCCCCCCCCCCCCCCCAAAGCCCTCGCCCTCTCTCAGATCTCTCGATGTCTCCATGTCTCTCGGTCCCTGCTCTCAAATGTTGTGTTTGTGTCCTTCCCCCTCTCTCCCCATCTTGTCTACCGCTCCCTATGTTATATGTTTTATGTGTCGGTTTGTCTTTCTGTGTGATTAATGTTCGCTCTTTCACGAGCCTCGATCTTGTATACAAAAAAAAAAAAAAAAAAAAAAAAAAAAAACACAAGTGCGAAATGTGGTTTTTCAACACTATCACAAGTGCAAAAAGTGTTTTTTTCACACTAATACAAGTGCAAAAGTGGTTTCCTGCACCAACACAAGTGCGAAAAGTGGTTTTTCAACACTAGCACAATTGTGAAAAGTGGTTTTTCAACACTATCACAAGTGCAAAAGTGTTTTTTCCACACTAATACAAGTGCAAAAGTGGTTTCCTGCACCAACACAAGTGCGAAAAGTGGATTTTCAACACTAACACAAGTGCGAAAAGTGGTTTTTCAACACTATCACAAGTGCAAAAAGTGTTTTTTCCACACTAATACAAGTGCAAAAGTGGTTTCCTGCACCAACACAAGTGCGAAAAGTGGTTGCCTTCACTAACACATGTGCGAAAAGTGGGTTTTCAACACTATCACAAGTGCAAAAAGTGGTTTTTCCACACTAATACAAGTGCAAAAGTGGTTTCCTGCACCAACACAAGTGCGAAAAGTGGATTTTCAACACTAACACCAGTGCGAAAAGTGGTTTTCCAACACTATCACAAGTGCAAAAAGTGTTTTTTCCACACTAATACAAGTGCAAAAGTGGTTTCCTGCACCAACACAAGTGCGAAAAGTGGTTTTTCAACACTAACACAAGCGCGAAAAGTGGTTTTTCAACACTAACACAAGTGCGAAAAGTGGTTTTTCAACACTAACACAAGTGCGAAAAGTGGTTTTTCCACACTAATACAAGTGCAAAAGTGGTTTCCTGCACTAACACAAGTGCGAAAAGTGGTTTTTCAATACTAACGCAAGTGCGAAAGGTGGTTTTTCAACACTAACACAAGTGCGAAAAGTGGTTTTTCAACACTATCACAAGTGCAAAAAGTGTTTTTTCCACACTAATACAAGTGCAAAAGTGGTTTCCTGCACCAACACAAGTGCGAAAAGTGGTTTTTCAACACTAACACAAGTGCGAAAAGTGGTTTTTCAACACTAACACAAGTGCGAAAAGTGTTTTTTCCAAACTAATACAAGTGCAAAAGTGGTTTCCTGCACCAACACAAGTGCGAAAAGTGGTTTCCTTCACTAACACATGTGCGAAAAGTAGGTTTTCAACACTATCACAAGTGCAAAAAGTGGTTATTCCACACTAATACAAGTGCAAAAGTGGTTTCCTGCACCAACACAAGTGCGAAAAGTGGTTTTTCACCACTAACACAAGTGCGAAAAGTGGTTTTTCAACACTATCACAAGTGCAAAAAGTGTTTTTTCCACACTAATACAAGTGCAAAATTGGTTCCCTTCACCAACACAAGTGCGAAAAGTGGTTTTTCAACACTAACACAAGTGCGAAAAGTGGTTTTTCAACACTAACATAAGTGCAAAAAGTGGTTTTTCAACACTGTCACAAGTGCAAAAAGTGTTTTTTCCACACTAATACAAGTGCAAAAGTGGTTTCCTGCACCAACACAAGTGCGCAAAGTGTTTTTTCAACACTAACACAAGTGCGAAAAGTGGTTTTTAAACACTAACACAAGTGCGAAAAGTGGTTTTTCAACACTAACACAAGTGCGAAAAGTGGTTTTTCCACACTAATACAAGTGCAAAAGTGGTTTCCTGCACCAACACAAGTGCGAAAAGTGGTTTTTCAACACTAACACAAGTGCGAAAAGTGGTTTTTCAACACTATCACAAGTGCAAAAAGTGTTTTTTTCACACTAATACAAGTGCAAAAGTGGTTTCCTGCACCAACACAAGTGCGAAAAGTGGATTTTCAACACTAACACAAATGCGAAAAGTGGTTTTTCAACACTATCACAAGTGCAAAAAGTGTTTTTTCCACACTAATACAAGTGCAAAAGTGGTTTCCTGCACCAACACAAGTGCGAAAAGTGGTTGCCTTCACTAACACATGTGCGAAAAGTGGGTTTTCAACACTATCACAAGTGCAAAAAGTGGTTTTTCCACACTAATACAAGTTCAAAAGTGGTTTCCTGCACCAACACAAGTGCGAAAAGTGGATTTTCAACACTAACACAAGTGCGAAAAGTGGTTTTTCAACACTAACACAAGTGCGAAAAGTGGTTTTTCCACACTAATACAAGTGCAAAAGTGGTTTCCTGCACTAACACAAGTGCGAAAAGTGGTTTTTCAATACTAACGCAAGTGCGAAAGGTGGTTTTTCAACACTAACACAAGTGCGAAAAGTGGTTTTACAACACTATCACAAGTGCAAAAAGTGGTTTTTCCACACTAATACAAGTGCAAAAGTGGTTTCCTGCACCAACACAAGTGCGAAAAGTGGTTTTTCAACACTAACACAAGTGCGAAAAGTGGTTTTTCAACACTAACACAAGTGCGAAAAGTGGTTTTTCAACACTAACACAAGTGCGAAAAGTGTTTTTTCCAAACTAATACAAGTGCAAAAGTGGTTTCCTGCACCAACACAAGTGCGAAAAGTGGTTTCCTTCACTAACACATGTGCGAAAAGTAGGTTTTCAACACTATCACAAGTGCAAAAAGTGGTTATTCCACACTAATACAAGTGCAAAAGTGGTTTCCTGCACCAACACAAGTGCGAAAAGTGGTTTTTCACCACTAACACAAGTGCGAAAAGTGGTTTTTCAACACTATCACAAGTGCAAAAAGTGTTTTTTCCACACTAATACAAGTGCAAAATTGGTTCCCTTCACCAACACAAGTGCGAAAAGTGGTTTTTCAACACTAACACAAGTGCGAAAAGTGGTTTTTCAACACTAACATAAGTGCAAAAAGTGGTTTTTCAACACTGTCACAAGTGCAAAAAGTGTTTTTTCCACACTAATACAAGTGCAAAAGTGGTTTCCTGCACCAACACAAGTGCAAAATGTGTTTTTTCCACACTAATACAAGTGCGAAAAGTGGTTTTTCACCACTAACACAAGTGCGAAAAGTGGTTTTTCAACACTATCACAAGTGCAAAAAGTGTTTTTTCCACACTAATACAAGTGCAAAATTGGTTCCCTTCACCAACACAAGTGCAAAAAGTGTTTTTTCCACACTAATACAAGTGCAAAAGTGGTTTCCTGCACCAACACAAGTGCGAAAAGTGGTTTTTCTACACTAACACAAGTGCGAAAAGTGGTTTTTCAACACTAACATAAGTGCAAAAAGTGGTTTTTCAACACCGTCACAAGTGCAAAAAGTGTTTTTTCCACACTAATACAAGTGCAAAAGTGGTTTCCTGCACCAACTCAAGTGCGAAAAGTGGTTTTTCAACAGTAACACAAGTGCGAAAAGTGGTTTTTCAACACTAACAAGTGCGAAAAGTGGTTTTTCAACACTAACACAAGTGCGAAAAGTGGTTTTTCAACACTAACACAAGTGCGAAAAGTGGTTTTTCAACACTATCACAAGTGCAAAAAGTGTTTTTTCCACACTAATACAAGTGCAAAAGTGGTTTCCTGCACCAACACAAGTGCGAAAAGTGGTTTTTCAACACTAACACAAGTGCGAAAAGTGGTTTTTCAACACTAACACAAGTGCGAAAAGTGGTTTTTCCACACTAATACAAGTGCAAAAGTGGTTTCCTGCACCAACACAAGTGCGAAAAGTGGTTTTTCAACACTAACACAAGTGCGAAAAGTGGTTTTTCAACACTATCACAAGTGCAAAAAGTGTTTTTTCCACACTAATACAAGTGCAAAATTGGTTCCCTTCACCAACACAAGTGCGAAAAGTGGTTTTTCAACACTAACACAAGTGCGAAAAGTGGTTTTTCAACACTAACATAAGTGCGAAAAGTGGTTTTTCAACACTATCACAAGTGCAAAAAGTGTTTTTTCCACACTAATACAAGTGCAAAAGTGGTTTCCTGCACCAACACAAGTGCGCAAAGTGTTTTTCAACACTAACACAAGTGCAAAAAGTGGTTTTTAAACACTAACACAAGTGCGAAAAGTGGTTTTTCAACACTAACACAACTGCGAAAAGTGGTTTTTCCACACTAATACAAGTGCAAAAGTGGTTTCCTGCACCAACACAAGTGCGAAAAGTGGTTTTTCAACACTAACACAAGTGCGAAATGTGGTTTTTCAACACTATCACAAGTGCAAAAAGTGTTTTTTTCACACTAATACAAGTGCAAAAGTGGTTTCCTGCACCAACACAAGTGCGAAAAGTGGTTTTTCAACACTAGCACAATTGTGAAAAGTGGTTTTTCAACACTATCACAAGTGCAAAAGTGTTTTTTCCACACTAATACAAGTGCAAAAGTGGTTTCCTGCACCAACACAAGTGCGAAAAGTGGATTTTCAACACTAACACAAGTGCGAAAAGTGGTTTTTCAACACTATCACAAGTGCAAAAAGTGTTTTTTCCACACTAATACAAGTGCAAAAGTGGTTTCCTGCACCAACACAAGTGCGAAAAGTGGTTGCCTTCACTAACACATGTGCGAAAAGTGGGTTTTCAACACTATCACAAGTGCAAAAAGTGGTTTTTCCACACTAATACAAGTGCAAAAGTGGTTTCCTGCACCAACACAAGTGCGAAAAGTGGATTTTCAACACTAACACCAGTGCGAAAAGTGGTTTTCCAACACTATCACAAGTGCAAAAAGTGTTTTTTCCACACTAATACAAGTGCAAAAGTGGTTTCCTGCACCAACACAAGTGCGAAAAGTGGTTTTTCAACACTAACACAAGCGCGAAAAGTGGTTTTTCAACACTAACACAAGTGCGAAAAGTGGTTTTTCAACACTAACACAAGTGCGAAAAGTGGTTTTTCCACACTAATACAAGTGCAAAAGTGGTTTCCTGCACTAACACAAGTGCGAAAAGTGGTTTTTCAATACTAACGCAAGTGCGAAAGGTGGTTTTTCAACACTACACAAGTGCGAAAAGTGGTTTTTCAACACTATCACAAGTGCAAAAAGTGTTTTTTCCACACTAATACAAGTGCAAAAGTGGTTTCCTGCACCAACACAAGTGCGAAAAGTGGTTTTTCAACACTAACACAAGTGCGAAAAGTGGTTTTTCAACACTAACACAAGTGCGAAAAGTGTTTTTTCCAAACTAATACAAGTGCAAAAGTGGTTTCCTGCACCAACACAAGTGCGAAAAGTGGTTTCCTTCACTAACACATGTGCGAAAAGTAGGTTTTCAACACTATCACAAGTGCAAAAAGTGGTTATTCCACACTAATACAAGTGCAAAAGTGGTTTCCTGCACCAACACAAGTGCGAAAAGTGGTTTTTCACCACTAACACAAGTGCGAAAAGTGGTTTTTCAACACTATCACAAGGGCAAAAAGTGTTTTTTCCACACTAATACAAGTGCAAAATTGGTTCCCTTCACCAACACAAGTGCGAAATGTGGTTTTTCAACACTAACACAAGTGCGAAAAGTGGTTTTTCAACACTAACATAAGTGCAAAAAGTGGTTTTTCAACACTGTCACAAGTGCAAAAAGTGTTTTTTCCACACTAATACAAGTGCAAAAGTGGTTTCCTGCACCAACACAAGTGCGCAAAGTGTTTTTTCAACACTAACACAAGTGCGAAAAGTGGTTTTTAAACACTAACACAAGTGCGAAAAGTGGTTTTTCAACACTAACACAAGTGCGAAAAGTGGTTTTTCCACACTAATACAAGTGCAAAAGTGGTTTCCTGCACCAACACAAGTGCGAAAAGTGGTTTTTCAACACTAACACAAGTGCGAAAAGTGGTTTTTCAACACTATCACAAGTGCAAAAAGTGTTTTTTTCACACTAATACAAGTGCAAAAGTGGTTTCCTGCACCAACACAAGTGCGAAAAGTGGATTTTCAACACTAACACAAGTGCGAAAAGTGGTTTTTCAACACTATCACAAGTGCAAAAAGTGTTTTTTCCACACTAATACAAGTGCAAAAGTGGTTTCCTGCACCAACACAAGTGCGAAAAGTGGTTGCCTTCACTAACACATGTGCGAAAAGTGGGTTTTCAACACTATCACAAGTGCAAAAAGTGGTTTTTCCACACTAATACAAGTGCAAAAGTGGTTTCCTGCACCAACACAAGTGCGAAAAGTGGATTTTCAACACTAACACAAGTGCGAAAAGTGGTTTTTCAACACTAACACAAGTGCGAAAAGTGGTTTTTCCACACTAATACAAGTGCAAAAGTGGTTTCCTGCACTAACACAAGTGCGAAAAGTGGTTTTTCAATACTAACGCAAGTGCGAAAGGTGGTTTTTCAACACTAACACAAGTGCGAAAAGTGGTTTTTCAACACTATCACAAGTGCAAAAAGTGTTTTTTCCACACTAATACAAGTGCAAAAGTGGTTTCCTGCACCAACACAAGTGCGAAAAGTGGTTTTTCAACACTAACACAAGTGCGAAAAGTGGTTTTTCAACACTAACACAAGTGCGAAAAGTGGTTTTTCAACACTAACACAAGTGCGAAAAGTGTTTTTTCCAAACTAATACAAGTGCAAAAGTGGTTTCCTGCACCAACACAAGTGCGAAAAGTGGTTTCCTTCACTAACACATGTGCGAAAAGTAGGTTTTCAACACTATCACAAGTGCAAAAAGTGGTTATTCCACACTAATACAAGTGCAAAAGTGGTTTCCTGCACCAACACAAGTGCGAAAAGTGGTTTTTCACCACTAACACAAGTGCGAAAAGTGGTTTTTCAACACTATCACAAGTGCAAAAAGTGTTTTTTCCACACTAATACAAGTGCAAAATTGGTTCCCTTCACCAACACAAGTGCGAAAAGTGGTTTTTCAACACTAACACAAGTGCGAAAAGTGGTTTTTCAACACTAACATAAGTGCAAAAAGTGGTTTTTCAACACTGTCACAAGTGCAAAAAGTGTTTTTTCCACACTAATACAAGTGCAAAAGTGGTTTCCTGCACCAACACAAGTGCGCAAAGTGGTTTTTCAACACTAACACAAGTGCGAAAAGTGGTTTTTAAACACTAACACAAGTGCGAAAAGTGGTTTTTCAACACTAACACAAGTGCGAAAAGTGGTTTTTCCACACTAATACAAGTGCAAAAGTGGTTTCCTGCACCAACACAAGTGCGAAAAGTGGTTTTTCAACACTAACACAAGTGCGAAAAGTGGTTTTTCAACACTATCACAAGTGCAAAAAGTGTTTTTTTCACACTAATACAAGTGCAAAAGTGGTTTCCTGCACCAACACAAGTGCGAAAAGTGGTTTTTCAACACTAACACAAGTGCAAAAGTGGTTTTTCAACACTATCACAAGTGCAAAAGTGTTTTTTCCACACTAATACAAGTGCAAAAGTGGTTTCCTGCACCAACACAAGTGCGAAAAGTGGTTTTTCAACACTAACACAAGTGTGAAAAGTGGTTTTTCAACACTATCACAAGTGCAAAAAGTGTTTTTTCCACACTTATACAAGTGCAAAAGTGGTTTCCTGCACCAACACAAGTGCGAAAAGTGGTTTTCAACACTAACACAAGTCCGAAAAGTGGTTTTTCAACACTAACACAAGTGCGAAAAGTGGTTTTTCCACACTAATACAAGTGCAAAAGTGGTTTCCTGCACCAACACAAGTGCGAAAAGTGGTTTTTCAACACTAACACAAGTGCGAAAAGTGGTTTTTCAACACTATCACAAGTGCAAAAAGTGTTTTTTCCACACTAATACAAGTGTAAAAGTGGTTTCCTGCACCAACACAAGTGCGAAAAGTGGTTTTTCAACACTAACACAAGCGCGAAAAGTGGTTTTTCAACACTAACACAAGTGCGAAAAGTGGTTTTTCAACACTAACACAAGTGTGAAAAGTGGTTTTTCCACACTAATACAAGTGCAAAAGTGGTTTCCTGCACTAACACAAGTGCGAAAAGTGGTTTTTCAATACTAACGCAAGTGCGAAAGGTGGTTTTTCAACACTACACAAGTGCGAAAAGTGGTTTTTCAACACTATCACAAGTGCAAAAAGTGTTTTTTCCACACTAATACAAGTGCAAAAGTGGTTTCCTGCACCAACACAAGTGCGAAAAGTGGTTTTTCAACACTAACACAAGTGCGAAAAGTGGTTTTTCAACACTAACACAAGTGCGAAAAGTGTTTTTTCCAAACTAATACAAGTGCAAAAGTGGTTTCCTGCACCAACACAAGTGCGAAAAGTGGTTTCCTTCACTAACACATGTGCGAAAAGTAGGTTTTCAACACTATCACAAGTGCAAAAAGTGGTTATTCCACACTAATACAAGTGCAAAAGTGGTTTCCTGCACCAACACAAGTGCGAAAAGTGGTTTTTCACCACTAACACAAGTGCGAAAAGTGGTTTTTCAACACTATCACAAGTGCAAAAAGTGTTTTTTCCACACTAATACAAGTGCAAAATTGGTTCCCTTCACCAACACAAGTGCGAAAAGTGGTTTTTCAACACTAACACAAGTGCGAAAAGTGGTTTTTCAACACTAACATAAGTGCAAAAAGTGGTTTTTCAACACTGTCACAAGTGCAAAAAGTGTTTTTTCCACACTAATACAAGTGCAAAAGTGGTTTCCTGCACCAACACAAGTGCGCAAAGTGTTTTTTCAACACTAACACAAGTGCGAAAAGTGGTTTTTAAACACTAACACAAGTGCGAAAAGTGGTTTTTCAACACTAACACAAGTGCGAAAAGTGGTTTTTCCACACTAATACAAGTGCAAAAGTGGTTTCCTGCACCAACACAAGTGCGAAAAGTGGTTTTTCAACACTAACACAAGTGCGAAAAGTGGTTTTTCAACACTATCACAAGTGCAAAAAGTGTTTTTTTCACACTAATACAAGTGCAAAAGTGGTTTCCTGCACCAACACAAGTGCGAAAAGTGGATTTTCAACACTAACACAAGTGCGAAAAGTGGTTTTTCAACACTATCACAAGTGCAAAAAGTGTTTTTTCCACACTAATACAAGTGCAAAAGTGGTTTCCTGCACCAACACAAGTGCGAAAAGTGGTTGCCTTCACTAACACATGTGCGAAAAGTGGGTTTTCAACACTATCACAAGTGCAAAAAGTGGTTTTTCCACACTAATACAAGTGCAAAAGTGGTTTCCTGCACCAACACAAGTGCGAAAAGTGGATTTTCAACACTAACACAAGTGCGAAAAGTGGTTTTTCAACACTAACACAAGTGCGAAAAGTGGTTTTTCCACACTAATACAAGTGCAAAAGTGGTTTCCTGCACTAACACAAGTGCGAAAAGTGGTTTTTCAATACTAACGCAAGTGCGAAAGGTGGTTTTTCAACACTAACACAAGTGCGAAAAGTGGTTTTTCAACACTATCACAAGTGCAAAAAGTGTTTTTTCCACACTAATACAAGTGCAAAAGTGGTTTCCTGCACCAACACAAGTGCGAAAAGTGGTTTTTCAACACTAACACAAGTGCGAAAAGTGGTTTTTCAACACTAACACAAGTGCGAAAAGTGGTTTTTCAACACTAACACAAGTGCGAAAAGTGTTTTTTCCAAACTAATACAAGTGAGTAGTGTAATAATGTTGCTTCTGGGACACCTCCGTTTAACATGGGAAATCCCTATCTAATGTCATTTACCCCCTTGTCTTTTTCAAAAATCATAAACACCTCTATTTCTCCCACCCTCATCTTTATGAACCTTTTGTCTGTAGTACCTATCCTTAATGTTGTTCATTAGACCACTCAAACACTACAAATATTTGTTTTCTCTTATAGACCTATCATCCTTCTTCTACATATCATCTGGCAGATTAATCTTTGACCCACTCAAACATTGACCCATTCACTTCCATATTAATTCTTTCCCTCCCTCATTGCCCCTAAACACCTATATTTCTCTCACCCTGTTCTTTACGAACCTTCTAACCTTTTGACATGTTATCCTTATTCATTAGACCACTTAAACACCTGTGATCCTTCTGACCTCATGGACCTTTTAACCTTTTACTCTTAATATCATCTGGTGAATATAACCCACTCAAACAACGACCCTACAAATATTTGTTTATGCGTGGGAAATAATTTAATTCTCCTACAACTCTCTTCACCATCTAATATATTAACAAAAAATATGTTTGAGTTTGGTTCTTTATTAAGATATTTTAACTGAGCTAAGATAAAATGGTAAACCTCCCTCAATGTTCTTGTTTGAGCGCCTCCAGTGCCACATACCATTTTTTGGTAAGCTCCGCCCACTTTTTGGTAAACCACGCCCATTTTTTACTAAGCCCGCCCACTTTTTGTTAAGCCACGCCCACTTTTTACTAAGCCCCGCCCACTTTTGCTAAGCTCCTCCCACTTTTGCTAAGTCCCACCCACTTTATAAACTCTTCAGCATTGTATCATTTCCAGGTAATACATTACATCATTTTCAGGGAATTTCCATCACATCATTTCCAGTTAAGACACGCCCAGGGAATTTCCACAGGAAGACACACCCAGTCCTTATAAAAGGCACCGACCACACAGGCTTTTTCAAACACGCTTTCTGCTTCACTTGAGAATGGACTACTATGCCGAAATGGAATGGGATAACTTTGCTATTCCATGGAGTCCTACTACCTGTGTAGAACTCAACCTTCAGATTGATGAACTGGACTCGAACCTCTTATCAATGGAGGTAAGTTTGTTTATTTTTTTTTTATTTTTTTTTTATTTTTTTTTTTTTTTTTTTTTAAGATGAGACTCGTGTAAGAGTTAACAAAGTTTATTTTAATATTCATAGAGCTTGATTTATACAAATAAAAAATATTGTATTAAATTAATACATTGTTATTTTCTTTCACAGGAAATTGTATCTGAGATACGAAATGAAAATTCTGCTTTTAACACAACTTGGGATGAAGTTATTTTTTTGTTTGAAGACATTTTGAACAACCAAGACCCCCAGAACGAGTTCTACCTTGATGACCCAGCCAAAGAGTTATACCTTGGAGATCCACAAAATCCTGAAAAAGAGTTTTACCATGATGATACTTGTTGTGAGTTATCAAAACAAAACCCACTGAACAAGTTCTACCTTGATGAGCCAGAATACAAGTCATACATTGGAGACCCACAAATTTCTGAAAATTGGGAAAGGAGAGTTCTCCCTGATGGTCCGCAGTTATACTATGTGAGACACATCATAGAAACCCTAAAAAATTGGGCAAGGAGAGTTCTCCCTGATGGTCCGCAGTTATACTATGTGAGACACATCATAGAAACCCTAAAAAATTGGGCAAGGAGAGTTCTCCCTGATGGTCCGCAGTTATACTATGTGAGACACATCATAGAAACCCTAAAAAATTGGGCAAGGAGAGTTCTCCCTGATGGTCCGCAGTTATACTATGTGAGACACATCATAGAAACCCTAAAAAATTGTGAAATGGGAATTCTCCCTGATGGTCCGCAGTTATACTATGTGAGACACATCATAGAAACCCTAAAAAATTGGGAAAGGGAAGTTTTCCCTGATGGTCCGCAGTTATACTATGTGAGACTTATCACGGAAACCCCCAATATTTCTGAAAATTGTGGTTTTACCTTGGGGACTTGGAAAGATGGTTATATTTTTGGAGACTCGGAATGGGGGTTTTGTTTTGATGACTCGGAATGTGATACCTATCTTGGAGGCTCAACAGGAATGTGGTTATACCTTGGGAACTTGGAAAGTTGGTTTTATTTTGGAGACTCTACCTGTGGGGTTCCTCTTGGAGACTCTTTGGATTCTAAAGCAATGAACAATGTTCTTTATTTAATGACGCTTGATTTAAGCAATATCAAGAAAGTTCGAGGAAGAAAATGCTGGAAAATTCTTTCTTCCCATTTCTACTTCTTCAAACTTAAAAGCCTTGAAAGACAGAATTGGAGGAAGAGGAAAAAAAAAAAAGAAATACGTATTTAAAAAAGAAGAAAAGAAAGATTATGTTAGGGTTTGGGTGGGATTTTGAATGTGAGGGTTAGGGATGGGGTTGGGTTAGGGTTGGGATTTTGAATGTGAGGGTTAGGGTTGGGGTTGGGTTAGGGATGGGGTTGGGTTAGGGATGGGGTTGGGTTAGGGATGGGTTGGGTTAGGGTTGGGATTTTGAATGTGAGGGTTAGGGTTGGGGTTGGGTTAGGGATGGGATTGGGTTAGGGTTGGGATTTTGAATGTGAGGGTTAGGGATGGGTTGGGTTAGGGATGGGGTTGGGTTAGGGATGGGGTTGGGTTAGGGTTGGGGTTGGGTTAGGGATGGGGTTGGGTTAGGGATGGGGTTGGGTTAGGGATGGGGTTGGGTTAGGGATGGGGTTGGGTTAGGGATGGGGTTGGGTTAGGGATGGGTTGGGTTAGGGATGGGTTTGGGTTAGGGATGGGGTTGGGTTAGGGCTTGGGTTGGGTTAGGGTTTGTATATTATTATGACTCACTCGCACATACACACACACACAAAAGTTAAGCCCCAACTAAAAAGTTGTGGGATTCTGTGTTTGGGGTTCACAGATTTAAAAACGTATCCCCATTATACACACACAAAAGTTAAGCCCCAACTAAAAAGTTGTGGGATTCTGTGTTTGGGGTTCACAGATTTAAAAACGTATCCCCATTATACACACACAAAAGTTAAGCCCCAACTAAAAAGTTGTGGGATTCTGTGTTTGGGGTTCACAGATTTAAAAACGTATCCCCATTATACACACACAAAAGTTAAGCCCCAACTAAAAAGTTGTGGGATTCTGTGTTTGGGGTTCACAGATTTAAAAACGTATCCCCATTATACACACACAAAAGTTAAGCCCCAACTAAAAAGTTGTGGGATTCTGTGTTTGGGGTTCACAGATTTAAAAACGTATCCCCATTACATTTTATTTATTTATTTATTATTTTCAAGGGTATTATCTGCTTACTTGTGTTTTTTGTAATTCTTGTGAGTAAAATGAACCCAAGATTTCTTCTCCATTTAAATCATATAATTTGTAGGTCCAAGGGACTGTATCCATTACATCAATGATTTTAAATAATTCACGAGTCCATTTTTGTGTATAACCTTTCTCAAAATGACTTTTCCATTTGTATATTCTTACAATATCACCAACTTTAAACTTGGGCTTTCTCAAATTAATCTCCTTTTCATATTCTAATTTTGTAAATGTTTCTGATGGTTTTGATTGTGTTGATGAATGAACTGTATTATTGTAATTATCTACAATATCCTGAATTAAATACACCCATTTTTGAGAACCGAGTTGTGTGAATTTTTTATATAATTTCTCTTTTAAAGTACGATTAAAACGCTCAATAACAACTGCCTTTCCTTCATTAAAGGTGCTGTATAATTTAATACCCTTCCCCTTAAGAAATTTCATGAATATTTTGTTATAGAACTCTGTTCCCTCATCAGTCCATAACTTCTTTGGTTTCCTTTTATCCCGATCAAATATTAGCTTAAAGGCTAACATTAAAGTATCACCCCTTTTATTTTTTAAAGGGACAACCCAGGCAAATCTACTCCTCAAATCAATAACGGTTAAAGCATACCTGTATCCCCTGTCATTATTCAATTCAATTAAATCAGCGGACCATATGTGGTCAGTGTATTTAGAATAAACCTTCCTTCTTTTAAACTTTGTGATTATAGGTTTGTGTAATTCTTCAGCCAAAAGCTCCTCAGTCTTGATGGCATCATTAGAGCCTAATAGTTTTTTGAGGAATAACCAAGACCAAGTTTCAATTTAGCATTTATCAAATTTCTCACAATAAACCTATCAACTTTCTCTCTCAACGTTGGATTTTGTATCAAAGACAAATTATACAACATTTCGCTGTCGGCTTTATGTTTTTCAGTCAACGTAGTGGTTTTCCCATAAGCAATATCATGCTTCATACACACTTCGTCAACCCTATTTGTAGGTTTAGACCAAGGTTTAGGATTGTCAGCCTCATCTAATCTTTTATCCAAGTTTGTTCCTGGACCACAGAAAGAATACCCTGGAAGGTGTAATTCCCCTGGAATTCCAGTTGTTGTAAATTTACTTCCTGACAGAAACTTTTGTATGTCTCCTCCTCTTTTAGGAGAGATGAATTGGCACTTTTTAGAGCCACATACTTGACATATTCCTTTTTGATAAACTCTATTATTTTTAGCTTTAACATAAGAGATATTTTTAGATTTAGTTTTCTTTTTACATTTGAGACAATAACTCATATTTATTTATCAGAAAAATTCCGACAGAGTATCAAAACCTTTTTGGTTTTCAACATATACATTTCAATCCTTATTTTTAAAACATAAAGAATCCTAAGGAATGCCTTCACTCTCTCCTCCATTTATTTACAAATAAAAACTAACTAAAGTCAATGACACCAACATCATCAATCACATAATCTTTTCCTTCTTCTTCTTCTTCTTCTTCACCACTTTCTCGTTTAAATCTCCTCCCTGAAATTGAAGACATTGACGTTCTTATTTTTGAAACCATTATCTTCATAAGAGTTGTTAATTCTTTAATTTCCTCTTCGGTGCGTTGAGATTGATTTATTTGCTTTAATACACTCAATCTTTTATGAATCTCACTGATTTCCATCTCCCTCTCCTCCCTCTCTCTTTGCTCCCTCTCCTCCTCCTCCATTTTCTCCCGCTCCTCCTTCTCCTTTTTCTCCCTTTTCTCCCTTTCCTCCTTCTCCCTTTTCTCCCTTTCCTCCTTCTCCTTTTTCTCCCTCTCCTCCTTCTCCTCCTTTTTCTCCCTCTCCTCCTTCTCCTCCCTCTCCCTTTCCTCCTTCTCCTTTTTCTCTCTTTCCTCCTTCTCTTCTTCAACTCCTTCCTCATCCCTTGCTACCCTTGAGTTTGAACCCCAAAGAATATTATACATATACTCATCTGGATTTTGAGATATTCTTGTATCTATAATTATTTTTCTCATAATAGGATACCAATAAGATTTGTTGACGATTTCTAAAAGAGTTTTATATTTCATAACTTTGAGAAGTTCATTTTTATTTAATACTTTAAACAAGTCTCTATTTGTGGGTTTAACAATATCAGTATAAGGCCAGTTTTTAATGACAAAATTTCCATGTGTATGTTCCAATTCGTACGGTATGTAAAACCGAGCACCCTTTTCTTGTAGGTATCCTTGAATACAAAAATTTTAATTCTCTTGTAGTCTTCTTCCTGCCATTTATGTATCAGAAATATATGTGAGATTAATATTATGACAGGTAATACCACCCCATCTTCCCACTACCAAATCGGTTTGTATTCCTCGGCTTTCTATCCTTATCTCATTACCTTCCTTCTTTGTCATGCGAACCATCGCTATACTATCATATATTTTTATTTTCTTAAAATCACGTATTTGTTGTTTACTAATTGTACTTCCACATAAATCCTTATCTTCACCAAGTGGATAATATTCTTCTTTACGAGACTGATTTAAATCATGTAGGTCTTCTAAGTTTATTGAAAAAGACCAATTATACCCTAAATCAGGCATATCATACCCCCATTTATTAATTCGCATATTAACTAAATGTCCTTCTTTATAAAATTCAATTGTAAGCAGGTAGTTAAATTCAATGAGGAAAGGTGTATGGTCAGTATAACCAGGTGTTGTGGTTGTAAATTTTACTTGTTTCACAAAACGTGCTGTTTTATTTAACAAGTGTGATAAATCACTGAATCTAATTAAGTCATTCGCATCTGTAGGGTTTGGATAATTGATTAATTTATAAGTATTCTTCATATTAATATTTTTACTTATACTATATTTTTGTCGTTCAGCCTGTGCCTTTGTATAATAATTTGATAAATCAATATCCTGGGAGGATTTTCCAAAGATAGAACCATCTTTTCCAACATAAGTCATTTATATTAGATTAAAAATGATATTATAAAAATTTTCATTATTGTTGAGTTGAAATAATACATATAAACATAATTGACCACAACATTTAGAATTAATTTCTTGAACTTGAAATGTTTGATAAACACCATTCTGTAAGAATTGTATTACTTCAACAGGTGGTGGCATACCATAACTATCAAAATAATATTTATCCTGACTATTATGAATACAAACCCAATGAGAACCATTCTGTGTGTCTAAATTCATAATAATATTCTTTGTATTCTTATTTATATGTATTAATTCATCTCTCATACAGATTACCACATTATCAATTTTTAGTGTTTTACAATACTTGGCTAGTTCTATATTTGACGTTGTATTCTTTCCAAATTGTTTAAACCATTTATCCATTTATTTATGAGAAAGATACAATCCATTACCCCGTTTAGTTAGTTTAACACCCGCTTGAGCGATAGAGGAAAGCATATCACCAACCAACAATCTAGCTTTATCAGGTAGACTTTCAAGTTTTTGAGCAAAATCTACAATTACACCACTTCCACTAATTTGTTTCTCCAACTCCTTGTTATGTCTTTCCAATTCTTTTTGAGCTTTTAGTTGTGCCTTCCTTTCGTTAGCAGTTTTTACCGCTGCTGAAATACCACCAGTCAATGCTCCCGCCGCACTTAAACCAGCAAATAAAGGAATTAGAAACGGGAGAAATCCTCCTCTTGACTCGTCTATTGAATATTTCTTTAACATAGGTTTCGTCATTTTAATTTTAAGTGATCCAACATCATTTAGTGTTTTTACTTGTGTGTGTGTGAGTAAAACATCAATTCTTACAGCTCCTTTTCTTTGAATTGTATTAACATTAATAATACAAGGCTTTTGATTTTGAATACAAGATGTTAATTTATTAAGATTGATTTGATTAACATATACCCCTACCATTTATTTATGAGAAAAAACCTATGTGATATTAATCATAACACCATTATCTGTATTAATCTGTAATTCTGTTTCCTCCAAAAGCAAACAATAAGCATCAACTTCTTCATTCTCCCCTCTTTCAATGTATAGAGAAGTATCCACTCGATTAGACTTTATAGTTTCCTTTTGAGAACTCAGGTCAATTGCGTAGATTGTATATAAACCTTTAAATGCAACCATATCCAAAATAGGATCATTATTACCATTACTTTCACACACTTTTTGGTAGGACTTGTAGGCTTCCGCATAATCATTTTTTTCCCAATCAATTTCCAATCTATCTCGCGGATAAAATGTGCCATCAAGAGAAACCCGAAGTTGTTTCACCTTAGCATTATCACTCAGCGCATTATTCTTATTAGTACCCTCCTCTCCATCTGGTTTTTTAAAAATGAGCCATAGGTATCGTGGCTTTCCTTCAAGAACACCCAAATTCCAAGTGTAGGTAGTGTGTTCCAGTTTAACGTGTTGACATCTTCTTTTAAGGTATGATACATTTAGCGGTTTCTTTGAGTTAAGTCTTCTATTTAACATCTCCTCCGTTTTAAGATTAGGAGTATATTCATTGATATACCAACACAAATCATTAATAACAAATTTATTATTGTCGCCAAAAGCATTTTCAGCCCCAAAAAGCAATCTATTTACATTATCATTCCTTTGTAGTTGAAATCTAATTTTAAGACCATACAAAACTTTATCATAATCACAAAATCCAAATATACCTTTAAGAGGTACTGCTACGGTAAAACTATTCTCAGCTTTTGCGTCATCATTATACATTGACTTCCTTTGACTATAACCAGGGTCTGTGTTTGTTCCCGTTGACATATCAGGAATAAAGCCTTCAACAGCTCCCTTACCCATTCTATCACCAAACGAATATAGTGTAAATTTCATCATTTCAGATGTAGCAGAGACATAATCAACCGCTTCAACCTCTTGTGTTCCAATATACAGGCGAACACTGTCAAACATTTTCCAGAAGAAATCATTTACGAGTGTAGCATTAGTATTATTCGCAGCCTTAGTGAATTTAAATTTACACAGCAAGAAACTATCAGCTATATTCAAGTAAGTTTGTTGATTATTTATTTCAAAACTTTTTGTTCCGTTTGAATTCCAGTCGGTTCCTGTAATAGCATTTACCTTAAAATAGTCTTCCTTTTTAGTAGAGTTTGAAATGATAATCGTATCATCCAAATCATAGATACTATCAATCGCTTCCATACTTGTATTTATATAGTATTAAAATTGTTGAAACCCTGACCCAAGTATTTTAATGATTTTTTGTCGTTCTTGTGAAGATAGTTGAGTTTTACCTTTTTTAATTTCTTTGATTGCTTGTAATTTATGGGACTCCTTTTGAGCATCTTTTATACTCTTTACAACACCTGCTACATTTCCCATGAGAGAAGCAGTTGAACCAATTAGGTCTTTATGTTTAAGAATGGTTGAACCAATACCCATTAGAGTATCAATTATCCCATCTCCTTTATTTCGAAATTGATGACCCACACCCCGTTGTCTCTTAGGTTTATAGTATCCTTTACCCACATACCTTGTATAGTCTGGTGAAAGGAACATGCCCTCCCCTGTAATTATTTTATATTTTCCCAACTCGTGTTTTCTTACAATAACCATTATTTATTTATTGAAAAACTTCACGTAGGTGAATTCTGATGGATATAATTTCATCATTAAAGGATATCATACGATTATCTTGGTCGGTTATCCTAAAATTTACTCTGTATATGGTTTTTCCTGACACAGGTAAATAGACAAGATTTTTTGGTTCCATATTAAATTTATAACCAATCGGGGTTGAGTATGCACTGAATGAAAATATTGTATTTGTTCTTATTCCATCGTTATAAGCACCATCAATCAAATCACAATGAATTAATACTGAATTTATACCGGAGGATATTTGGATAACATTATCACTGTAAAACGTCCCGTTATTTTCAATCTTTTTTGAAGAGAAACCCAATAGCTCTCTGAACGAATTTTCAATCGTGAAATCAACTTTATAATTATTTTTCAGTTTAATAGTTGATTTTGAAGTGTGTGTTTGAATATCTATTACAATATTTTTTGGTTCATCACCTTTTTCTTTCATAAGGCGAGAGACTTCTGAAGATATTTGAGAAATCTCGTAAGCTCCAGGTGAAACAGTTATAGTTTTGTAGGCAGTGCCTGGATTATAACTAAACTTGTTGTTTTTCTCTGTGATATTAAAAAGGGTATTGTAAGTTTCCATTGACAACAAAGATGCCTCATATGAGGTAAGGGGGTCAAGTTGTAGTGGGTAAGGGAATGAAGCTGTGTAATCGCTCGTTGTGAAATTAAAACTAAGAATTGTGCTTCTCATCTTATTTAATATCTAATAAAATATCTTTGTATTGACATTTATTAATTATTTTCATGTTCATCAACTGATCTAAAATGGCTGAGGATTCATTAAAACAATTGTTGTTTCCAGCCTTCTTACTACCTAATAACAATAATAGCCTATTAACTAATTGTGATGGGTCATTTGGAAGAAAACTAACACCCGAACCAAGCTTACTTAAAGCATCAATAATATGTTTCTCCTTCTCATTCTTCTTACTTTTACCAGCAACAGAAACTCCATAATCAAGTGTATTTAACAACTCAATATATACCCTATCTTCCTCTCTTTCCATATCAAGTGGTTCCTCAAAATATTTTGAACCGCTGAATCCGGGGTTTGTTAGAAGAAACATTAATCTTGGAGTTAATTTAACATTTGGTTGAGTAGAACTCAAGAACATCAATTCATCATTAAATATCAATACCTTTTCTTCCACAAGATGAAACACTGCTGGTTCTTCTGTTGGAATGAGACCTGCTCTGGTTTTTGAACCCGCAGAATATTCATTGTTTTGAAGAGCTTCCACAACATAATTAGGGGGTTGATTTACCTGCTCAAGTTTCCGAAATAATCCCTCGTCATCATATTCTAATTCACCAAGTTCTTGTTTTGTTATCTGACTAAAATCTTTGAGCATTTGAAGTTTTTTCGGAGTAAATTCTACCGTGGGAACTGTAGGGTGTTGAGTTTTCAAAAGTGGTTTAAAGAATTTCTCTTGTTTTCTTTCAAAGGCTTCTTCACCAGTTAGTTTCTGTCTCCGTTTCTTCTTTATCTCTTCCTGTTGTTTAACAACTTTTGAAACTAATTGTTGATGTTCCTTAAACTTTCTTTCTCTTTCTTCAGTATTCATTTTCTGTATTTATTTATTGAAAAATATCATTTAGTATCTCATCTTGTTTCACAACAATATATTTATATTTTCCAATCGTGTGTTTCATATAATTTTCAAATTCTTTTTTACTACATAACGTAGAGCACTTATCTCTCCAAAAATTATTTACATCTATTGAATTTAACTTAAATAAAATAAAAGTATTGGCATTGTTTCTTATTGAGCGTCGAGGGAGTTGAAAATATGATTGACTAAGATATATACAATTACAAGAAGAATGTCTCCCTCTTGTATAGTAGCTATCCATTACTGTTTGGTTTCTCTCATTAACACAATCATCAAAGATGACAAGGTTCTTTTTTGATTTATCTAAATCTTGAGGTGAAGGTATATCATCCGTATTATCACTGAGAATACAAGTTATGGGTTTCGATTTTGATTTCTGTGTATCACAAAATAATTGTATTATATCATCAATATTATAATCATTTAGTTTGTTTTGAAGTTTAAATAAACCGATAATGTCTTCCTTTTTAAGACCCGCATTAAAACCCTGTGAGAGTAGTTGATACTCGGGTTGAAAACTTGACTTTGTAAAAATTATTAAATTATCATAATCTAAAAAATTAGAACCAAGGAGCATCTTTAAAAGTAAACAGGTTTTTCCACATCCGCTTGAACCAACTATTAGACATCTCAATGAATTTGGAATGTTTTTATGGTTATTAAATTTTATCTTATTTTCCCAAACGGGTAAAAAATCATTCATTTATATATTTGGAAAACAAGTTATCCAACTTTTTTTGAGCTATTTGAGAAACTCTATATTTTATCCTGAGTTCGGGTTTAATTTCAAAATAATCCATTATTTTATTTATATAGTATCTTGTATTAACATTTCCATTAAAATTATTTTGAATAATAAATATCATTAAACCCTTATACATTTCCTCAATACAATTAGTCTCTTCCCTTGAAAGAAATGGTGTATTATCATCACAATACTTAACATTCATCTCTCTTATTAATCTTGTAAAGTAATTCATTTTTGGTTCTAATTTAAAAGAGTTATATATTTTTTTATATTTCTTATTATCATTAATTAAAATTAAATCACAGAAAATACATTGTTTATATGAATCCTCATCATTAAGCCCCACTCTATCACAAGCCGGACAATTCTCTAATTTATCATATGGAGAGTCTGGAAATTCTAAATATCCTTCAGAACTTATCATATTTATGTGGTAAATTTTTACTTAAACTAAACGCAAGTTTATTCATTAATAAATACAATGTTTCAAAGCACAAAAGACAAATTTCAATCAATCTCTACTTCGGTGGAAGATATAGAAAAATATGTCAAAGATGTTAAATTGAACAAAGATAAATATGGAAATTTTTGGGTAAAACCAGTTATGGAAAATAACATGAGCCCCTCTATTTCATTTAAAGGAAGAGCTCTAACTATACCTGGAAAGACATCCATTAAAGTAAATCTAACAAAAGTTTCTCCTCTACTCCTGGCAATTTATTCAAAGCTTGAAAAAGTGATTGACCACGATACTTTGAAAAAGAATGATAAGACCATTAATAATTCTAGAGGAGACATTTGTATTTTCTTTAATAATCCAAAGGGTGTAGATCTAAGTAAAATGAATGATGTTAATATTTCTGGTGAAATGTCATTTCGTTCTATGATAGTTAGAGATTATTTAAAGATAACTTTTGATATAAAAATTGTAGAGATTGAATCTGTTAATGAAAGAAAGTATATAGATATTGATGGGAATATTTTTCTTGCTAATTAAATATGAGTCAATACAGCAGTGAAGATTTTACTATTTCATTGAACTCGGACGATAGTGATGATAGTATTTCATTGAACTTGGACGATGGTGATGATAGTATTTCATTGAACACAGATGATAGTTATGATACTAATAGTTTGTGCTCAAATGATAGTTATGAGAGTAGCTTTATTGATGACTCTGAGTATGATTCTGAGTATTCATGTGATAGTTATGACTTAGATGATTCTGAGTGAAAAAGTGTTTTAGTTTAAGCACAGCGATATATATAAAACGGAGCTGTAAAGCTCAAAAGTGTTTTATTTTAAGCACAGTGATATATATAAAACACCACGTTTTCTCACGCTATAAATATGGTTTATTGTGATACTTGCGAGAAGGAAGTAAAATATTATAAACAACATATTCTCACCGCAAAACATACATACAACATTTTTAACAAACTTTCCCCTCTTCCACCTGAAACAAAACACTGTTCTACATGTAATAAAAATATCCTCAAGAAAGGCTTCAAAATACATCTTAAAACAAATCTACATTTATCAAATTTTATCACAACTAAAAACTCTGATGGAGCATTCAAAGGACATATTAAAATAAGAGTCTTTAACTTCAAACCTCCTGAACCAGAGTCTATAGTTGATGCTGTAGAAATAGTTAAACCTGCTGTTCAAACGTTGATTGAAAAAACACTAAAGGAAATGAAACCACTTAAATTTTATATGGGAGTAAAATTAGAAATGACAAAGGATGAAGGAGTTATAGATGCACCATACATGAGAACTGAGCCACACTTTATATCTTCATATCAAGATTTTAAAACATCAGGAGTCTATGATGAACTTATTAAACAAGAGCAAGATGTGGATAATTCAATCATAGGAAGTGGATTCAATATAGGAAAAATTATTTACATAGACATTCATATTCTTAAATCAGATCCTCTAAAAGCTTCTTCTTACATTGATTTACCCAGTGTTATCAAAAATAGAAAAGCAGTTATCAATATCAAAAATAAAGACAATAAATGTTTTCTCTGGTCTATTTTAGCACACTTACATCCTCCACATTTTCATGATGAAAGAGTATCTCATTATAAAAAATATGAGAATACATTAAATACGAAAGATCTAAAGTTTCCGATGACTTTAAATGATATTCCTAAATTTGAAAAGATGAATAATTTATCAGTTAATGTTTATGGTCTAACAGAAACAAACAACATTCAGGTTTTAAAGCTTTCTGACAATTGTAAACAAACTCATATTAATCTTCTATATTTTAATTCAGACGAAAATTCACATTATACATACATCAAAGATATTGCTAAATTAATAAAACCACAAGTCTGTAAGAGAACAAATAAAATATATATTTGTTTGCGTTGTCTTAACTTCTTCAATTCACAAGAAAGATTAGATAAACATTCAAATTATTGTGGCGAACATAAATCAACGGTAATCAATATGCCTAAAGAAGGCTCAAAGATCACATTCAAAGATGAAAATAAAAAGATCAAACATCCATTTGTTATATATGCTGATTTTGAAAGTATTTTAGAAAAAATTGATACTGCTTCTCAAGATCCAAAAGAATCATACACAAATAAATATCAAAAACATACTCCTTGTGGTTTTTGTTATTATATCAAATCATCCGTTGGTGATAAATATAACAAGTTAGAGATGTATAGAGGCTCAAATACCCCAGAGGAGTTTGTGAAACGACTAGAAAAAGACTGTGTTCGATTAACCAAGATAATGAGAGAAACCAATAAACCAATGTCCTTAACAAGTAAAGAAAAAAGGGAATTTATAAAAAAACAATGTCTGTCATATTTGTGAGGAGAAAATTGGTAAAGGTCTAAAGGTTAGAGACCATTGTCATCTCACTGGTAAATATAGAGGTCCGGCTCATCAAAGTTGTAATATTAATTATCAACTCCCCTCTTTCATTCCTGTCTTTCTTCATAACAACGCTCATTATGATACACATCTATTTATCAAGGAACTCTCAAAGACTTCTGGAAGTATCTCAGCAATTCCAAACACGGATCAGAAATACATTTCATTCACAAAAACAATTCACACATCTCCTATTACTCATATCAGATTTCTTGATACATTTAAATTCATGGCAAGTCCATTGGTTAACTTGGTTCAAAATCTAAAAGAGTTTCCATGTCTTTCAGAGTATTTTTTAGATAAAGATTTTCTAACACAAAAGGGAATTTACCCCTATGACTATATGGACTCATTTGAGAGATTCAATGAAACACAACTTCCTTCAAAAGAAAATTTCTATAACAAATTAAATAATAGTCATATATCTGATAAAGATTATGTACACGCACAAAATGTTTGGGAAAAATATAACATCAAGAATCTTGGCGAGTATCACGATTTGTATCTCAAAACTGATGTGCTTTTATTGGCCGATGTATTTGAAGCCTTTAGATCTGTTTGTCGCACTGGATATGGATTGGATCCTGCTCACTACTACACAGCACCTGGATTGGCCTGGAGTGCGATGTTGAAAATGACAAAACAAGATTTGGATTTGATAACCGATGTTGATATGCTTTTGATGATTGAAAAGGCAAAAAGAGGTGGAATTTCACAAGTCTGCTCGAGTAGATACGCAAAAGCAAATAACAAATATCTTCCAAATTATGATCCAACGAAAGAGAGTTCTTACTTGATGTACTATGACGCGAACAACCTGTATGGCTGGGCAATGTCTCAGGCTCTTCCTTATGGAAAACTTAGATGGGTAAAGGAAAAAGACTACAAAAA
This sequence comes from Myxine glutinosa, assembly GCF_964187855.1. NCBI lineage: Eukaryota > Metazoa > Chordata > Myxini > Myxiniformes > Myxinidae > Myxine > Myxine glutinosa. The sequence goes on from NW_027616393.1 coordinate 58,459, forward strand.
CGTTTTACAAGATGTATGTATCTCTACACAAAAAGAATTGGATGAAGAAAAAGTTGGTTATTATTTTGAAATTGATTTAAAATATCCAGAGGAACTCCATAACCTACACAAAGATCTCCCATTTGCTTGTGAGAAAGCAAGTCCAAAGAAAGAATGGTTGAGTGATTATCAACGATCGTTTGATATAGGTGAATCAACAGAAAAATTACTTACTACATTATATAACAAGAAAAATTATGTTCTACACCAAAGAAATTTGCGACAATATTTATCAAAAGGTCTAAGAGTAGAGAAGATCCATAGGGTTCTAAAGTTCAATCAAAGTCATTGGTTAAAGGGGTACATTGATTTTAATACACAAAGAAGAACAGAGTCAAAAACAGATTTTGAGAAAGACTTTTATAAATTGATGAATAATGCGGTCTTTGGTAAGACTATGGAGAATGTGAGGAAAAGACAAAATATCAGACTATCAACATCTTGGGAACAAGCATCAAAATTAATTAATAGACCGAGTTTTACTCGAGCTGAGGTCTTTACTGAGAACTTTTGTGCGATCCATTTGATTAAAGAGAGTATTGAAATGAACAAACCTATTTATATTGGAACAACAATTCTTGATTTATCAAAGTCATTATTGTATGATTACTTTTATAATAACTTGAGGAAGAAATATCAAAATGATGTTAATCTACTTTATATGGATACAGATAGTTTTATTTTGAAAATTAATACCAACGATGTTTATTCAGACATGAAAAGAGACATTAATATCTATGACACGAGTAATTACAGTCCAGAGAGTGAGTTGTTCTCTTCTAAAAATAAAAAGGTGATTGGAAAGTTCAAGGATGAATTAGGAGGAAATGTTATGAGTGAATTTGTGGGATTGAGGTCAAAGGCTTATGCTTATAAATACATTGTGAATAACGTTGAAAAGACTGATAAGAAGTTAAAAGGTGTAAAGAAAAATGTTATTAAAGAAACAATAAACTTTAAGGATTATTATAACTGTTTAACAACAAAGAAAGAAGAGTTTAGAAAGATTAATGGAATAAGAAGTTATAAACATCAATTATATTCAGAAGAGATAAATAAGAAAGCATTGGGGGCTTTTGATGATAAGAGGTTTATTTTAGAAAATGGAATTGATAGTCTCCCTTATGGTTATATAAGTATATAAGTGATAAGATATATATATAAGTGATAAGATATATATAAGTGATAAGATATACATAAGTGATAAGTTAAAAAGGGGGGGGGTTGGGGATTTTAACGGGCTACCGCCGCCTTTTTTACTATTATATAAATGATAGAACCAAGTATCAACCAGACTAAAGAGTGGAGGTGTAATCAACCTTGGTATATAAATGGAAAACATAATGAATGTGAAAAATATCAAATAGGTATAATTGAAAAGGCAACTGGTAAAAAAGTTCACAAAACAAATAAGAGAATTAATTTAAATACCGGTGAATTGGGTAAAAAAGATGGAAATATTTTTGAGTGGACGGAAAACTTTGATGGTTGTCAGGAAAATATATACTTTAATTTAAAAATGGTATGTGGCACTGGAGGCGCTCAAGCAAGAACATTGAGGGAGGTTTACCATTTTATCTTAGCTCAGTTAAAATATCTTAATAAAGAACCAAACTCAAACATATTTTTTGTTAATATATTAGATGGTGAAGAGAGTTGTAGGAGAATTAAATTATTTCCCACGCATAAACAAATATTTGTAGGGTCGTTGTTTGAGTGGGTTATATTCACCAGATGATATTAAGAGTAAAAGGTTAAAAGGTCCATGAGGTCAGAAGGATCACAGGTGTTTAAGTGGTCTAATGAATAAGGATAACATGTCAAAAGGTTAGAAGGTTCGTAAAGAACAGGGTGAGAGAAATATAGGTGTTTAGGGGCAATGAGGGAGGGAAAGAATTAATATGGAAGTGAATGGGTCAATGTTTGAGTGGGTCAAAGATTAATCTGCCAGATGATATGTAGAAGAAGGATGATAGGTCTATAAGAGAAAACAAATATTTGTAGTGTTTGAGTGGTCTAATGAACAACATTAAGGATAGGTACTACAGACAAAAGGTTCATAAAGATGAGGGTGGGAGAAATAGAGGTGTTTATGATTTTTGAAAAAGACAAGGGGGTAAATGACATTAGATAGGGATTTCCCATGTTAAACGGAGGTGTCCCAGAAGCAACATTATTACACTACTCAAGTGCAAAAGTGGTTTCCTGCACCAACACAAGTGCGAAAAGTGGTTTCCTTCACTAACACATGTGCGAAAAGTAGGTTTTCAACACTATCACAAGTGCAAAAAGTGGTTATTCCACACTAATACAAGTGCAAAAGTGGTTTCCTGCACCAACACAAGTGCGAAAAGTGGTTTTTCACCACTAACACAAGTGCGAAAAGTGGTTTTTCAACACTATCACAAGTGCAAAAAGTGTTTTTTCCACACTAATACAAGTGCAAAATTGGTTCCCTTCACCAACACAAGTGCGAAAAGTGGTTTTTCAACACTAACACAAGTGCGAAAAGTGGTTTTTCAACACTAACATAAGTGCAAAAAGTGGTTTTTCAACACTGTCACAAGTGCAAAAAGTGTTTTTTCCACACTAATACAAGTGCAAAAGTGGTTTCCTGCACCAACACAAGTGCGCAAAGTGGTTTTTCAACACTAACACAAGTGCGAAAAGTGGTTTTTAAACACTAACACAAGTGCGAAAAGTGGTTTTTCAACACTAACACAAGTGCGAAAAGTGGTTTTTCCACACTAATACAAGTGCAAAAGTGGTTTCCTGCACCAACACAAGTGCGAAAAGTGGTTTTTCAACACTAACACAAGTGCGAAAAGTGGTTTTTCAACACTATCACAAGTGCAAAAAGTGTTTTTTTCACACTAATACAAGTGCAAAAGTGGTTTCCTGCACCAACACAAGTGCGAAAAGTGGTTTTTCAACACTAACACAAGTGCAAAAGTGGTTTTTCAACACTATCACAAGTGCAAAAGTGTTTTTTCCACACTAATACAAGTGCAAAAGTGGTTTCCTGCACCAACACAAGTGCGAAAAGTGGTTTTTCAACACTAACACAAGTGTGAAAAGTGGTTTTTCAACACTATCACAAGTGCAAAAAGTGTTTTTTCCACACTTATACAAGTGCAAAAGTGGTTTCCTGCACCAACACAAGTGCGAAAAGTGGTTTTCAACACTAACACAAGTCCGAAAAGTGGTTTTTCAACACTAACACAAGTGCGAAAAGTGATTTTTCCACACTAATACAAGTGCAAAAGTGGTTTCCTGCACCAACACAAGTGCGAAAAGTGGTTTTTCAACACTAACACAAGTGCGAAAAGTGGTTTTTCAACACTATCACAAGTGCAAAAAGTGTTTTTTCCACACTAATACAAGTGTAAAAGTGGTTTCCTGCACCAACACAAGTGCGAAAAGTGGTTTTTCAACACTAACACAAGTGCGAAAAGTGGTTTTTCAACACTAACACAGTGCGAAAAGTGGTTTTTCAACACTAACACAAGTGCGAAAAGTGGTTTTTCCACACTAATACAAGTGCAAAAGTGGTTTCCTGCACCAACACAAGTGCGAAAAGTGGTTTTTCAACACTAACACAAGTGCGAAAAGTGGTTTTTCAACACTATCACAAGTGCAAAAAGTGTTTTTTCCACACTAATACAAGTGCAAAATTGGTTCCCTTCACCAACACAAGTGCGAAAAGTGGTTTTTCAACACTAACACAAGTGCGAAAAGTGGTTTTTCAACACTAACACAAGTGCGAAAAGTGGTTTTTCAACACTATCACAAGTGCAAATGTGTTTTTTCCACACTAATACATGTGCAAAAGTGGTTTCCTGCACCAACACAAGTGCGAAAAGTGGATTTTCAACACTATCACAAGTGCAAAAAGTGTTTTTTCCACACTAATACAAGTGCAAAAGTGGTTTCCTGCACCAACACAAGTGCGAAAAGTGGATTTTCAACACTAACACCAGTGCGAAAAGTGGTTTTCCAACACTATCACAAGTGCAAAAAGTGTTTTTTCCACACTAATACAAGTGCAAAAGTGGTTTCCTGCACCAACACAAGTGCGAAAAGTGGTTTTTCAACACTAACACAAGCGCGAAAAGTGGTTTTTCAACACTAACACAAGTGCGAAAAGTGGTTTTTCAACACTAACACAAGTGCGAAAAGTGGTTTTTCCACACTAATACAAGTGCAAAAGTGGTTTCCTGCACTAACACAAGTGCGAAAAGTGGTTTTTCAATACTAACGCAAGTGCGAAAGGTGGTTTTTCAACACTAACACAAGTGCGAAAAGTGGTTTTTCAACACTATCACAAGTGCAAAAAGTGTTTTTTCCACACTAATACAAGTGCAAAAGTGGTTTCCTGCACCAACACAAGTGCGAAAAGTGGTTTTTCAACACTAACACAAGTGCGAAAAGTGGTTTTTCAACACTATCACAAGTGCAAAAAGTGTTTTTTCCACACTAATACAAGTGTAAAAGTGGTTTCCTGCACCAACACAAGTGCGAAAAGTGGTTTTTCAACACTAACACAAGTGCGAAAAGTGGTTTTTCAACACTAACACAAGTGCGAAAAGTGGTTTTTCAACACTAACACAAGTGCGAAAAGTGGTTTTTCCACACTAATACAAGTGCAAAAGTGGTTTCCTGCACCAACACAAGTGCGAAAAGTGGTTTTTCAACACTAACACAAGTGCGAAAAGTGGTTTTTCAACACTATCACAAGTGCAAAAAGTGTTTTTTCCACACTAATACAAGTGCAAAATTGGTTCCCTTCACCAACACAAGTGCGAAAAGTGGTTTTTCAACACTAACACAAGTGCGAAAAGTGGTTTTTCAACACTAACACAAGTGCGAAAAGTGGTTTTTCAACACTATCACAAGTGCAAATGTGTTTTTTCCACACTAATACATGTGCAAAAGTGGTTTCCTGCACCAACACAAGTGCGAAAAGTGGATTTTCAACACTAACACAAGTGCGAAAAGTGGTTTTTCAACACTATCACAAGTGCAAAAAGTGTTTTTTCCACACTAATACAAGTGCAAAAGTGGTTTCCTGCACCAACACAAGTGCGAAAAGTGGTTGCCTTCACTAACACATGTGCGAAAAGTGGGTTTTCAACACTATCACAAGTGCAAAAAGTGGTTTTTCCACACTAATACAAGTGCAAAAGTGGTTTCCTGCACCAACACAAGTGCGAAAAGTGGTTTTTCAACACTAACACCAGTGCGAAAAGTGGTTTTTCAACACTATCACAAGTGCAAATAGTGTTTTTTCCACACTAATACAAGTGCAAAAGTGGTTTCCTGCACCAACACAAGTGCGAAAAGTGGTTTTTCAACACTAACACAAGTGCGAAAAGTGGTTTTTCAACACTATCACAAGTGCAAAAAGTGTTTTTTCCACACTAATACAAGTGCAAAAGTGGTTTCCTGCACCAACACAAGTGAGAAAAGTGGTTTTTCAACACTAACACAAGTGCGAAAAGTGGTTTTTCCACACTAACACAAGTGCAAAAGTGGTTTCATGCACCAACACAAGTGCGAAAAGTGGTTTTTCAACACTAACACAAGTGTGAAAAGTGGTTTTTCCACACTAATACAAGTGCAAAAGTGGTTTGCTGCACCAACACAAGTGCGAAAAGTGGTTTTTCAACACTAACACAAGTGCGAAAAGTGGTTTTTCAACACTATCACAAGTGCAAAAAGTGTTTTTTCCACACTAATACAAGTGCAAAAGTGGTTTCCTGCACCAACACAAGTGCGAAAAGTGGTTTTTCAACACTAACACAAGTGCGAAAAGTGGTTTTTCAACACTAACACAAGTGCGAAAAGTGGTTTTTCAACACTAACACAAGTGCGAAAAGTGGTTTTTCCACACTAATACAAGTGCAAAAGTGGTTTCCTGCACCAACACAAGTGCGAAAAGTGGTTTTTCAACACTAACACAAGTGCAAAAAGTGTTTTTTCCACACTAATACAAGTGCAAAAGTGGTTTCCTGCACCAACACAAGTGCGAAAAGTGGTTTTTCAACACTAACACAAGTGCGAAAAGTGGTTTTTCAACACTATCACAAGTGCAAAAGTGTTTTTTCCACACTAATACAAGTGCAAAAGTGGTTTCCTGCACCAACACAAGTGCGAAAAGTGGATTTTCAACACTAACACAAGTGCGAAAAGTGGTTTTTCAACACTATCACAAGTGCAAAAAGTGTTTTTTCCACACTAATACAAGTGCAAAAGTGGTTTCCTGCACCAACACAAGTGCGAAAAGTGGTTGCCTTCACTAACACATGTGCGAAAAGTGGGTTTTCAACACTATCACAAGTGCAAAAAGTGGTTTTTCCACACTAATACAAGTGCAAAAGTGGTTTCCTGCACCAACACAAGTGCAAAAAGTGGTTTTTCAACACTAACACCAGTGCGAAAAGTGGTTTTTCAACACTATCACAAGTGCAAAAAGTGTTTTTCCACACTAATACAAGTGCAAAAGTGGTTTCCTGCACCAACACAAGTGCGAAAAGTGGTTTTTCAACACTAACACAAGCGCGAAAAGTGGTTTTTCCACACTAATACAAATGCAAAAGTGGTTTCCTGCACTAACACAAGTGCGAAAAGTGGTTTTTCAACACTAACACAATTGTGAAAATGGTTTTTCCACACTAATACAAGTGCAAAAGTGGTTTCCTGCACTAACGCAAGTGCGAAAATTGGTTTTTCAACAGTAACACAAGTGCGAAAAGTGGTTTTTCAACACTAACACAAGTGCGAAAAGTGGTTTTTCAACTCTAACACAAGTGCGAAAAGTGTTCTTTCCACACTAATACAAGTGCAAAAGTGGTTTCCTGCACCAACACAAGTGCGAAAAGTGGTTTTTCAACACTAACACAAGTGCGAAAAGTGGTTTTTCAACACTAACACAAGTGCGAAAAGTGGTTTTTCCACACTAATACAAGTGCAAAAGTGGTTTCCTGCACCAACACAAGTGCGAAAAGTGGTTTTTCAACACTAACACAAGTGCGAAAAGTGGTTTTTCAACACTATCACAAGTGCAAAAAGTGTTTTTTCCACACAAATACAAGTGCAAAATTGGTTCCCTTCACCAACACAAGTGCGAAAAGTGGTTTTTCAACACTAACACAAGTGCGAAAAGTGGTTTTTCAACACTAACATAAGTGCGAAAAGTGGTTTTTCAACACTATCACAAGTGCAAAAAGTGTTTTTTCCACACTAATACAAGTGCAAAAGTGGTTTCCTGCACCAACACAAGTGCGCAAAGTGTTTTTCAACACTAACACAAGTGCAAAAAGTGGATTTTAAACACTAACACAAGTGCGAAAAGTGGTTTTTCAACACTAACACAACTGCGAAAAGTGGTTTTTCCACACTAATACAAGTGCAAAAGTGGTTTCCTGCACCAACACAAGTGCGAAAAGTGGTTTTTCAACACTAACACAAGTGCGAAAAGTGGTTTTTCAACACTATCACAAGTGCAAAAAGTGTTTTTTTCACACTAATACAAGTGCAAAAGTGGTTTCCTGCACCAACACAAGTGCGAAAAGTGGTTTTTCAACACTAGCACAATTGCAAAAGTGTTTTTTCCACACTAATACAAGTGCAAAAGTGGTTTCCTGCACCAACACAAGTGCGAAAAGTGGATTTTCAACACTAACACAAGTGCGAAAAGTGGTTTTTCAACACTATCACAAGTGCAAAAAGTGTTTTTTCCACACTAATACAAGTGCAAAAGTGGTTTCCTGCACCAACACAAGTGCGAAAAGTGGTTGCCTTCACTAACACATGTGCGAAAAGTGGGTTTTCAACACTATCACAAGTGCAAAAAGTGGTTTTTCCACACTAATACAAGTGCAAAAGTGGTTTCCTGCACCAACACAAGTGCGAAAAGTGGATTTTCAACACTAACACCAGTGCGAAAAGTGGTTTTTCAACACTATCACAAGTGCAAAAAGTGTTTTTTCCACACTAATACAAGTGCAAAAGTGGTTTCCTGCACCAACACAAGTGCGAAAAGTGGTTTTTCAACACTAACACAAGCGCGAAAAGTGGTTTTTCAACACTAACACAAGTGCGAAAAGTGGTTTTTCAACACTAACACAAGTGCGAAAAGTGGTTTTTCCACCCTAATACAAGTGCAAAAGTGGTTTCCTGCACTAACACAAGTGCGAAAAGTGGTTTTTCAATACTAACACAATTGCGAAAAGTGGTTTTTCAACACTAACACAAGTGCAAAAAGTGGTTATTCCACACTAATACAAGTGCAAAAGTGGTTTCCTGCACCAACACAAGTGCGAAAAGTGGTTTTTCACCACTAACACAAGTGCGAAAAGTGGTTTTTCAACACTATCACAAGTGCAAAAAGTGTTTTTTCCACACTAATACAAGTGCAAAATTGGTTCCCTTCACCAACACAAGTGCGAAAAGTGGTTTTTCAACACTAACACAAGTGTGAAAAGTGGTTTTTCAACACTAACATAAGTGCAAAAAGTGGTTTTTCAACACTGTCACAAGTGCAAAAAGTGTTTTTTCCACACTAATACAAGTGCAAAAGTGGTTTCCTGCACCAACACAAGTGCGAAAAGTGGTTTTTCAACAGTAACACAAGTGCGAAAAGTGGTTTTTCAACAATAACACAAGTGCGAAAAGTGGTTTTTCAACACTAACACAAGTGCGAAAAGTGGTTTTTCAACACTAACACAAGTGCGAAAAGTGGTTTTTCAACACTATCACAAGTGCAAAAAGTGTTTTTTCCACACTAATACAAGTGCAAAAGTGGTTTCCTGCACCAACACAAGTGCGAAAAGTGGTTTTTCAACACTAACACAAGTGCGAAAGGTGGTTTTTCAACACTAACACAAGTGCGAAAAGTGGTTTTTCCACACTAATACAAGTGCAAAAGTGGTTTCCTGCACCAACACAAGTGCGAAAAGTGGTTTTTCAACACTAACACAAGTGCGAAAAGTGTTTTTTTCACACTAATACAAGTGCAAAAGTGGTTTCCTGCACCAACACAAGTGCGAAAAGTGGTTTTTCAACACTAGCACAATTGCAAAAGTGTTTTTTCCACACTAATACAAGTGCAAAAGTGGTTTCCTGCACCAACACAAGTGCGAAAAGTGGATTTTCAACACTAACACAAGTGCGAAAAGTGGTTTTTCAACACTATCACAAGTGCAAAAAGTGTTTTTTCCACACTAATACAAGTGCAAAAGTGGTTTCCTGCACCAACACAAGTGCGAAAAGTGGTTGCCTTCACTAACACATGTGCGAAAAGTGGGTTTTCAACACTATCACAAGTGCAAAAAGTGGTTTTTCCACACTAATACAAGTGCAAAAGTGGTTTCCTGCACCAACACAAGTGCGAAAAGTGGATTTTCAACACTAACACCAGTGCGAAAAGTGGTTTTTCAACACTATCACAAGTGCAAAAAGTGTTTTTTCCACACTAATACAAGTGCAAAAGTGGTTTCCTGCACCAACACAAGTGCGAAAAGTGGTTTTTCAACACTAACACAAGCGCGAAAAGTGGTTTTTCAACACTAACACAAGTGCGAAAAGTGGTTTTTCAACACTAACACATGTGCGAAAAGTGGTTTTTCCACACTAATACAAGTGCAAAAGTGGTTTCCTGCACTAACACAAGTGCGAAATGTGGTTTTTCAATACTAACACAAGTGCGAAAAGTGGTTTTTCAACACTAACACAAGTGCGAAAAGTGGTTTTTCAACACTATCACAAGTGCAAAAAGTGTTTTTTCCACACTAATACAAGTGCAAAAGTGGTTTCCTGCACCAACACAAGTGCGAAAAGTGGTTTTTCAACACTAACACAAGTGCGAAAAGTGGTTTTTCAACACTGACACAAGTGCGAAAAGTGGTTTTTCAACACTAACACAAGTGCGAAAAGTGTTTTTTCCAAACTAATACAAGTGCAAAAGTGGTTTCCTGCACCAACACAAGTGCGAAAAGTGGTTTCCTTCACTAACACATGTGTGAAAAGTAGGTTTTCAACACTATCACAAGTGCAAAAAGTGGTTATTCCACACTAATACAAGTGCAAAAGTGGTTTCCTGCACCAACACAAGTGCGAAAAGTGGTTTTTCACCACTAACACAAGTGCGAAAAGTGGTTTTTCAACACTATCACAAGTGCAAAAAGTGTTTTTTCCACACTAATACAAGTGCAAAATTGGTTCCCTTCACCAACACAAGTGCGAAAAGTGGTTTTTCAACACTAACACAAGTGTGAAAAGTGGTTTTTCAACACTAACATAAGTGCAAAAAGTGGTTTTTCAACACTGTCACAAGTGCAAAAAGTGTTTTTTCCACACTAATACAAGTGCAAAAGTGGTTTCCTGCACCAACACAAGTGCGAAAAGTGGTTTTTCAACAGTAACACAAGTGCGAAAAGTGGTTTTTCAACACTAACACAAGTGCGAAAAGTGGTTTTTCAACACTAACACAAGTGCGAAAAGTGGTTTTTCAACACTAACACAAGTGCGAAAAGTGGTTTTTCAACACTATCACAAGTGCAAAAAGTGTTTTTTCCACACTAATACAAGTGCAAAAGTGGTTTCCTGCACCAACACAAGTGCGAAAAGTGGTTTTTCAACACTAACACAAGTGCGAAAGGTGGTTTTTCAACACTAACACAAGTGCGAAAAGTGGTTTTTCCACACTAATACAAGTGCAAAAGTGGTTTTTCAACACTAACACCAGTGCGAAAAGTGGTTTTTCAACACTATCACAAGTGCAAAAAGTGTTTTTCCACACTAATACAAGTGCAAAAGTGGTTTCCTGCACCAACACAAGTGCGAAAAGTGGTTTTTCAACACTAACACAAGCGCGAAAAGTGGTTTTTCCACACTAATACAAATGCAAAAGTGGTTTCCTGCACTAACACAAGTGCGAAAAGTGGTTTTTCAACACTAACACAATTGTGAAAATGGTTTTTCCACACTAATACAAGTGCAAAAGTGGTTTCCTGCACTAACGCAAGTGCGAAAATTGGTTTTTCAACAGTAACACAAGTGCGAAAAGTGGTTTTTCAACACTAACACAAGTGCGAAAAGTGGTTTTTCAACACTAACACAAGTGCGAAAAGTGTTCTTTCCACACTAATACAAGTGCAAAAGTGGTTTCCTGCACCAACACAAGTGCGAAAAGTGGTTTTTCAACACTAACACAAGTGCGAAAAGTGGTTTTTCAACACTAACACAAGTGCGAAAAGTGGTTTTTCCACACTAATACAAGTGCAAAAGTGGTTTCCTGCACCAACACAAGTGCGAAAAGTGGTTTTTCAACACTAACACAAGTGTGAAAAGTGGTTTTTCAACACTATCACAAGTGCAAAAAGTGTTTTTTCCACACAAATACAAGTGCAAAATTGGTTCCCTTCACCAACACAAGTGCGAAAAGTGGTTTTTCAACACTAACACAAGTGCGAAAAGTGGTTTTTCAACACTAACATAAGTGCGAAAAGTGGTTTTTCAACACTATCACAAGTGCAAAAAGTGTTTTTTCCACACTAATACAAGTGCAAAAGTGGTTTCCTGCACCAACACAAGTGCGCAAAGTGTTTTTCAACACTAACACAAGTGCAAAAAGTGGATTTTAAACACTAACACAAGTGCGAAAAGTGGTTTTTCAACACTAACACAACTGCGAAAAGTGGTTTTTCCACACTAATACAAGTGCAAAAGTGGTTTCCTGCACCAACACAAGTGCGAAAAGTGGTTTTTCAACACTAACACAAGTGCGAAAAGTGGTTTTTCAACACTATCACAAGTGCAAAAAGTGTTTTTTTCACACTAATACAAGTGCAAAAGTGGTTTCCTGCACCAACACAAGTGCGAAAAGTGGTTTTTCAACACTAGCACAATTGCAAAAGTGTTTTTTCCACACTAATACAAGTGCAAAAGTGGTTTCCTGCACCAACACAAGTGCGAAAAGTGGATTTTCAACACTAACACAAGTGCGAAAAGTGGTTTTTCAACACTATCACAAGTGCAAAAAGTGTTTTTTCCACACTAATACAAGTGCAAAAGTGGTTTCCTGCACCAACACAAGTGCGAAAAGTGGTTGCCTTCACTAACACATGTGCGAAAAGTGGGTTTTCAACACTATCACAAGTGCAAAAAGTGGTTTTTCCACACTAATACAAGTGCAAAAGTGGTTTCCTGCACCAACACAAGTGCGAAAAGTGGATTTTCAACACTAACACCAGTGCGAAAAGTGGTTTTTCAACACTATCACAAGTGCAAAAAGTGTTTTTTTCCACACTAATACAAGTGCAAAAGTGGTTTCCTGCACCAACACAAGTGCGAAAAGTGGTTTTTCAACACTAACACAAGCGCGAAAAGTGGTTTTTCAACACTAACACAAGTGCGAAAAGTGGTTTTTCAACACTAACACAAGTGCGAAAAGTGGTTTTTCCACCCTAATACAAGTGCAAAAGTGGTTTCCTGCACTAACACAAGTGCGAAAAGTGGTTTTTCAATACTAACACAATTGCGAAAAGTGGTTTTTCAACACTAACACAAGTGCAAAAAGTGGTTATTCCACACTAATACAAGTGCAAAAGTGGTTTCCTGCACCAACACAAGTGCGAAAAGTGGTTTTTCACCACTAACACAAGTGCGAAAAGTGGTTTTTCAACACTATCACAAGTGCAAAAAGTGTTTTTTCCACACTAATACAAGTGCAAAATTGGTTCCCTTCACCAACACAAGTGCGAAAAGTGGTTTTTCAACACTAACACAAGTGTGAAAAGTGGTTTTTCAACACTAACATAAGTGCAAAAAGTGGTTTTTCAACACTGTCACAAGTGCAAAAAGTGTTTTTTCCACACTAATACAAGTGCAAAAGTGGTTTCCTGCACCAACACAAGTGCGAAAAGTGGTTTTTCAACAGTAACACAAGTGCGAAAAGTGGTTTTTCAACACTAACACAAGTGCGAAAAGTGGTTTTTCAACACTAACACAAGTGCGAAAAGTGGTTTTTCAACACTAACACAAGTGCGAAAAGTGGTTTTTCAACACTATCACAAGTGCAAAAAGTGTTTTTTCCACACTAATACAAGTGCAAAAGTGGTTTCCTGCACCAACACAAGTGCGAAAAGTGGTTTTTCAACACTAACACAAGTGCGAAAGGTGGTTTTTCAACACTAACACAAGTGCGAAAAGTGGTTTTTCCACACTAATACAAGTGCAAAAGTGGTTTCCTGCACCAACACAAGTGCGAAAAGTGGTTTTTCAACACTAACACAAGTGCGAAAAGTGTTTTTTTCACACTAATACAAGTGCAAAAGTGGTTTCCTGCACCAACACAAGTGCGAAAAGTGGTTTTTCAACACTAGCACAATTGCAAAAGTGTTTTTTCCACACTAATACAAGTGCAAAAGTGGTTTCCTGCACCAACACAAGTGCGAAAAGTGGATTTTCAACACTAACACAAGTGCGAAAAGTGGTTTTTCAACACTATCACAAGTGCAAAAAGTGTTTTTTCCACACTAATACAAGTGCAAAAGTGGTTTCCTGCACCAACACAAGTGCGAAAAGTGGTTGCCTTCACTAACACATGTGCGAAAAGTGGGTTTTCAACACTATCACAAGTGCAAAAAGTGGTTTTTCCACACTAATACAAGTGCAAAAGTGGTTTCCTGCACCAACACAAGTGCGAAAAGTGGATTTTCAACACTAACACCAGTGCGAAAAGTGGTTTTTCAACACTATCACAAGTGCAAAAAGTGTTTTTTCCACACTAATACAAGTGCAAAAGTGGTTTCCTGCACCAACACAAGTGCGAAAAGTGGTTTTTCAACACTAACACAAGCGCGAAAAGTGGTTTTTCAACACTAACACAAGTGCGAAAAGTGGTTTTTCAACACTAACACATGTGCGAAAAGTGGTTTTTCCACACTAATACAAGTGCAAAAGTGGTTTCCTGCACTAACACAAGTGCGAAATGTGGTTTTTCAATACTAACACAAGTGCGAAAAGTGGTTTTTCAACACTAACACAAGTGCGAAAAGTGGTTTTTCAACACTATCACAAGTGCAAAAAGTGTTTTTTCCACACTAATACAAGTGCAAAAGTGGTTTCCTGCACCAACACAAGTGCGAAAAGTGGTTTTTCAACACTAACACAAGTGCGAAAAGTGGTTTTTCAACACTGACACAAGTGCGAAAAGTGGTTTTTCAACACTAACACAAGTGCGAAAAGTGTTTTTTCCAAACTAATACAAGTGCAAAAGTGGTTTCCTGCACCAACACAAGTGCGAAAAGTGGTTTCCTTCACTAACACATGTGTGAAAAGTAGGTTTTCAACACTATCACAAGTGCAAAAAGTGGTTATTCCACACTAATACAAGTGCAAAAGTGGTTTCCTGCACCAACACAAGTGCGAAAAGTGGTTTTTCACCACTAACACAAGTGCGAAAAGTGGTTTTTCAACACTATCACAAGTGCAAAAAGTGTTTTTTCCACACTAATACAAGTGCAAAATTGGTTCCCTTCACCAACACAAGTGCGAAAAGTGGTTTTTCGACACTAACACAAGTGTGAAAAGTGGTTTTTCAACACTAACATAAGTGCAAAAAGTGGTTTTTCAACACTGTCACAAGTGCAAAAAGTGTTTTTTCCACACTAATACAAGTGCAAAAGTGGTTTCCTGCACCAACACAAGTGCGAAAAGTGGTTTTTCAACAGTAACACAAGTGCGAAAAGTGGTTTTTCAACACTAACACAAGTGCGAAAAGTGGTTTTTCAACACTAACACAAGTGCGGTTTTTCAACACTAACACAAGTGCGAAAAGTGGTTTTTCAACACTATCACAAGTGCAAAAAGTGTTTTTTTCCACACTAATACAAGTGCAAAAGTGGTTTCCTGCACCAACACAAGTGCGAAAAGTGGTTTTTCAACACTAACACAAGTGCGAAAGGTGGTTTTTTCAACACTAACACAAGTGCGAAAAGTGGTTTTTTTCCACACTAATACAAGTGCAAAAGTGGTTTCCTGCACCAACACAAGTGCGAAAAGTGGTTTTTCAACACTAACACAAGTGCGAAAAGTGGTTTTTCAACACTAACACAAGTGCGAAAAGTGGTTTTTCAACACTATCACAAGTGCAAAAAGTGTTTTTTCCACACTAATACAAGTGCAAAATTGGTTCCCTTCACCAACACAAGTGCGAAAAGTGGTTTTTCAACACTAACACAAGTGCGAAAAGTGGTTTTTCAACACTAACAAAAGTGCAAAAAGTGGTTTTTCAACACTATCACAAGTGCAAAAAGTGTTTTTTCCACACTAATACAAGTGGTGCAAAAGTGGTTTCCTGCACCAACACAAGTGCGCAAAGTGTTTTTCAACACTAACACAAGTGCAAAAAGTGGTTTTTAAACACTAACACAAGTGCGAAAAGTGGTTTTTCAACACTAACACAACTGCGAAAAGTGGTTTTTCCACACTAATACAAGTGCAAAAGTGGTTTCCTGCACCAACACAAGTGCGAAAAGTGGTTTTTCAACACTAACACAAGTGCGAAAAGTGGTTTTTCAACACTATCACAAGTGCAAAAAGTGTTTTTTTCACACTAATACAAGTGCAAAAGTGGTTTCCTGCACCAACACAAGTGCGAAAAGTGGTTTTTCAACACTAGCACAATTGCGAAAAGTGGTTTTTCAACACTATCACAAGTGCAAAAGTGTTTTTTCCACACTAATACAAGTGCAAAAGTGGTTTCCTGCACCAACACAAGTGCGAAAAGTGGATTTTCAACACTAACACAAGTGCGAAAAGTGGTTTTTCAACACTATCACAAGTCCAAAAAGTGTTTTTTCCACACTAATACAAGTGCAAAAGTGGTTTCCTGCACCAACACAAGTGCGAAAAGTGGTTGCCTTCACTAACACATGTGCGAAAAGTGGGTTTACAAAACTATCACAAGTGCAAAAAGTGGTTTTTCCACACTAATACAAGTGCAAAAGTGGTTTCCTGCACCAACACAAGTGCGAAAAGTGGATTTTCAACACTAACACCAGTGCGAAAAGTGGTTTTCCAACACTATCACAAGTGCAAAAAGTGTTTTTTCCACACTAATACAAGTGCAAAAGTGGTTTCCTGCACCAACACAAGTGCGAAAAGTGGTTTTTCAACACTAACACAAGCGCGAAAAGTGGTTTTTCAACACTAACACAAGTGCGAAAAGTGGTTTTTCAACACTAACACAAGTGCGAAAAGTGGTTTTTCCACACTAATACAAGTGCAAAAGTGGTTTCCTGCACTAACACAAGTGCGAAAAGTGGTTTTTCAATACTAACACAAGTGCGAAAAGTGGTTTTTCAACACTAACACAAGGGCGAAAAGTGGTTTTTCAACACTATCACAAGTGCAAAAAGTGTTTTTTCCACACTAATACAAGTGCAAAACTGGTTTCCTGCACCAACACAAGTGCGAAAAGTGGTTTTTCAACACTAACACAAGTGCGAAAAGTGGTTTTTCAACACTAACACAAGTGCGAAAAGTGGTTTTTCAACACTAACACAAGTGCGAAAAGTGTTTTTTCCAAACTAATACAAGTGCAAAAGTGGTTTCCTGCACCAACACAAGTGCGAAAAGTGGTTTCCTTCACTAACACATGTGCGAAAAGTAGGTTTTCAACACTATCACAAGTGCAAAAAGTGGTTATTCCACACTAATACAAGTACAAAAGTGGTTTCCTGCACCAACACAAGTGCGAAAAGTGGTTTTTCACCACTAACACAAGTGCGAAAAGTGGTTTTTCAACACTATCACAAGTGCAAAAAGTGTTTTTTCCACACTAATACAAGTGCAAAATTGGTTCCCTTCACCAACACAAGTGCGAAAAGTGGTTTTTCAACACTAACACAAGTGCGAAAAGTGGTTTTTCAACACTAACATAAGTGCAAAAAGTGGTTTTTCAACACTGTCACAAGTGCAAAAAGTGTTTTTTCCACACTAATACAAGTGCAAAAGTGGTTTCCTGCACCAACACAAGTGCGCAAAGTGGTTTTTCAACACTAACACAAGTGCGAAAAGTGGTTTTTAAACACTAACACAAGTGCGAAAAGTGGTTTTTCAACACTAACACAAGTGCGAAAAGTGGTTTTTCCACACTAATACAAGTGCAAAAGTGGTTTCCTGCACCAACACAAGTGCGAAAAGTGGTTTTTCAACACTAACACAAGTGCGAAAAGTGGTTTTTCAACACTATCACAAGTGCAAAAAGTGTTTTTTCCACACTAATACAAGTGCAAAAGTGGTTTCCTGCACCAACACAAGTGCGAAAAGTGGTTGCCTTCACTAACACATGTGCGAAAAGTGGGTTTTCAACACTATCACAAGTGCAAAAAGTGGTTTTTCCACACTAATACAAGTGCAAAAGTGGTTTCCTGCACCAACACAAGTGCGAAAAGTGGATTTTCAACACTAACACCAGTGCGAAAAGTGGTTTTTCAACACTATCACAAGTGCAAAAAGTGTTTTTTCCACACTAATACAAGTGCAAAAGTGGTTTCCTGCACCAACACAAGTGCGAAAAGTGGTTTTTCAACACTAACACAAGCGCGAAAAGTGGTTTTTCAACACTAACACAAGTGCGAAAAGTGGTTTTTCAACACTAACACATGTGCGAAAAGTGGTTTTTCCACACTAATACAAGTGCAAAAGTGGTTTCCTGCACTAACACAAGTGCGAAATGTGGTTTTTCAATACTAACACAAGTGCGAAAAGTGGTTTTTCAACACTAACACAAGTGCGAAAAGTGGTTTTTCAACACTATCACAAGTGCAAAAAGTGTTTTTTCCACACTAATACAAGTGCAAAAGTGGTTTCCTGCACCAACACAAGTGCGAAAAGTGGTTTTTCAACACTAACACAAGTGCGAAAAGTGGTTTTTCAACACTGACACAAGTGCGAAAAGTGGTTTTTCAACACTAACACAAGTGCGAAAAGTGTTTTTTCCAAACTAATACAAGTGCAAAAGTGGTTTCCTGCACCAACACAGTGCGAAAAGTGGTTTCCTTCACTAACACATGTGTGAAAAGTAGGTTTTCAACACTATCACAAGTGCAAAAAGTGGTTATTCCACACTAATACAAGTGCAAAAGTGGTTTCCTGCACCAACACAAGTGCGAAAAGTGGTTTTTCACCACTAACACAAGTGCGAAAAGTGGTTTTTCAACACTATCACAAGTGCAAAAAGTGTTTTTTCCACACTAATACAAGTGCAAAATTGGTTCCCTTCACCAACACAAGTGCGAAAAGTGGTTTTTCAACACTAACACAAGTGTGAAAAGTGGTTTTTCAACACTAACATAAGTGCAAAAAGTGGTTTTTCAACACTGTCACAAGTGCAAAAAGTGTTTTTTTCCACACTAATACAAGTGCAAAAGTGGTTTCCTGCACCAACACAAGTGCGAAAAGTGGTTTTTCAACAGTAACACAAGTGCGAAAAGTGGTTTTTCAACACTAACACAAGTGCGAAAAGTGGTTTTTCAACACTAACACAAGTGCGAAAAGTGGTTTTTCAACACTAACACAAGTGCGAAAAGTGGTTTTTCAACACTATCACAAGTGCAAAAAGTGTTTTTTCCACACTAATACAAGTGCAAAAGTGGTTTCCTGCACCAACACAAGTGCGAAAAGTGGTTTTTCAACACTAACACAAGTGCGAAAGGTGGTTTTTCAACACTAACACAAGTGCGAAAAGTGGTTTTTCCACACTAATACAAGTGCAAAAGTGGTTTCCTGCACCAACACAAGTGCGAAAAGTGGTTTTTCAACACTAACACAAGTGCGAAAAGTGGTTTTTCAACACTATCACAAGTGCAAAAAGTGTTTTTTCCACACTAATACAAGTGCAAAATTGGTTCCCTTCACCAACACAAGTGCGAAAAGTGGTTTTTCAACACTAACACAAGTGCGAAAAGTGGTTTTTCAACACTAACAAAAGTGCAAAAAGTGGTTTTTCAACACTATCACAAGTGCAAAAAGTGTTTTTTCCACACTAATACAAGTGCAAAAGTGGTTTCCTGCACCAACACAAGTGCGCAAAGTGTTTTTCAACACTAACACAAGTGCAAAAAGTGGTTTTTAAACACTAACACAAGTGCGAAAAGTGGTTTTTCAACACTAACACAACTGCGAAAAGTGGTTTTTCCACACTAATACAAGTGCAAAAGTGGTTTCCTGCACCAACACAAGTGCGAAAAGTGGTTTTTCAACACTAACACAAGTGCGAAAAGTGGTTTTTCAACACTATCACAAGTGCAAAAAGTGTTTTTTTCACACTAATACAAGTGCAAAAGTGGTTTCCTGCACCACAACACAAGTGCGAAAAGTGGTTTTTCAACACTAGCACAATTGCGAAAAGTGGTTTTTCAACACTATCACAAGTGCAAAAGTGTTTTTTCCACACTAATACAAGTGCAAAAGTGGTTTCCTGCACCAACACAAGTGCGAAAAGTGGATTTTCAACACTAACACAAGTGCGAAAAGTGGTTTTTCAACACTATCACAAGTCCAAAAAGTGTTTTTTCCACACTAATACAAGTGCAAAAGTGGTTTCCTGCACCAACACAAGTGCGAAAAGTGGTTGCCTTCACTAACACATGTGCGAAAAGTGGGTTTACAAAACTATCACAAGTGCAAAAAGTGGTTTTTCCACACTAATACAAGTGCAAAAGTGGTTTCCTGCACCAACACAAGTGCGAAAAGTGGATTTTCAACACTAACACCAGTGCGAAAAGTGGTTTTCCAACACTATCACAAGTGCAAAAAGTGTTTTTTCCACACTAATACAAGTGCAAAAGTGGTTTCCTGCACCAACACAAGTGCGAAAAGTGGTTTTTCAACACTAACACAAGCGCGAAAAGTGGTTTTTCAACACTAACACAAGTGCGAAAAGTGGTTTTTCAACACTAACACAAGTGCGAAAAGTGGTTTTTCCACACTAATACAAGTGCAAAAGTGGTTTCCTGCACTAACACAAGTGCGAAAAGTGGTTTTTCAATACTAACACAAGTGCGAAAAGTGGTTTTTCAACACTAACACAAGGGCGAAAAGTGGTTTTTCAACACTATCACAAGTGCAAAAAGTGTTTTTTCCACACTAATACAAGTGCAAAACTGGTTTCCTGCACCAACACAAGTGCGAAAAGTGGTTTTTCAACACTAACACAAGTGCGAAAAGTGGTTTTTCAACACTAACACAAGTGCGAAAAGTGGTTTTTCAACACTAACACAAGTGCGAAAAGTGTTTTTTCCAAACTAATACAAGTGCAAAAGTGGTTTCCTGCACCAACACAAGTGCGAAAAGTGGTTTCCTTCACTAACACATGTGCGAAAAGTAGGTTTTCAACACTATCACAAGTGCAAAAAGTGGTTATTCCACACTAATACAAGTACAAAAGTGGTTTCCTGCACCAACACAAGTGCGAAAAGTGGTTTTTCACCACTAACACAAGTGCGAAAAGTGGTTTTTCAACACTATCACAAGTGCAAAAAGTGTTTTTTCCACACTAATACAAGTGCAAAATTGGTTCCCTTCACCAACACAAGTGCGAAAAGTGGTTTTTCAACACTAACACAAGTGCGAAAAGTGGTTTTTCAACACTAACATAAGTGCAAAAAGTGGTTTTTCAACACTGTCACAAGTGCAAAAAGTGTTTTTTCCACACTAATACAAGTGCAAAAGTGGTTTCCTGCACCAACACAAGTGCGCAAAGTGGTTTTTCAACACTAACACAAGTGCGAAAAGTGGTTTTTAAACACTAACACAAGTGCGAAAAGTGGTTTTTCAACACTAACACAAGTGCGAAAAGTGGTTTTTCCACACTAATACAAGTGCAAAAGTGGTTTCCTGCACCAACACAAGTGCGAAAAGTGGTTTTTCAACACTAACACAAGTGCGAAAAGTGGTTTTTCAACACTATCACAAGTGCAAAAAGTGTTTTTTTCACACTAATACAAGTGCAAAAGTGGTTTCCTGCACCAACACAAGTGCGAAAAGTGGTTTTTCAACACTAACACAAGTGCAAAAGTGGTTTTTCAACACTATCACAAGTGCAAAAGTGTTTTTTCCACACTAATACAAGTGCAAAAGTGGTTTCCTGCACCAACACAAGTGCAAAAAGTGGTTTTTCAACACTAACACAAGTGCGAAAAGTGGTTTTTCAACACTATCACAAGTGCAAAAAGTGTTTTTTCCACACTAATACAAGTGTAAAAGTGGTTTCCTGCACCAACACAAGTGCGAAAAGTGGTTTTTCAACACTAACACAAGTGCGAAAAGTGGTTTTTCAACACTAACACAAGTGCGAAAAGTGGTTTTTCAACACTAACACAAGTGCGAAAAGTGGTTTTTCCACACTAATACAAGTGCAAAAGTGGTTTCCTGCACCAACACAAGTGCGAAAAGTGGTTTTTCAACACTAACACAAGTGCGAAAAGTGGTTTTTCAACACTATCACAAGTGCAAAAAGTGTTTTTTCCACACTAATACAAGTGCAAAATTGGTTCCCTTCACCAACACAAGTGCGAAAAGTGGTTTTTCAACACTAACACAAGTGCGAAAAGTGGTTTTTCAACACTAATACAAGTGCGAAAAGTGGTTTTTCAACACTATCACAAGTGCAAATGTGTTTTTTCCACACTAATACATGTGCAAAAGTGGTTTCCTGCACCAACAAAAATACGAAAAGTTTGATTTTCAACACTAACACAAGTGCGAAAAGTGGTTTTTCAACACTATCACAAGTGCAAAAAGTGTTTTTTCCACACTAATACAAGTGCAAAAGTGGTTTCCTGCACCAACACAAGTGCGAAAAGTGGTTGCCTTCACTAACACATGTGCGAAAAGTGGGTTTTCAACACTATCCCAAGTGCAAAAAGTGGTTTTTCCACACTAATACAAGTGCAAAAGTGGTTTCCTGCACCAACACAAGTGCGAAAAGTGGTTTTTCAACACTAACACCAGTGTGAAAAGTGGTTTTTCAACACTATCACAAGTGCAAATAGTGTTTTTGCCACACTAATACAAGTGCAAAAGTGGTTTCCTGCACCAACACAAGTGCGAAAAGTGGTTTTTCAACACTAACACAAGTGCGAAAAGTGGTTTTTCAACACTATCACAAGTGCAAAAAGTGTTTTTTCCACACTAATACAAGTGCAAAAGTGGTTTCCTGCACCAACACAAGTGCGAAAAGTGGTTTTTCAACACTATCACAAGTGCAAAAAGTGTTTTTTTCACACTAATACAAGTGCAAAAGTGGTTCCCTGCACCAACACAAGTGCGAAAAGTGGTTTTTCAACACTAGCACAATTGCGAAAAGTGGTTTTTCAACACTATCACAAGTGCAAAAGTGTTTTTTCCACACTAATACAAGTGCAAAAGTGGTTTCCTGCACCAACACAAGTGCGAAAAGTGGATTTTCAACACTAACACAAGTGCGAAAAGTGGTTTTTCAACACTATCACAAGTGCAAAAAGTGTTTTTTCCACACTAATACAAGTGCAAAAGTGGTTTCCTGCACCAACACAAGTGCGAAAAGTGGTTGCCTTCACTAACACATGTGCGAAAAGTGGGTTTTCAACACTATCACAAGTGCAAAAAGTGGTTTTTCCACACTAATACAAGTGCAAAAGTGGTTTCCTGCACCAACACAAGTGCGAAAAGTGGATTTTCAACACTAACACCAGTGCGAAAAGTGGTTTTTCAACACTATCACAAGTGCAAAAAGTGTTTTTTCCACACTAATACAAGTGCAAAAGTGGTTTCCTGCACCAACACAAGTGCGAAAAGTGGTTTTTCAACACTAACACAAGCGCGAAAAGTGGTTTTTCAACACTAACACAAGTGCGAAAAGTGGTTTTTCAACACTAACACAAGTGCGAAAAGTGGTTTTTCCACACTAATACAAGTGCAAAAGTGGTTTCCTGCACTAACACAAGTGCGAAAAGTGGTTTTTCAATACTAACACAAGTGCGAAAAGTGGTTTTTCAACACTAACACAAGTGCGAAAAGTGGTTTTTCAACACTATCACAAGTGCAAAAAGTGTTTTTTCCACACCAATACAAGTGCAAAAGTGGTTTCCTGCACCAACACAAGTGCGAAAAGTGGTTTTTCAACACTAACACAAGTGTGAAAAGTGGTTTTTCAACACTAACACAAGTGCGCAAAGTGGTTTTTCAACACTAACACAAGTGCGAAAAGTGTTTTTTCCAAACTAATACAAGTGCAAAAGTGGTTTCCTGCACCAACACAAGTGCGAAAAGTGGTTTCCTTCACTAACACATGTGCGAAAAGTAGGTTTTCAACACTATCACAAGTGCAAAAAGTGGTTATTCCACACTAATACAAGCGCAAAAGTGGTTTCCTGCACCAACACAAGTG
Source organism: Myxine glutinosa (assembly GCF_964187855.1). Taxonomy (NCBI): domain Eukaryota; kingdom Metazoa; phylum Chordata; class Myxini; order Myxiniformes; family Myxinidae; genus Myxine; species Myxine glutinosa. Next base: position 81,938 of record NW_027616393.1, read on the forward strand.
CGAAAAGTGGTTTTTCACCACTAACACAAGTGCGAAAAGTGGTTTTTCAACACTATCACAAGTGCGAAAAGTGTTTTTTCCAAACTAATACAAGTGCAAAAGTGGTTTCCTGCACCAACACAAGTGCGAAAAGTGGTTTCCTTCACTAACACATGTGCGGAAAGTAGGTTTTCAACACTATCACAAGTGCAAAAAGTGGTTATTCCACACTAATACAAGTGCAAAAGTGGTTTCCTGCACCAACACAAGTGCGAAAAGTGGTTTTTCACCACTAACACAAGTGCGAAAAGTGGTTTTTCAACACTATCACAAGTGCAAAAAGTGTTTTTTCCACACTAATACAAGTGCAAAATTGGTTCCCTTCACCAACACAAGTGCGAAAAGTGGTTTTTCAACACTAACACAAGTGTGAAAAGTGGTTTTTCAACACTAACATAAGTGCAAAAAGTGGTTTTTCAACACTGTCACAAGTGCAAAAAGTGTTTTTTCCACACTAATACAAGTGCAAAAGTGGTTTCCTGCACCAACACAAGTGCGAAAAGTGGTTTTTCAACAGTAACACAAGTGCGAAAAGTGGTTTTTCAACACTAACACAAGTGCGAAAAGTGGTTTTTCAACACTAACACAAGTGCGAAAAGTGGTTTTTCAACACTAACACAAGTGCGAAAAGTGGTTTTTCAACACTATCACAAGTGCAAAAAGTGTTTTTTCCACACTAATACAAGTGCAAAAGTGGTTTCCTGCACCAACACAAGTGCGAAAAGTGGTTTTTCAACACTAACACAAGTGCGAAAGGTGGTTTTTCAACACTAACACAAGTGCGAAAAGTGGTTTTTCCACACTAATACAAGTGCAAAAGTGGTTTCCTGCACCAACACAAGTGCGAAAAGTGGTTTTTCAACACTAACACAAGTGCGAAAAGTGGTTTTTCAACACTATCACAAGTGCAAAAAGTGTTTTTTCCACACTAATACAAGTGCAAAATTGGTTCCCTTCACCAACACAAGTGCGAAAAGTGGTTTTTCAACACTAACACAAGTGCGAAAAGTGGTTTTTCAACACTAACATAAGTGCGAAAAGTGGTTTTTCAACACTATCACAAGTGCAAAAAGTGTTTTTTCCACACTAATACAAGTGCAAAAGTGGTTTCCTGCACCAACACAAGTGCGCAAAGTGTTTTTCAACACTAACACAAGTGCAAAAAGTGGTTTTTAAACACTAACACAAGTGCGCAAAGTGGTTTTTCAACACTAACACAACTGCGAAAAGTGGTTTTTCCACACTAATACAAGTGCAAAAGTGGTTTCCTGCACCAACACAAGTGCGAAAAGTGGTTTTTCAACACTAACACAAGTGCGAAAAGTGGTTTTTCAACACTATCACAAGTGCAAAAAGTGTTTTTTTCACACTAATACAAGTGCAAAAGTGGTTTCCTGCACCAACACAAGTGCGAAAAGTGGTTTTTCAACACTAGCACAATTGCGAAAAGTGGTTTTTCAACACTATCACAAGTGCAAAAGTGTTTTTTCCACACTAATACAAGTGCAAAAGTGGTTTCCTGCACCAACACAAGTGCGAAAAGTGGATTTTCAACACTAACACAAGTGCGAAAAGTGGTTTTTCAACACTATCACAAGTCCAAAGAGTGTTTTTTCCACACTAATACAAGTGCAAAAGTGGTTTCCTGCACCAACACAAGTGCAAAAAGTGGTTGCCTTCACTAACACATGTGCGAAAAGTGGGTTTACAAAACTATCACAAGTGCAAAAAGTGGTTTTTCCACACTAATACAAGTGCAAAAGTGGTTTCCTGCACCAACACAAGTGCGAAAAGTGGATTTTCAACACTAACACCAGTGCGAAAAGTGGTTTTCCAACACTATCACAAGTGCAAAAAGTGTTTTTCCACACTAATACAAGTGCAAAAGTGGTTTCCTGCACCAACACAAGTGCGAAAAGTGGTTTTTCAACACTAACACAAGCGCGAAAAGTGGTTTTTCAACACTAACACAAGTGCAAAAAGTGGTTTTTCAACACTAACACAAGTGCGAAAAGTGGTTTTTCCACACTAATACAAGTGCAAAAGTGGTTTCCTGCACTAACACAAGTGCGAAAAGTGGTTTTTCAATACTAACACAAGTGCGAAAAGTGGTTTTTCAACACTAACACAAGGGCGAAAAGTGGTTTTTCAACACTATCACAAGTGCAAAAAGTGTTTTTTCCACACTAATACAAGTGCAAAAGTGGTTTCCTGCACCAACACAAGTGCGAAAAGTGGTTTTTCAACACTAACACAAGTGCGAAAAGTGGTTTTTCAACACTAACACAAGTGCGAAAAGTGGTTTTTCAACACTAACACAAGTGCGAAAAGTGTTTTTTCCAAACTAATACAAGTGCAAAAGTGGTTTCCTGCACCAACACAAGTGCGAAAAGTGGTTTCCTTCACTAACACATGTGCGAAAAGTAGGTTTTCAACACTATCACAAGTGCAAAAAGTGGTTATTCCACACTAATACAAGTACAAAAGTGGTTTCCTGCACCAACACAAGTGCGAAAAGTGGTTTTTCACCACTAACACAAGTGCGAAAAGTGGTTTTTCAACACTATCACAAGTGCAAAAAGTGTTTTTTCCACACTAATACAAGTGCAAAATTGGTTCCCTTCACCAACACAAGTGCGAAAAGTGGTTTTTCAACACTAACACAAGTGCGAAAAGTGGTTTTTCAACACTAACATAAGTGCAAAAAGTGGTTTTTCAACACTGTCACAAGTGCAAAAAGTGTTTTTTCCACACTAATACAAGTGCAAAAGTGGTTTCCTGCACCAACACAAGTGCGCAAAGTGGTTTTTCAACACTAACACAAGTGCGAAAAGTGGTTTTTAAACACTAACACAAGTGCGAAAAGTGGTTTTTCAACACTAACACAAGTGCGAAAAGTGGTTTTTCCACACTAATACAAGTGCAAAAGTGGTTTCCTGCACCAACACAAGTGCGAAAAGTGGTTTTTCAACACTAACACAAGTGCGAAAAGTGGTTTTTCAACACTATCACAAGTGCAAAAAGTGTTTTTTTCACACTAATACAAGTGCAAAAGTGGTTTCCTGCACCAACACAAGTGCGAAAAGTGGTTTTTCAACACTAACACAAGTGCAAAAGTGGTTTTTCAACACTATCACAAGTGCAAAAGTGTTTTTTCCACACTAATACAAGTGCAAAAGTGGTTTCCTGCACCAACACAAGTGCGAAAAGTGGTTTTTCAACACTAACACAAGTGTGAAAAGTGGTTTTTCAACACTATCACAAGTGCAAAAAGTGTTTTTTCCACACTTATACAAGTGCAAAAGTGGTTTCCTGCACCAACACAAGTGCGAAAAGTGGTTTTCAACACTAACACAAGTGCGAAAAGTGGTTTTTCAACACTAACACAAGTGCGAAAAGTGGTTTTTCCACACTAATACAAGTGCAAAAGTGGTTTCCTGCACCAACACAAGTGCGAAAAGTGGTTTTTCAACACTAACACAAGTGCGAAAAGTGGTTTTTCAACACTATCACAAGTGCAAAAAGTGTTTTTTCCACACTAATACAAGTGTAAAAGTGGTTTCCTGCACCAACACAAGTGCGAAAAGTGGTTTTTCAACACTAACACAAGTGCGAAAAGTGGTTTTTCAACACTAACACAAGTGCGAAAAGTGGTTTTTCAACACTAACACAAGTGCGAAAAGTGGTTTTTCCACACTAATACAAGTGCAAAAGTGGTTTCCTGCACCAACACAAGTGCGAAAAGTGGTTTTTCAACACTAACACAAGTGCGAAAAGTGGTTTTTCAACACTATCACAAGTGCAAAAAGTGTTTTTTCCACACTAATACAAGTGCAAAATTGGTTCCCTTCACCAACACAAGTGCGAAAAGTGGTTTTTCAACACTAACAGAAGTGCGAAAAGTGGTTTTTCAACACTAATACAAGTGCGAAAAGTGGTTTTTCAACACTATCACAAGTGCAAATGTGTTTTTTCCACACTAATACATGTGCAAAAGTGGTTTCCTGCACCAACACAAGTGCGAAAAGTGGATTTTCAACACTAACACAAGTGCGAAAAGTGGTTTTTCAACACTATCACAAGTGCAAAAAGTGTTTTTTCCACACTAATACAAGTGCAAAAGTGGTTTCCTGCACCAACACAAGTGCGAAAAGTGGTTGCCTTCACTAACACATGTGCGAAAAGTGGGTTTTCAACACTATCACAAGTGCAAAAAGTGGTTTTTCCACACTAATACAAGTGCAAAAGTGGTTTCCTGCACCAACACAAGTGCGAAAAGTGGTTTTTCAACACTAACACCAGTGTGAAAAGTGGTTTTTCAACACTATCACAAGTGCAAATAGTGTTTTTTCCACACTAATACAAGTGCAAAAGTGGTTTCCTGCACCAACACAAGTGCGAAAAGTGGTTTTTCAACACTAACACAAGTGCGAAAAGTGGTTTTTCAACACTATCACAAGTGCAAAAAGTGTTTTTTCCACACTAATACAAGTGCAAAAGTGGTTTCCTGCACCAACACAAGTGCGAAAAGTGGTTTTTCAACACTATCACAAGTGCAAAAAGTGTTTTTTTCACACTAATACAAGTGCAAAAGTGGTTTCCTGCACCAACACAAGTGCGAAAAGTGGTTTTTCAACACTAGCACAATTGCGAAAAGTGGTTTTTCAACACTATCACAAGTGCAAAAGTGTTTTTTCCACACTAATACAAGTGCAAAAGTGGTTTCCTGCACCAACACAAGTGCGAAAAGTGGATTTTCAACACTAACATAAGTGCGAAAAGTGGTTTTTCAACACTATCACAAGTGCAAAAAGTGTTTTTTCCACACTAATACAAGTGCAAAAGTGGTTTCCTGCACCAACACAAGTGCGAAAAGTGGTTGCCTTCACTAACACATGTGCGAAAAGTGGGTTTTCAACACTATCACAAGTGCAAAAAGTGGTTTTTCCACACTAATACAAGTGCAAAAGTGGTTTCCTGCACCAACACAAGTGCGAAAAGTGGATTTTCAACACTAACACCAGTGCGAAAAGTGGTTTTTCAAAACTATCACAAGTGCAAAAAGTGTTTTTTCCACACTAATACAAGTGCAAAAGTGGTTTCCTGCACCAACACAAGTGCGAAAAGTGGTTTTTCAACACTAACACAAGCGCGAAAAGTGGTTTTTCAACACTAACACAAGTGCGAAAAGTGGTTTTTCAACACTAACACAAGTGCGAAAAGTGGTTTTTCCACACTAATACAAGTGCAAAAGTGGTTTCCTGCACTAACACAAGTGCGAAAAGTGGTTTTTCAATACTAACACAAGTGCGAAAAGTGGTTTTTCAACACTAACACAAGTGCGAAAAGTGGTTTTTCAACACTAACACAAGTGCGAAAAGTGTTTTTTCCAAACTAATACAAGTGCAAAAGTGGTTTCCTGCACCAACACAAGTGCGAAAAGTGGTTTCCTTCACTAACACATGTGCGAAAAGTAGGTTTTCAACACTATCACAAGTGCAAAAAGTGGTTATTCCACACTAATACAAGCGCAAAAGTGGTTTCCTGCACCAACACAAGTGCGAAAAGTGGTTTTTCACCACTAACACAAGTGCGAAAAGTGGTTTTTCAACACTATCACAAGTGCAAAAAGTGTTTTTTCCACACTAATACAAGTGCAAAATTGGTTCCCTTCACCAACACAAGTGCGAAAAGTGGTTTTTCAACACTAACACAAGTGCGAAAAGTGGTTTTTCAACACTAACATAAGTGCAAAAAGTGGTTTTTCAACACTGTCACAAGTGCAAAAAGTGTTTTTTCCACACTAATACAAGTGCAAAAGTGGTTTCCTGCACCAACACAAGTGCGCAAAGTGGTTTTTCAACACTAACACAAGTGCGAAAAGTGGTTTTTAAACACTAACACAAGTGCGAAAAGTGGTTTTTCAACACTAACACAAGTGTGAAAAGTGGTTTTTCCACACTAATACAAGTGCAAAAGTGGTTTCCTGCACCAACACAAGTGCGAAAAGTGGTTTTTCAACACTAACACAAGTGCGAAAAGTGGTTTTTCAACACTATCACAAGTGCAAAAAGTGTTTTTTTCACACTAATACAAGTGCAAAAGTGGTTTCCTGCACCAACACAAGTGCGAAAAGTGGTTTTTCAACACTAACACAAGTGCGAAAAGTGGTTTTTCAACACTATCACAAGTGCAAAAGTGGTTTTTCAACACTATCACAAGTGCAAAAGTGTTTTTTCCACACTAATACAAGTGCAAAAGTGGTTTCCTGCACCAACACAAGTGCGAAAAGTGGTTTTTCAACACTAACACAAGTGTGAAAAGTGGTTTTTCAACACTATCACAAGTGCAAAAAGTGTTTTTTCCACACTTATACAAGTGCAAAAGTGGTTTCCTGCACCAACACAAGTGCGAAAAGTGGTTTTCAACACTAACACAAGTGCGAAAAGTGGTTTTTCAACACTAACACAAGTGCGAAAAGTGGTTTTTCCACACTAATACAAGTGCAAAAGTGGTTTCCTGCACCAACACAAGTGCGAAAAGTGGTTTTTCAACACTAACACAAGTGCGAAAAGTGGTTTTTCAACACTATCACAAGTGCAAAAAGTGTTTTTTCCACACTAATACAAGTGTAAAAGTGGTTTCCTGCACCAACACAAGTGCGAAAAGTGGTTTTTCAACACTAACACAAGTGCGAAAAGTGGTTTTTCAACACTAACACAAGTGCGAAAAGTGTTTTTTCCACACTAATACAAGTGCAAAAGTGGTTTCCTGCACCAACACAAGTGCGAAAAGTGGTTTTTCAACACTAACACAAGTGCGAAAAGTGGTTTTTCAACACTAACACAAGTGCGAAAAGTGGTTTTTCAACACTAACACAAGTGCGAAAAGTGGTTTTTCCACACTAATACAAGAGTAGTGTAATAATGTTGCTTCTGGGACACCTCCGTTTAACATGGGAAATCCCTATCTAATGTCATTTACCCCCTTATCTTTTTCAAAAATCATAAACACCTCTATTTCTCCCACCCTCATCTTTATGAACCTTTTGTCTGTAGTACCTATCCTTAATGTTGTTCATTAGACCACTCAAACACTACAAATATTTGTTTTCTCTTATAGACCTATCATCCTTCTTCTACATATCATCTAGCAGATTAATCTTTGACCCATTCACTTCCATATTAATTCTTTCCCTCCCTCATTGCCCCTAAAGACCTCTATTTCTCTCACCCTGTTCTTTACGAACCTTCTAACCTTTTGACATGTTATCCTTATTCATTAGACCACTTAAACACCTGTGATCCTTCTGACCTTATGAACCTTTTAACCTTTTACTCTTAATATCATCTGGTGAATATAACCCACTCAAACAACGACCCTACAAATATTTGTTTATGTGTGGGAAATAATTTAATTCTCCTACAACTCTCCTCACCGTCTAATACATTAACAAAAAATATGTTTGAGTTTGGTTCTTTATTAAGATATTTTAACTGAGCTAAGATAAAATGGTAAACCTCCCTCAATGTTCTTATTTGAGCGCCTCCAGTGCCACATACCATTTTTAAATTAAAGTATATATTTTCCTGACAACCATCAAAGTTTTCCGTCCACTCAAAAATATTTCCATCTTTTTTACCCAATTCACCGGTATTTAAATTAATTCTCTTATTTGTTTTGTGAACTTTTTTACCAGTTGCCTTTTCAATTATACCTATTTGATATTTTTCACATTCATTATGTTTTCCATTTATATACCAAGGTTGATTACACCTCCACTCTTTAGTCTGGTTGATACTTGGTTCTATCATTTATATAATAGTAAAAAAGGCGGCGGTAGCCCGTTAAAATCCCCAACCCCCCCCCCCCCTTTTTAACTTATCACTTATATATATCTTATCACTTATATATATCTTATCACTTATGTATATCTTATCACTTATATATATCTTATCACTTATATATATCTTATCACTTATATACTTATATAACCATAAGGGAGACTATCAATTCCATTTTCTAAAATAAACCTCTTATCATCAAAAGCCCCCAATGCTTTCTTATTTATCTCTTCTGAATATAATTGATGTTTATAACTTCTTATTCCATTAATCTTTCTAAACTCTTCTTTCTTTGTTGTTAAACAGTTATAATAATCCTTAACGTTTATTGTTTCTTTAATAACATTTTTCTTTACACCTTTTAACTTCTTGTCAGTCTTTTCAACGTTATTCACAATGTATTTATAAGCATAAGCCTTTGACCTCAATCCCACAAATTCACTCATAACATTTCCTCCTAATTCATCCTTGAACTTTCCAATCACCTTTTTATTTTTAGAAGAGAACAACTCACTCTCTGGACTGTAATTACTCGTGTCATAGATATTAATGTCTCTTTTCATGTCTGAATAAACATCGTTGGTATTAATTTTCAAAATAAAACTATCTGTATCCATATAAAGTAGATTAACATCATTTTGATATTTCTTCCTCAAGTTATTATAAAAGTAATCATACATTAATGACTTTGATAAATCAAGAATTGTTGTTCCAATATAAATAGGTTTGTTCATTTCAATACTCTCTTTAATCAAATGGATCGCACAAAAGTTCTCAGTAAAGACCTCAGCTCGAGTAAAACTCGGTCTATTAATTAATTTTGATGCTTGTTCCCAAGATGTTGATAGTCTGATATTTTGTCTTTTCCTCACATTCTCCATAGTCTTACCAAAGACCGCATTATTCATTAATTTATAAAAGTCTTTCTCAAAATCTGTTTTTGACTCTGTTCTTCTTTGTGTATTAAAATCAATGTACCCCTTTAACCAATGACTTTGATTGAACTTTAGAACCCTATGGATCTTCTCTACTCTTAGACCTTTTGATAAATATTGTCGCAAATTTCTTTGGTGTAGAACATAATTTTTCTTGTTATATAATGTAGTAAGTAATTTTTCTGTTGATTCACCTATATCAAACGATCGTTGATAATCACTCAACCATTCTTTCTTTGGACTTTCTTTCTCACAAGCAAATGGGAGATCTTTGTGTAGGTTATGGAGTTCCTCTGGATATTTTAAATCAATTTCAAAATAATAACCAACTTTTTCTTCATCCAATTCTTTTTGTGTAGAGATACATACATCTTGTAAAACGTTTTTGTAGTCTTTTTCCTTTACCCATCTAAGTTTTCCATAAGGAAGAGCCTGAGACATTGCCCAGCCATACAGGTTGTTCGCGTCATAGTACATCAAGTAAGAACTCTCTTTCGTTGGATCATAATTTGGAAGATATTTGTTATTTGCTTTTGCGTATCTACTCGAGCAGACTTGTGAAATTCCACCTCTTTTTGCCTTTTCAATCATCAAAAGCATATCAACATCGATTATCAAATCCAAATCTTGTTTTGTCATTTTCAACATCGCACTCCAGGCCAATCCAGGTGCTGTGTAGTAGTGAGCAGGATCCAATCCATATCCAGTGCGACAAACAGATCTAAAGGCTTCAAATACATCGGCCAATAAAAGCACATCAGTTTTGAGATACAAATCGTGATACTCGCCAAGATTCTTGATGTTATATTTTTCCCAAACATTTTGTGCGTGTACATAATCTTTATCAGATATATGACTATTATTTAATTTGTTATAGAAATTTTCTTTTGAAGGAAGTTGTGTTTCATTGAATCTCTCAAATGAGTCCATATAGTCATAGGGGTAAATTCCCTTTTGTGTTAGAAAATCTTTATCTAAAAAATACTCTGAAAGACATGGAAACTCTTTTAGATTTTGAACCAAGTTAACCAATGGACTTGCCATGAATTTAAATGTATCAAGAAATCTGATATGAGTAATAGGAGATGTGTGAATTGTTTTTGTGAATGAAATGTATTTCTGATCCGTGTTTGGAATTGCTGAGATACTTCCAGAAGTCTTTGAGAGTTCCTTGATAAATAGATGTGTATCATAATGAGCGTTGTTATGAAGAAAGACAGGAATGAAAGAGGGGAGTTGATAATTAATATTACAACTTTGATGAGCCGGACCTCTATATTTACCAGTGAGATGACAATGGTCTCTAACCTTTAGACCTTTACCAATTTTCTCCTCACAAATATGACAGACATTGTTTTTTATAAATTCCCTTTTTTCTTTACTTGTTAAGGACATTGGTTTATTGGTTTCTCTCATTATCTTGGTTAATCGAACACAGTCTTTTTCTAGTCGTTTCACAAACTCCTCTGGGGTATTTGAGCCTCTATACATCTCTAACTTGTTATATTTATCACCAACGGATGATTTGATATAATAACAAAAACCACAAGGAGTATGTTTTTGATATTTATTTGTGTATGATTCTTTTGGATCTTGAGAAGCAGTATCAATTTTTTCTAAAATACTTTCAAAATCAGCATATATAACAAATGGATGTTTGATCTTTTTATTTTCATCTTTGAATGTGATCTTTGAGCCTTCTTTAGGCATATTGATTACCGTTGATTTATGTTCGCCACAATAATTTGAATGTTTATCTAATCTTTCTTGTGAATTGAAGAAGTTAAGACAACGCAAACAAATATATATTTTATTTGTTCTCTTACAGACTTGTGGTTTTATTAATTTAGCAATATCTTTGATGTATGTATAATGTGAATTTTCGTCTGAATTAAAATATAGAAGATTAATATGAGTTTGTTTACAATTGTCAGAAAGCTTTAAAACCTGAATGTTGTTTGTTTCTGTTAGACCATAAACATTAACTGATAAATTATTCATCTTTTCAAATTTAGGAATATCATTTAAAGTCATCGGAAACTTTAGATCTTTCGTATTTAATGTATTCTCATATTTTTTATAATGAGATACTCTTTCATCATGAAAATGTGGAGGATGTAAGTGTGCTAAAATAGACCAGAGAAAACATTTATTGTCTTTATTTTTGATATTGATAACTGCTTTTCTATTTTTGATAACACTGGGTAAATCAATGTAAGAAGAAGCTTTTAGAGGATCTGATTTAAGAATATGAATGTCTATGTAAATAATTTTTCCTATATTGAATCCACTTCCTACGATTGAATTATCCACATCTTGCTCTTGTTTAATAAGTTCATTATAGACTCCTGATGTTTTAAAATCTTGATATGAAGATATAAAGTGTGGCTCAGTTCTCATGTATGGTGCATCTATAACTCCTTCATCCTTTGTCATTTCTAATTTTACTCCCATATAAAATTTAAGTGGTTTCATTTCCTTTAGTGTTTTTTCAATCAACGTTTGAACAGCAGGTTTAACTATTTCTACAGCATCAACTATAGACTCTGGTTCAGGAGGTTTGAAGTTAAAGACTCTTATTTTAATATGTCCTTTGAATGCTCCATCAGAGTTTTTAGTTGTGATAAAATTTGATAAATGTAGATTTGTTTTAAGATGTATTTTGAAGCCTTTCTTGAGGATATTTTTATTACATGTAGAACAGTGTTTTGTTTCAGGTGGAAGAGGGGAAAGTTTGTTTAAAATGTTGTATGTATGTTTTGCGGTGAGAATATGTTGTTTATAATATTTTACTTCCTTCTCGCAAGTATCACAATAAACCATATTTATAGCGTGAGAAAACGTGGTGTTTTATATATATCACTGTGCTTAAAATAAAACACTTTTGAGCTTTACAGCTCCGTTTTATATATATCGCTGTGCTTAAACTAAAACACTTTTTCACTCAGAATCATCTAAGTCATAACTATCACATGAATACTCAGAATCATACTCAGAGTCATCAATAAAGCTACTCTCATAACTATCATTTGAGCACAAACTATTAGTATCATAACTATCATCTGTGTTCAATGAAATACTATCATCACCATCGTCCAAGTTCAATGAAATACTATCATCACTATCGTCTGAGTTCAATGAAATAGTAAAATCTTCACTGCTGTATTGACTCATATTTAATTAGCAAGAAAAATATTCCCATCAATATCTATATACTTTCTTTCATTAACAGATTCAATCTCTACAATTTTTATATCAAAAGTTATCTTTAAATAATCTCTAACTATCATAGAACGAAATGACATTTCACCAGAAATATTAACATCATTCATTTTACTTAGATCTACACCCTTTGGATTATTAAAGAAAATACAAATGTCTCCTCTAGAATTATTAATGGTCTTATCATTCTTTTTCAAAGTATCGTGGTCAATCACTTTTTCAAGCTTTGAATAAATTGCCAGGAGTAGAGGAGAAACTTTTGTTAGATTTACTTTAATGGATGTCTTTCCAGGTATAGTTAGAGCTCTTCCTTTAAATGAAATAGAGGGGCTCATGTTATTTTCCATAACTGGTTTTACCCAAAAATTTCCATATTTATCTTTGTTCAATTTAACATCTTTGACATATTTTTCTATATCTTCCACCGAAGTAGAGATTGATTGAAATTTGTCTTTTGTGCTTTGAAACATTGTATTTATTCATGAATAAACTTGCGTTTAGTTTAAGTAAAAATTTACCACATAAATATGATAAGTTCTGAAGGATATTTAGAATTTCCAGACTCTCCATATGATAAATTAGAGAATTGTCTGGCTTGTGATAGAGTGGGGCTTAATGATGAGGATTCATATAAACAATGTATTTTCTGTGATTTAATTTTAATTAATGATAATAAGAAATATAAAAAAATATATAACTCTTTTAAATTAGAACCAAAAATGAATTACTTTACAAGATTAATAAGAGAGATGAATGTTAAGTATTGTGATGATAATACACCATTTCTTTCAAGGGAAGAGACTAATTGTATTGAGGAAATGTATAAGGGTTTAATGATATTTATTATTCAAAATAATTTTAATGGAAATGTTAATACAAGATACTATATAAATAAAATAATGGATTATTTTGAAATTAAACCCGAACTCAGGATAAAATATAGAGTTTCTCAAATAGCTCAAAAAAAGTTGGATAACTCTTTTTCCAAATATATAAATGAATGATTTTTTACCCGTTTGGGAAAATAAGATAAAATTTAATAACCATAAAAACATTCCAAATTCATTGAGATGTCTAATAGTTGGTTCAAGCGGATGTGGAAAAACCTGTTTACTTTTAAAGATGCTCCTTGGTTCTAATTTTTTAGATTATGATAATTTAATAATTTTTACAAAGTCAAGTTTTCAACCCGAGTATCAACTACTCTCACAGGGTTTTAATGCGGGTCTTAAAAAGGAAGACATTATCGGTTTATTTAAACTTCAAAACAAACTAAATGATTATAATATTGATGATATAATACAATTATTTTGTGATACACAGAAATCAAAATCGAAACCCATAACTTGTATTCTCAGTGATAATACGGATGATATACCTTCACCTCAAGATTTAGATAAATCAAAAAAGAACCTTGTCATCTTTGATGATTGTGTTAATGAGAGAAACCAAACAGTAATGGATAGCTACTATACAAGAGGGAGACATTCTTCTTGTAATTGTATATATCTTAGTCAATCATATTTTCAACTCCCTCGACGCTCAATAAGAAACAATGCCAATACTTTTATTTTATTTAAGTTAAATTCAATAGATGTAAATAATTTTTGGAGAGATAATTGCTCTACGTTATGTAGTAAAAAAGAATTTGAAAATTATATGAAACACACGATTGGAAAATATAAATATATTGTTGTGAAACAAGATGAGATACTAAATGATATTTTTCAATACTAAATGAATACCGAAGAAAGAGAAAGAAAGTTTAAGGAACATCAACAATTAGTTTCAAAAGTTGTTAAACAACAGGAAGAGATAAAGAAGAAACGGAAACAGAAACTAACTGGTGAAGAAGCCTTTGAAAGAAAACAAGAGAAATTCTTTAAACCACTTTTGAAAACTCAACACCCTACAGTTCCCACGGTAGAATTTACTCCGAAAAAACTTCAAATGCTCAAAGATTTTAGTCAGATAACAAAACAAGAACTTGGTGAATTAGAATATGATGACGAGGGATTATTTCGGAAACTTGAGCAGGTAAATCAACCCCCTAATTATGTTGTGGAAGCTCTTCAAAACAATGAATATTCTGCGGGTTCAAAAACCAGAGCAGGTCTCATTCCAACAGAAGAACCAGCAGTGTTTCATCTTGTGGAAGAAAAGGTATTGATATTTAATGATGAATTGATGTTCTTGAGTTCTACTCAACCAAATGTTAAATTAACTCCAAGATTAATGTTTCTTCTAACAAACCCCGGATTCAGCGGTTCAAAATATTTTGAGGAACCACTTGATATGGAAAGAGAGGAAGATAGGGTATATATTGAGTTGTTAAATACACTTGATTATGGAGTTTCTGTTGCTGGTAAAAGTAAGAAGAATGAGAAGGAGAAACATATTATTGATGCTTTAAGTAAGCTTGGTTCGGGTGTTAGTTTTCTTCCAAATGACCCATCACAATTAGTTAATAGGCTATTATTGTTATTAGGTAGTAAGAAGGCTGGAAACAACAATTGTTTTAATGAATCCTCAGCCATTTTAGATCAGTTGATGAACATGAAAATAATTAATAAATGTCAATACAAAGATATTTTATTAGATATTAAATAAGATGAGAAGCACAATTCTTAGTTTTAATTTCACAACGAGCGATTACACAGCTTCATTCCCTTACCCACTACAACTTGACCCCCTTACCTCATATGAGGCATCTTTGTTGTCAATGGAAACTTACAATACCCTTTTTAATATCACAGAGAAAAACAACAAGTTTAGTTATAATCCAGGCACTGCCTACAAAACTATAACTGTTTCACCTGGAGCTTACGAGATTTCTCAAATATCTTCAGAAGTCTCTCGCCTTATGAAAGAAAAAGGTGATGAACCAAAAAATATTGTAATAGATATTCAAACACACACTTCAAAATCAACTATTAAACTGAAAAATAATTATAAAGTTGATTTCACGATTGAAAATTCGTTCAGAGAGCTATTGGGTTTCTCTTCAAAAAAGATTGAAAATAACGGGACGTTTTACAGTGATAATGTTATCCAAATATCCTCCGGTATAAATTCAGTATTAATTCATTGTGATTTGATTGATGGTGCTTATAACGATGGAATAAGAACAAATACAATATTTTCATTCAGTGCATACTCAACCCCGATTGGTTATAAATTTAATATGGAACCAAAAAATCTTGTCTATTTACCTGTGTCAGGAAAAACCATATACAGAGTAAATTTTAGGATAACCGACCAAGATAATCGTATGATATCCTTTAATGATGAAATTATATCCATCAGAATTCACCTACGTGAAGTTTTTCAATAAATAAATAATGGTTATTGTAAGAAAACACGAGTTGGGAAAATATAAAATAATTACAGGGGAGGGCATGTTCCTTTCACCAGACTATACAAGGTATGTGGGTAAAGGATACTATAAACCTAAGAGACAACGGGGTGTGGGTCATCAATTTCGAAATAAAGGAGATGGGATAATTGATACTCTAATGGGTATTGGTTCAACCATTCTTAAACATAAAGACCTAATTGGTTCAACTGCTTCTCTCATGGGAAATGTAGCAGGTGTTGTAAAGAGTATAAAAGATGCTCAAAAGGAGTCCCATAAATTACAAGCAATCAAAGAAATTTAAAAAGGTAAAACTCAACTATCTTCACAAGAACGACAAAAAATCATTAAAATACTTGGGTCAGGGTTTCAACAATTTTAATACTATATAAATACAAGTATGGAAGCGATTGATAGTATCTATGATTTGGATGATACGATTATCATTTCAAACTCTACTAAAAAGGAAGACTATTTTAAGGTAAATGCTATTACAGGAACCGACTGGAATTCAAACGGAACAAAAAGTTTTGAAATAAATAATCAACAAACTTACTTGAATATAGCTGATAGTTTCTTGCTGTGTAAATTTAAATTCACTAAGGCTGCGAATAATACTAATGCTACACTCGTAAATGATTTCTTCTGGAAAATGTTTGACAGTGTTCGCCTGTATATTGGAACACAAGAGGTTGAAGCGGTTGATTATGTCTCTGCTACATCTGAAATGATGAAATTTACACTATATTCGTTTGGTGATAGAATGGGTAAGGGAGCTGTTGAAGGCTTTATTCCTGATATGTCAACGGGAACAAACACAGACCCTGGTTATAGTCAAAGGAAGTCAATGTATAATGATGACGCAAAAGCTGAGAATAGTTTTACCGTAGCAGTACCTCTTAAAGGTATATTTGGATTTTGTGATTATGATAAAGTTTTGTATGGTCTTAAAATTAGATTTCAACTACAAAGGAATGATAATGTAAATAGATTGCTTTTTGGGGCTGAAAATGCTTTTGGCGACAATAATAAATTTGTTATTAATGATTTGTGTTGGTATATCAATGAATATACTCCTAATCTTAAAACGGAGGAGATGTTAAATAGAAGACTTAACTCAAAGAAACCGCTAAATGTATCATACCTTAAAAGAAGATGTCAACACGTTAAACTGGAACACACTACCTACACTTGGAATTTGGGTGTTCTTGAAGGAAAGCCACGATACCTATGGCTCATTTTTAAAAAACCAGATGGAGAGGAGGGTACTAATAAGAATAATGCGCTGAGTGATAATGCTAAGGTGAAACAACTTCGGGTTTCTCTTGATGGCACATTTTATCCGCGAGATAGATTGGAAATTGATTGGGAAAAAAATGATTATGCGGAAGCCTACAAGTCCTACCAAAAAGTGTGTGAAAGTAATGGTAATAATGATCCTATTTTGGATATGGTTGCATTTAAAGGTTTATATACAATCTACGCAATTGACCTGAGTTCTCAAAAGGAAACTATAAAGTCTAATCGAGTGGATACTTCTCTATACATTGAAAGAGGGGAGAATGAAGAAGTTGATGCTTATTGTTTGCTTTTGGAGGAAACAGAATTACAGATTAATACAGATAATGGTGTTATGATTAATATCACATAGGTTTTTTCTCATAAATAAATGGTAGGGGTATATGTTAATCAAATCAATCTTAATAAATTAACATCTTGTATTCAAAATCAAAAGCCTTGTATTATTAATGTTAATACAATTCAAAGAAAAGGAGCTGTAAGAATTGATGTTTTACTCACACACACACAAGTAAAAACACTAAATGATGTTGGATCACTTAAAATTAAAATGACGAAACCTATGTTAAAGAAATATTCAATAGACGAGTCAAGAGGAGGATTTCTCCCGTTTCTAATTCCTTTATTTGCTGGTTTAAGTGCGGCGGGAGCATTGACTGGTGGTATTTCAGCAGCGGTAAAAACTGCTAACGAAAGGAAGGCACAACTAAAAGCTCAAAAAGAATTGGAAAGACATAACAAGGAGTTGGAGAAACAAATTAGTGGAAGTGGTGTAATTGTAGATTTTGCTCACCCACTGCCTGATAAAGCTAGATTGTTGGTTGGTGATATGCTTTCCTCTATCGCTCAAGCGGGTGTTAAACTAACTAAACGGGGTAATGGATTGTATCTTTCTCATAAATAAATGGATAAATGGTTTAAACAATTTGGAAAGAATACAACGTCAAATATAGAACTAGCCAAGTATTGTAAAACACTAAAAATTGATAATGTGGTAATCTGTATGAGAGATGAATTAATACATATAAATAAGAATACAAAGAATATTATTATGAATTTAGACACACAGAATGGTTCTCATTGGGTTTGTATTCATAATAGTCAGGATAAATATTATTTTGATAGTTATGGTATGCCACCACCTGTTGAAGTAATACAATTCTTACAGAATGGTGTTTATCAAACATTCCAAGTTCAAGAAATTAATTCTAAATGTTGTGGCCAATTATGTTTATATGTATTATTTCAACTCAACAATAATGAAAATTTTTATGATATCATTTTTTATCTAATATAAATGACCTATGTTGGAAAAGATGGTTCTATCTTTGGAAAATCCTCCCAGGATATTGATTTATCAAATTATTATACAAAGGCACAGGCTGAACGACAAAAATATAGTATAAGTAAAAATATTAATATGAAGAATACTTATAAATTAATCAATTATCCAAACCCTACAGATGCGAATGACTTAATTAGATTCAGTGATTTATCACACTTGTTAAATAAAACAGCACGTTTTGTGAAACAAGTAAAATTTACAACCACAACACCTGGTTATACTGACCATACACCTTTCCTCATTGAATTTAACTACCTGCTTACAATTGAATTTTATAAAGAAGGACATTTAGTTAATATGCGAATTAATAAATGGGGGTATGATATGCCTGATTTAGGGTATAATTGGTCTTTTTCAATAAACTTAGAAGACCTACATGATTTAAATCAGTCTCGTAAAGAAGAATATTATCCACTTGGTGAAGATAAGGATTTATGTGGAAGTACAATTAGTAAACAACAAATACGTGATTTTAAGAAAATAAAAATATATGATAGTATAGCGATGGTTCGCATGACAAAGAAGGAAGGTAATGAGATAAGGATAGAAAGCCGAGGAATACAAACCGATTTGGTAGTGGGAAGATGGGGTGGTATTACCTGTCATAATATTAATCTCACATATATTTCTGATACATAAATGGCAGGAAGAAGACTACAAGAGAATTATAATTTTTGTATTCAAGGATACCTACAAGAAAAGGGTGCTCGGTATTACATACCTTATGATTTGGAGCATATACATGGGAATTTTGTCATAAAAAACTGGCCTTATACTGATATTGTTAAACCCACAAATAGAGACTTGTTTAAAATATTAAATAAAAATGAACTTCTCAAAGTTATGAAATATAAAACTCTTTTAGAAATCGTCAACAAATCTTATTGGTATCCTATTATGAGAAAAATAATTATAGATACAAGAATATCTCAAAATCCAGATGAGTATATGTATAATATTCTTTGGGGTTCAAACTCAAGGGTAGCAAGGGATGAGGAAGGAGTTGAAGAAGAGAAGGAGGAAAGAGAGAAAAAGGAGAAGGAGGAAAGGGAGAGGGAGGAGAAGGAGGAGAGGGAGAAAAAGGAGGAGGAGAGGGAGAAAAAGGAGGAGGAGAGGGAGAAAAAGGAGAAGGAGGAGAGGGAGGAAAGGGAGCAAAGAGAGAGGGAGGAAAAATATAAAAAGATGGAAATCAGTGAGATTCGTAAAAGATTGAGTGTATTACAGCAAATAAATCAATCTCAACGCACAGAAGAGGAAATTAAAGAATTAACAACTCTTATGAAGATAATGGTTTCAAAAATAACAACGTCAATGTCTTCAATTTCAGGGAGGAGATTTAAACGAGAAAGTGGTGAAGAAGAAGAATAAGAAGGAAAAGATTATGTGATTGATGATGTTGGTGTCATTGACTTTAGTTAGTTTTTATTTGTAAATAAATGGAGGAGAGAGTGAAGGCATTCCTTAGGATTCTTTATGTTTTAAAAATAAAGATTGAAATGTATATGTTGAAAACCAAAAAGGTTTTGATACTCTGTCGGAATTTTTCTGATAAATAAATATGAGTTATTGTCTCAAATGTAAAAAGAAAACTAAATCTAAAAATATCTCTTATGTTAAAGCTAAAAATAATAGAGTTTATCAAAAAGGAATATGTCAAGTGTGTGGCTCTAAAAAGTGCCAATTCATCTCTCCTAAAAGAGGAGGAGACATACAAAAGTTTCTGTCAGGAAGTAAATTTACAACAACTGGAATTCCAGGGGAATTACACCTTCCAGGGTATTCTTTCTGTGGTCCAGGAACAAACTTGGATAAAAGATTAGATGAGGCTGACAATCCTAAACCTTGGTCTAAACCTACAAATAGGGTTGACGAAGTGTGTATGAAGCATGATATTGCTTATGGGAAAACCACTACGTTGACTGAAAAACATAAAGCCGACAGCGAAATGTTGTATAATTTGTCTTTGATACAAAATCCAACGTTGAGAGAGAAAGTTGATAGGTTTATTGTGAGAAATTTGATAAATGCTAAATTGAAACTTGGTCTTGGTTATTCCTCAAAAAACTATTAGGCTCTAATGATGCCATCAAGACTGAGGAGCTTTTGGCTGAAGAATTACACAAACCTATAATCACAAAGTTTAAAAGAAGGAAGGTTTATTCTAAATACACTGACCACATATGGTCCGCTGATTTAATTGAATTGAATAATGACAGGGGATACAGGTATGCTTTAACCGTTATTGATTTGAGGAGTAGATTTGCCTGGGTTGTCCCTTTAAAAAATAAAAGGGGTGATACTTTAATGTTAGCCTTTAAGCTAATATTTGATCGGGATAAAAGGAAACCAAAGAAGTTATGGACTGATGAGGGAACAGAGTTCTATAACAAAATATTCATGAAATTTCTTAAGGGGAAGGGTATTAAATTATACAGCACCTTTAATGAAGGAAAGGCAGTTGTTATTGAGCGTTTTAATCGTACTTTAAAAGAGAAATTATATAAAAAATTCACACAACTCGGTTCTCAAAAATGGGTGTATTTAATTCAGGATATTGTAGATAATTACAATAATACAGTTCATTCATCAACACAATCAAAACCATCAGAAACATTTACAAAATTAGAATATGAAAAGGAGATTAATTTGAGAAAGCCCAAGTTTAAAGTTGGTGATATTGTAAGAATATACAAATGGAAAAGTCATTTTGAGAAAGGTTATACACAAAAATGGACTCGTGAATTATTTAAAATCATTGATGTAATGGATACAGTCCCTTGGACCTACAAATTATATGATTTAAATGGAGAAGAAATCTTGGGTTCATTTTACTCACAAGAATTACAAAAAACACAAGTAAGCAGATAATACCCTTGAAAATAATAAATAAATAAATAAAATGTAATGGGGATACGTTTTTAAATCTGTGAACCCCAAACACAGAATCCCACAACTTTTTAGTTGGGGCTTAACTTTTGTGTGTGTATAATGGGGATACGTTTTTAAATCTGTGAACCCCAAACACAGAATCCCACAACTTTTTAGTTGGGGCTTAACTTTTGTGTGTGTATAATGGGGATACGTTTTTAAATCTGTGAACCCCAAACACAGAATCCCACAACTTTTTAGTTGGGGCTTAACTTTTGTGTGTGTATAATGGGGATACGTTTTTAAATCTGTGAACCCCAAACACAGAATCCCACAACTTTTTAGTTGGGGCTTAACTTTTGTGTGTGTATAATGGGGATACGTTTTTAAATCTGTGAACCCCAAACACAGAATCCCACAACTTTTTAGTTGGGGCTTAACTTTTGTGTGTGTATAATGGGGATACGTTTTTAAATCTGTGAACCCCAAACACAGAATCCCACAACTTTTCAGTTGGGGCTTGACTTTTGTGTGTGTATAATGGGGATACGTTTTTAAATCTGTGAACCCCAAACACAGAATCCCACAACTTTTCAGTTGGGGCTTAACTTTTGAGTGTGTATAATGGGGATACGTTTTTAAATCTGTGAACCCCAAACACAGAATCCCACAACTTTTCAGTTGGGGCTTAACTTTTGTGTGTGTATAATGGGGATACGTTTTTAAATCTGTGAACCCCAAACACAGAATCCCTCAACTTTCCAGTTGGGGCTTAACTTTTGTGTATGTGTGAGTGAGTCATAATAATATACAAACCCTAACCCAACCCCATCCCTAACCCAAACCCATCCCTAACCCAAACCCATCCCTAACCCAAACCCATCCCGAACCCAACCCCATCCCTAACCCAACCCATTCCTAACCCAACCCCATCCCTAACCCAACCCAATCCCTAACCCAACCCCATCCCTAACCCAACCCCATCCCTAACCCAACCCCATCCCTAACCCAACCCCATCCCTAACCCTCACATTCAAAATCCCAACCCTAACCCAACCCCATCCCTAACCCAACCCCAACCCATCCCTAACCCTCACATTCAAAATCCCAACCCTAACCCAACCCATCCCTAACCCAACTCCATCCCTAACCCAACCCCATCCCTAACCCAACCCCAACCCTAACCCTCACATTCAAAATCCCAACCCTAACCCAACCCCATCCCTAACCCTCACATTCAAAATCCCACCCAAACCCTAACATAATCTTTTTTTTCTTCTTTTTAAAAAATATGTATTTCATTTTTTTTTTTTCCTCTTCTTCCAATTCTGTCTTTCAAGGCTTTCAAGTTTGAAGAAGTAGAAATGGGAAGAAAGAATTTTCCAGCATTTTCTTCCTCGAACTTTCTTGATATTGCTTAAATCAAGCGTCATTAAACAAAGAACATTGTTCATTGCTTTAGAATCCAAAGAGTCTCCAAGATGGACCCCACAGGTAGAGTCTCCAAAATAAAACCAACTTTCCAAGTTCCCAAGGTATAACCACATTCCTGTTGAGCCTCCAAGATAGGTATCACATTCCGAGTCATCAAAACAAAACCCCCATTCCGAGTCTCCAAAAATATAACCATCTTTCCAAGTCCCCAAGGTAGAACCACAATTTTCAGAAATATTTGGGGTTTCCGTGATAAGTCTCACATAGTATAACTGCGGACCATCAGGGAAAACTTCCCTTTCCCAATTTTTTAGGGTTTCTATGATGTGTCTCACATAGTATAACTGCGGACCATCAGGGAGAACTCTCCTTGCCCAATTTTTTAGGGTTTCTATGATGTGTCTCACATAGTATAACTGCGGACCATCAGGGAGAATTCCCGTTTCCCAATTTTTTAGGGTTTCTATGATGTGTCTCACATAGTATAACTGCGGACCATCAGGGAGAACTCTCCTTGCCCAATTTTTTAGGGTTTCTATGATGTGTCTCACATAGTATAACTGCGGACCATCAGGGAGAATTCCCATTTCACAATTTTTTAGGGTTTCTATGATGTGTCTCACATAGTATAACTGCGGACCATCAGGGAGAACTCTCCTTGCCCAATTTTTTAGGGTTTCTATGATGTGTCTCACATAGTATAACTGCGGACCATCAGGGAGAATTCCCATTTCACAATTTTTTAGGGTTTCTATGATGTGTCTCACATAGTATAACTGCGGACCATCAGGGAGAACTCCCCTTTCCCAATTTTCAGAAATTTGTGGGTCTCCAATGTATGACTTGTATTCTGGCTCATCAAGGTAGAACTTGTTCAGTGGGTTTTGTTTTGATAACTCACAACAAGTATCATCATGGTAAAACTCTTTTTCAGGATTTTGTGGATCTCCAAGGTATAACTCTTTGGCTGGGTCATCAAGGTAGAACTCGTTCTGGGGGTCTTGGTTGTTCAAAATGTCTTCAAACAAAAAAATAACTTCATCCCAAGTTGTGTTAAAAGCAGAATTTTCATTTCGTATCTCAGATACAATTTCCTGTGAAAGAAAATAACAATGTATTAATTTAATACAATATTTTTATTTGTATAAATCAAGCTCTATGAATATTAAAATAAACTTTGTTAACTCTTACATGAGTCTCATCTAAAAAAAAAAAAAAAAAAAAAAATTTAAATAAATAAATAAATAAATAAACAAACTTACCTCCATTGATAAGAGGTTCGAGTCCAGTTCATCAATCTGAAGGTTGAGTTCTACACAGGTAGTAGGACTCCAAGGAATAGCAAAGTTATCCCATTCCATTTCGGCATAGGAGTCCATTCTCAAGTGAAGCAGAAAGCGTGTTTGAAAAAGCCTGTGTGGTCGGTGCCTTTTATAAGAAGGGCTGGGTGTGTGTCATTTCCTGTGGAAATTCCCTGGGCGTGTCTTAACTGGAAATGATGTGATGGAAATTCCCTGAAAATGATGTAATGTATTACCTGGAAATGATACAATGCTGAAGAGTTTATAAAGTGGGTGGGACTTAGCAAAAGTGGGCGGAGCGTAGCAAAAGTGGGCGGGACATAGCAAAAAGTGGGCGTGGCCTAACAAAAAAGTGGGCGGGGCTTAGTAAAAGGTGGGCGTGGCTTACCAAAAGTGGGCGGGGTTTACCAAAAAGTGGACGGAGCTTAACAAAAGGTGGGCAGAGCCTACCAAAAAGTGTGTGGCACTGGAGGCGCTCAAACAAGAACATTGAGGGAGGTTTACCATTTTATCTTAGCTCAGTTAAAATATCTTAATAAAGAACCAAACTCAAACATATTTTTTGTTAATGTATTAGACGGTGAGGAGAGTTGTAGGAGAATTAAATTATTTCCCACACATAAACAAATATTTGTAGGGTCGTTGTTTGAGTGGGTCAAAGATGATTCACCAGATGATATTAAGAGTAAAAGGTTAAAAGGTCCATAAGGTCAGAAGGATCACAGGTTCACACAGAAGGACCATTGTTTAAGTGGTCTAATGAATAAGGATAACATGTCAAAAGGTTAGAAGGTTCGTAAAGAACAGGGTGAGAGAAATAGAGGTGTTTAGGGGCAATGAGGGAGGGAAAGAATTAATATGGAAGTGAATGGGTCAATGTTTGAGTGGGTCAAAGATTAATCTGCCAGATGATATGTAGAAGAAGGATGATAGGTCTATAAGAGAAAACAAATATTTGTAGTGTTTGAGTGGTCTAATGAACAACATTAAGGATAGGTACTACAGACAAAAGGTTCATAAAGATGAGGGTGGGAGAAATAGAGGTGTTTATGATTTTTGAAAAAGACAAGGGGGTAAATGACATTAGATAGGGATTTCCCATGTTAAACGGAGGTGTCCCAGAAGCAACATTATTACACTACTTACAAGTGCAAAAGTGGTTTCCTGCACCAACACAAGTGCGAAAAGTGGTTTTTCAACACTAACACAAGTGCGAAAAGTGGTTTTTCAACACTAACACAAGTGCGAAAAGTGGTTTTTCAACACTATCACAAGTGCAAATGTGTTTTTTCCACACTAATACATGTGCAAAAGTGGTTTCCTGCACCAACACAAGTGCGAAAAGTGGATTTTCAACACTAACACAAGTGCGAAAAGTGGTTTTTCAACACTATCACAAGTGCAAAAAGTGTTTTTTCCACACTAATACAAGTGCAAAAGTGGTTTCCTGCACCAACACAAGTGCGAAAAGTGGTTGCCTTCACTAACACATGTGCGAAAAGTGGGTTTTCAACACTATCACAAGTGCAAAAAGTGGTTTTTCCACACTAATACAAGTGCAAAAGTGGTTTCCTGCACCAACACAAGTGCGAAAAGTGGTTTTTCAACACTAACACCAGTGCGAAAAGTGGTTTTTCAACACTATCACAAGTGCAAATAGTGTTTTTTCCACACTAAAACAAGTGCAAAAGTGGTTTCCTGCACCAACACAAGTGCGAAAAGTGGTTTTTCAACACTAACACAAGTGCGAAAAGTCGTTTTTCAACACTATCACAAGTGCAAAAAGTGTTTTTTCCACACTAATACAAGTGCAAAAGTGGTTTCCTGCACCAACACAAGTGCGAAAAGTGGTTTTTCAACACTATCACAAGTGCAAAAAGTGTTTTTTCCACACTAATACAAGTGAAAAAGTGGTTTCCTGCACCAACACAAGTGAGAAAAGTGGTTTTTCAACACTAACACAAGTGCGAAAAGTGGTTTTTCCACACTAACACAAGTGCAAAAGTGGTTTCATGCACCAACACAAGTGCGAAAAGTGGATTTCAACACTAACACAAGTGTGAAAAGTGGTTTTTCCACACTAATACAAGTGCAAAAGTGGTTTCCTGCACCAACACAAGTGCGAAAAGTGGTTTTTCAACACTAACACAAGTGCGAAAAGTGGTTTTTCAACACTATCACAAGTGCAAAAAGTGTTTTTTCCACACTAATACAAGTGCAAAAGTGGTTTCCTGCACCAACACAAGTGCGAAAGTGGTTTTTCAACACTAACACAAGTGCGAAAAGTGGTTTTTCAACACTAACACAAGTGCGAAAAGTGGTTTTTCAACACTAACACAAGTGTGAAAAGTGGTTTTTCCACACTAATACAAGTGCAAAAGTGGTTTCCTGCACCAACACAAGTGCGAAAAGTGGTTTTTCAACACTAACACAAGTGCAAAAAGTGTTTTTTCCACACTAATACAAGTGCAAAATTGGTTCCCTTCACCAACACAAGTGCGAAAAGTGGTTTTTCAACACTAACACAAGTGCGAAAAGTGGTTTTTCAACACGAACATAAGTGCGAAAAGTGGTTTTTCAACACTGTCACAAGTGCAAAAAGTGTTTTTTCCACACTAATACAAGTGCAAAAGTGGTTTCCTGCACCAACACAAGTGCGCAAAGTGGTTTTTCAACACTAACAGAAGTGCGAAAAGTGGTTTTTAAACACTAACACAAGTGCGAAAAGTGGTTTTTCAACACTAACACAAGTGCGGAAAGTGGTTTTTCCACACTAATACAAGTGCAAAAGTGGTTTCCTGCACCAACACAAGTGCGAAAAGTGGTTTTTCAACACTAACACAAGTGCGAAAAGTGGTTTTTCAACACTATCACAAGTGCAAAAAGTGTTTTTTTCACACTAATACAAGTGCAAAAGTGGTTTCCTGCACCAACACAAGTGCGAAAAGTGGTTTTTCAACACTAACACAAGTGCGAAAAGTGGTTTTTCAACACTATCACAAGTGCAAAAGTATTTTTTCCACACTAATGCAAGTGCAAAAGTGGTTTCCTGCACCAACACAAGTGCGAAAAGTGGATTTTCAACACTAACGCAAGTGCGAAAAGTGGTTTTTCAACACTATCACAAGTGCAAAAAGTGTTTTTTCCACACTAATACAAGTGCAAAAGTGGTTTCCTGCACCAACACAAGTGCGAAAAGTGGTTGCCTTCACTAACACATGTGCGAAAAGTGGGTTTTCAACACTATCACAAGTGCAAAAAGTGGTTTTTCCACACTAATACAAGTGCAAAAGTGGTTTCCTGCACCAACACAAGTGCGAAAAGTGGTTTTTCAACACTAACACCAGTGCGAAAAGTGGTTTTTCAACACTATCACAAGTGCAAAAAGTGTTTTTCCACACTAATACAAGTGCAAAAGTGGTTTCCTGCACCAACACAAGTGCGAAAAGTGGTTTTTCAACACTAACACAAGTTCGAAAAGTGGTTTTTCAACACTAACACAAGTGCGAAAAGTGGTTTTTCAACACTAACACAAGTGCGAAAAGTGGTTTTTCCACACTAATACAAATGCAAAAGTGGTTTCCTGCACTAACACAAGTGCGAAAAGTGGTTTTTCAACACTAACACAAGTGCGAAAATGGTTTTTCCACACTAATACAAGTGCAAAAGTGGTTTCCTGCACTAACACAAGTGCGAAAAGTGGTTTTTCAACAGTAACACAAGTGCGAAAAGTGGTTTTTCAACACTAACACAAGTGTGAAAAGTGGTTTTTCAACACTAACACAAGTGCGAAAAGTGGTTTTTCAACACTATCACAAGTGCAAAAAGTGTTTTTTCCACACTAATACAAGTGCAAAAGTGGTTTCCTGCACCAACACAAGTGCGAAAAGTGGTTTTTCAACACTAACACAATTGCGAAAAGTGGTTTTTCAACACTAACACAAGTGCGAAAAGTGGTTTTTCAACACTAACACAAGTGCGAAAAGTGGTTTTTCCACACTAATACAAGTGCAAAATTGGTTCCCTTCACCAAAACAAGTGCGAAAAGTGGTTTTTCAACACTAACACAAGTGCGAAAAGTGGTTTTTCAACACTAACATAAGTGCGAAAAGTGGTTTTTCAACACTATCACAAGTGCGAAAAGTGGTTTTTCAACACTAACACAAGTGCGAAAAGTGGTTTTTCAACACTAGCACAAGTGCAAAAAGTGTTTTTTCCACACTAATACAAGTGCAAAAGTGGTTTCCTGCACCAACACAAGTGCGAAAAGTGGTTTTTCAACACTAACACAAGTGCGAAAAGTGGTTTTTCAACACTAACACAAGTGCGAAAAGTGGTTTTTCAACACTAACACAAGTGCGAAAAGTGGTTTTTCCACACTAATACAAGTGCAAAATTGGTTCCCTTCACCAACACAAGTGCGAAAAGTGGTTTTTCAACACTAACACAAGTGCGAAAAGTGGTTTTTCAACACTAACACAAGTGCGAAGAGTGGTTTTTCAACACTAACACAAGTGCGAAAAGTGGTTTTTCAACACTAACACAAGTGCGAAAAGTGTTTTTTCCACACTAATACAAGTGCAAAAGTGGTTTCCTGCACCAACACAAGTGCGAAAAGTGGTTTTTCAACACTAACACAAGTGCGAAAAGTGGTTTTTAAACACTAACACAAGTGCGAAAAGTGGTTTTTCAACACTAACACAAGTGCGAAAAGTGGTTTTTCCACACTAATACAAGTGCAAAAGTGGTTTCCTGCACCAACACAAGTGCGAAAAGTGGTTTTTCAACACTAACACAAGTGCGAAAAGTGGTTTTTCAACACTATCACAAGTGCAAAAAGTGCTTTTTCCACACTAATACAAGTGCAAAAGTTGTTTCCTGCACCAACACAAGTGCGAAAAGTGGTTTTTCAACACTAACACAAGTGCGAAAAGTGGTTTTCCACACTAATACAAGTACAAAAGTGGTTTCCTGCACCAACACAAGTGCGAAAAGTGGTTTTTCAACACTAAAACAAGTGCGAAAAGTGGTTTCTCAACACTATCACAAGTGCAAAAAGTGTTTTTTCCACACTAATACAAGTGCAAAAGTGGTTTCCTGCACCAACACAAGTGTGAAAAGTGGTTTTTCAACACTAACACAAGTGCGAAAAGTGGTTTTTCAACACTAACACAAGTGCGAAAAGTGGTTTTTCCACACTAATACAAGTGCAAAAGTGGTGTCCTGCACCAACACAAGTGCGAAAAGTGGTTTTTCAACATAACACAAGTGCGAAAAGTGGTTTTTCAACACTAAGACAAGTGCGAAAGTGGTTTCCTGCACCAATACAAGTGCGAAAAGTGGTTTTTCAACACTATCACAAGTGCAAAAAGTGTTTTTTCCACACTAATACAAGTGCAAAAGTGGTTTCCTGCATCAACACAAGTGCGAAAAGTGGTTTTTCAACACTAACACAAGTGCGAAAAGTGGTTTTTCAACACTAACACAAGTGCGAAAAGTGGTTTTTCCACACTAATACAAGTGCAAAAGTGGTTTCCTGCACCAACACAAGTGCGAAAAGTGGTTTTTCAACACTAACACAAGTGCGAAAAGTGGTTTTTCAACACTATCACAAGTGCAAAAAGTGTTTTTCCCACACTAATACAAGTGCAAAAGTGGTTTCCTGCACCAACACAAGTGCGAAAAGTGGTTTTTCAACACTAACACAAGTGCGAAAAGTGGTTTTTCAACACTAACACAAGTGCGAAAGTGGTTTTTCCACACTAAAAGAAGTGCAAAAGTGGTTTCCTGCACCAACACAAGTGCGAAAAGTGGTTTTTCAACACTAACACAAGTGCGAAAAGTGGTTTTTCCACACTAATACAAGTGCAAAAGTGGTTTCCTGCACCAACACAAGTGCGAAAAGTGGTTTTTCAACACTAACACAAGTGCGAAAAGTGGTTTTTCCACACTAATACAAGTGCAAAAGTGGTTTCCTGCACCAACACAAGTGCGAAAAGTGGTTTTTCAACACTAACACAATTGCGAAAAGTGGTTTACAACACTATCACAAGTGCAAAAAGTATTTTTTCCACACTAATACAAGTGCAAAAGTGGTTTCCTGCACCAACACAAGTGCGAAAAGTGGTTTTTCAACACTAACACAAGTGCGAAAAGTGGTTTTTCAACACTAACACAAGTGCGAAAAGTGGTTTTGCCACACTAATACAAGTGCAAAAGTGGTTTCCTGCACCAACACAAGTGCGATGAGTGGTTTTTCAACACTAACACAAGTGCGAAACGTGGTTTTTCAACACTAACACAAGTGCGAAAAGTGTTTTTCCACACTAATACAAGTGCAAAAGTGGTTTCCTGCACCAACACAAGTGCGAAAAGTTGTTTTTCAACACTAACACAAGTGCGAAAAGGGATTTTTCAACACTAACACAAGTGCGAAAAGGGGTTTTTCAACACTAACACAAGTGCGAAAAGTGGTTTTTCAACACTAACACAAGTGCGAAAAGTGGTTTTTCCACACTAATACAAGTGCAAAAGTGGTTTCCTGCACCAACACAAGTGCGAAAAGTGGTTTTTCAACACTAACACAAGTGCGAAAAGTGGTTTTTCAACACTATCACAAGTGCAAAAAGTGGTTTTTCCACACTAATACAAGTGCAAAAGTGGTTTTTCAACACTAACACAAGTGTGAAAAGTGGTTTTTCCACACTAATACAAGTGCAAAAGTGGTTTCCTGCACCAACACAAGTGCGAAAAGTGGTTTTTCAACACTAACGCAAGTGCGAAATGTGGTTTTTGAACACTATCACAAGTGCAAAAAGTGTTTTTTCCACACTAATGCAAGTGCAAAAGTGGTTTCCTGCACCAACACAAGTGCGAAAAGTGGTTTTTCAACACTAACACAAGTGCGAAAAGTGGTTTTTCAACACTAACACAAGTGCGAAAAGTGGTTTTTCCACACTAATACAAGTGCAAAAGTGGTTTCCTGCACCAACACAAGTGCGAAAAGTCGTTTTTCAACACTAACACCAGTGCGAAAAGTGGTTTTTCAACACTAACACAAGTGCGAAAAGTGGTTTTTCAACACTAACACAAGTGCGAAAAGTGGTTTTTCCACACTAATACAAGTGCAAAAGTGGTTTCCTGCACCAACTCAAGTGCGAAAAGTGGTTTTTCAACACTAACACAAGTGCGAAAAGTGGTTTTTCAACACTATCACAAGTGCAAAAAGTGTTTTTTCCACACTAATACAAGTGCAAAAGTGGTTTCCTGCACCAACACAAGTGCGAAAAGTGGTTTTTCAACACTAACACAAGTGCGAAAAGTGGTTTTCAACACTAACACAAGTGCGAAACGTGGTTTTTCAACACTATCACAAGTGCAAAAAGTGTTTTTTCCACACTAATACAAGTGCAAAAGTGGTTTCCTGCTCCAACACAAGTGCGAAAAGTGGTTTTTCAACACGAACACAAGTGCGAAAAGTGGTTTTACAACACTAACACAAGTGCGAAAAGTGGTTTTTCAACACTAACACAAGTGCGAAAAGTGGTTTTTCCACACTAATACAAGTGCAAAAGTGGTTTCCTGCACCAACACAAGTGCGAAAAGTGGTTTTTCAACACTAACACAAGTGCGAAAAGTGGTTTTTCAACACTATGACAAGTGCAAAAGTGGTTTTTTCCACACTAATACAAGTGCAAAAGTGGTTTCCTGCACCAACACAAGTGCAAAAAGTGGTTTTTCAACACTAACACAAGTGCGAAAAGTGGTTTTTCAACACTATCACAAGTGCAAAAAGTATTTTTTCCACACGAATACAAGTGCAAAAGTGGTTTCCTGCACCAACACAAGTGCGAAAAGTGGTTTTTCAACACTAACACAAGTGCAAAAAGTGGTTTTTCCACACTAATACAAGTGCAAAAGTGGTTTCCTGCACGAACACAAGTGCAAAAAGTGGTTTTTCAACACTAACACAAGTGCGAAAAGTGTTTTTTCAACACTATCACAAGTGCAAAAAGTGTTTTTTCCACACTAATACAAGTGCAAAAGTGGTTTCCTGCACCAACACAAATGCGAAAAGTGGTTTTTCAACACTAACACAAGTGCGAAAAGTGGTTTTTCAACACTAACACAAGTGCGAAAAGTGGTTTTTCAACACTAACACAAGTGTGGAAAGTGGTTTTCAACAATAACACAAGTGTGATAAGTGGTTTTGCAACACCAACCCAATTGCGAAAAGTCTTTTTCAACACTAGCACGAGTGCGGAAAATGGTTTTCAACGGCAGCAGAAGTATGGAAATTGGTTATTGCAACACCAACACAAATGCGAATAATGGTTTACAACACTAGCACAAGTGTAGAAAGTGGTTTTGCAAGACAAGCACATGTGTGAAAAGTGGTTTTCAACACGAACACAATTGCAAAAAGTGGTTTTCAACACGAGCATGAGTGCGGAAAGTGGTTTTCAACGCCAGCATAAGTGTGGAATTTGGTTTTTGCAACACGAACACAAATGCGAATAATGGTTTACAACACGAACACAATTATTGCAAAAAGTGGTTTTCAACACGAACCAAAGTGCGAAAAGTTGTTTTCAACACTAGCACAAGTGCGGAAAGTGGTTTTGCAACACAGGCACAAGTGTAGAATGTGGTTTTCAACACGATCGCAAGTGTGGAAAGTGGTTTTGCAACACTAACACAAATGCGAATAATGGTTTACAACGTGAACACAACTATTGCAAAAAGTGGTTTTCAACACTAACCAAAGTGCGAAAAGTTGTTTTCAACGCCAGCACAAGTGCGAAAAGTGCTTTTGCAACACTAACACAAGTGAGACAAATGGTTTTGCAACACTAACACAAGTGCAAAAAGTGGTTTTGAACACTAACAGGAGCTCGAAAAGTGGTTTTCAACACTAGCAGAAGTGCAAAAACTTGTTTTCAACACCAGCACAAGTGCAGAAAGTGGTTTTGCAATACTAGCACAAGTGTGAAAAGTGGTTTACAACAGTAACACGAGTGTGGAAAGTGGTTTGCAACACTAACACAAGTGTGGAAAGTGATTTTCAACATGAGCACATGTGCGATAAGTGGTTTTGCAACACTAACCCAATTGCGAAAAGTGGTTCTGCAACACTCGCTTAAGTGCGGAAAGAGGTTTTCAATGCCAGCACAAGTGCGGAAAGTATTTCTGCAACACTAGCTCAAATGCGGAAAGTGGTTTGCAACATTAACACAAGTGCGATAAGTGGTTTTCAATGCCAGAAAGAGTGCGGAAAGTGGTTTTTGCAACAATAAATCAAGTGCGAAAAGTGGTTATGCAACACTAACACAGTGTGAAAGTGGTTTTCAACATTAGCACGTGTGCAGAAAGTGGTTTTCAATGCCAACACAAGTGTGGAAATTGGTTTTGCAACACTAAGGCAAATGTGAATTGTGGTTTTCAACACTGGCGCAAGTGCGAAAAGTGGTTTTGCATCACTAACATAAGTGCAAAAAGTGGATTTCAACACGAACACAATTATTGCAAAGAGTGGTTTTCAACACTAACCAAAGTGCGAAAAGTTGTTTTCAACACGAGCACAAGTGCGGAAAGTGGTTTTGCAACACAGGCACAAGTGTAGAACGTGGTTTTCAACACGATCGCAAGTGTGGAAAGTGGTTTTGCAACACTAACACAAGTGCGAAAATTGGTTTTTCAACACTAACACAAGTGCGAAAAGGGGTTTTTCAACACTAACACAAGTGCGAAAAGTGGTTTTTCAACACTAACACAAGTGCGAAAAGTGGTTTTTCCACACTAATACAAGTGCAAAAGTGGTTTCCTGCACCAACACAAGTGCGAAAAGTGGTTTTTCAACACTAACACAAGTGCGAAAAGTGGTTTTTCAACACTATCACAAGTGCAAAAAGTGGTTTTTCCACACTAATACAAGTGCAAAAGTGGTTTTTCAACACTAACACAAGTGTGAAAAGTGGTTTTTCCACACTAATACAAGTGCAAAAGTGGTTTCCTGCACCAACACAAGTGCGAAAAGTGGTTTTTCAACACTAACGCAAGTGCGAAATGTGGTTTTTGAACACTATCACAAGTGCAAAAAGTGTTTTTTCCACACTAATGCAAGTGCAAAAGTGGTTTCCTGCACCAACACAAGTGCGAAAAGTGGTTTTTCAACACTAACACAAGTGCGAAAAGTGGTTTTTCAACACTAACACAAGTGCGAAAAGTGGTTTTTCCACACTAATACAAGTGCAAAAGTGGTTTCCTGCACCAACACAAGTGCGAAAAGTCGTTTTTCAACACTAACACCAGTGCGAAAAGTGGTTTTTCAACACTAACACAAGTGCGAAAAGTGGTTTTTCAACACTAACACAAGTGCGAAAAGTGGTTTTTCCACACTAATCCAAGTGCAAAAGTGGTTTCCTGCACCAACTCAAGTGCGAAAAGTGGTTTTTCAACACTAACACAAGTGCGAAAAGTGGTTTTTCAACACTATCACAAGTGCAAAAAGTGTTTTTTCCACACTAATACAAGTGCAAAAGTGGTTTCCTGCACCAACACAAGTGCGAAAAGTGGTTTTTCAACACTAACACAAGTGCGAAAAGTGGTTTTCAACACTAACACAAGTGCGAAACGTGGTTTTTCAACACTATCACAAGTGCAAAAAGTGTTTTTTCCACACTAATACAAGTGCAAAAGTGGTTTCCTGCTCCAACACAAGTGCGAAAAGTGGTTTTTCAACACGAACACAAGTGCGAAAAGTGGTTTTACAACACTAACACAAGTGCGAAAAGTGGTTTTTCAACACTAACACAAGTGCGAAAAGTGGTTTTTCCACACTAATACAAGTGCAAAAGTGGTTTCCTGCACCAACACAAGTGCGAAAAGTGGTTTTTCAACACTAACACAAGTGCGAAAAGTGGTTTTTCAACACTATGACAAGTGCAAAAGTGGTTTTTTCCACACTAATACAAGTGCAAAAGTGGTTTCCTGCACCAACACAAGTGCAAAAAGTGGTTTTTCAACACTAACACAAGTGCGAAAAGTGGTTTTTCAACACTATCACAAGTGCAAAAAGTATTTTTTCCACACGAATACAAGTGCAAAAGTGGTTTCCTGCACCAACACAAGTGCGAAAAGTGGTTTTTCAACACTAACACAAGTGCAAAAAGTGGTTTTTCCACACTAATACAAGTGCAAAAGTGGTTTCCTGCACGAACACAAGTGCAAAAAGTGGTTTTTCAACACTAACACAAGTGCGAAAAGTGTTTTTTCAACACTATCACAAGTGCAAAAAGTGTTTTTTCCACACTAATACAAGTGCAAAAGTGGTTTCCTGCACCAACACAAATGCGAAAAGTGGTTTTTCAACACTAACACAAGTGCGAAAAGTGGTTTTTCAACACTAACACAAGGGCGAAAAGTGGTTTTTCAACACTAACACAAGTGTGGAAAGTGGTTTTCAACAATAACACAAGTGTGATAAGTGGTTTTGCAACACCAACCCAATTGCGAAAAGTCTTTTTCAACACTAGCACGAGTGCGGAAAATGGTTTTCAACGGCAGCAGAAGTATGGAAATTGGTTATTGCAACACCAACACAAATGCGAATAATGGTTTACAACACTAGCACAAGTGTAGAAAGTGGTTTTGCAAGACAAGCACATGTGTGAAAAGTGGTTTTCAACACGAACACAATTGCAAAAAGTGGTTTTCAACACGAGCATGAGTGCGGAAAGTGGTTTTCAACGCCAGCATAAGTGTGGAATTTGGTTTTTGCAACACGAACACAAATGCGAATAATGGTTTACAACACGAACACAATTATTGCAAAAAGTGGTTTTCAACACGAACCAAAGTGCGAAAAGTTGTTTTCAACACTAGCACAAGTGCGGAAAGTGGTTTTGCAACACAGGCACAAGTGTAGAATGTGGTTTTCAACACGATCGCAAGTGTGGAAAGTGGTTTTGCAACACTAACACAAATGCGAATAATGGTTTACAACGTGAACACAATTATTGCAAAAAGTGGTTTTCAACACTAACCAAAGTGCGAAAAGTTGTTTTCAACGCCAGCACAAGTGCGAAAAGTGCTTTTGCAACACTAACACAAGTGAGACAAATGGTTTTGCAACACTAACACAAGTGCAAAAAGTGGTTTTGAACACTAACAGGAGCTCGAAAAGTGGTTTTCAACACTAGCAGAAGTGCAAAAACTTGTTTTCAACACCAGCACAAGTGCAGAAAGTGGTTTTGCAATACTAGCACAAGTGTGAAAAGTGGTTTACAACAGTAACACGAGTGTGGAAAGTGGTTTGCAACACTAACACAAGTGTGGAAAGTGATTTTCAACATGAGCACATGTGCGATAAGTGGTTTTGCAACACTAACCCAATTGCGAAAAGTGGTTCTGCAACACTCGCTTAAGTGCGGAAAGAGGTTTTCAATGCCAGCACAAGTGCGGAAAGTATTTCTGCAACACTAGCTCAAATGCGGAAAGTGGTTTGCAACACTAACACAAGTGCGATAAGTGGTTTTCAATGCCAGAAAGAGTGCGGAAAGTGGTTTTTGCAACAATAAATCAAGTGCGAAAAGTGGTTATGCAACACTAACACAGTGTGAAAGTGGTTTTCAACATTAGCACGTGTGCAGAAAGTGGTTTTCAATGCCAACACAAGTGTGGAAATTGGTTTTGCAACACTAAGGCAAATGTGAATTGTGGTTTTCAACACTGGCGCAAGTGCGAAAAGTGGTTTTGCATCACTAACATAAGTGCAAAAAGTGGATTTCAACACGAACACAATTATTGCAAAGAGTGGTTTTCAACACTAACCAAAGTGCGAAAAGTTGTTTTCAACACGAGCACAAGTGCGGAAAGTGGTTTTGCAACACAGGCACAAGTGTAGAACGTGGTTTTCAACACGATCGCAAGTGTGGAAAGTGGTTTTGCAACACTAACACAAGTGCGAAAATTGGTTTTTCAACACTAACACAAGTGCGAAAAGTGGTTTTTCAATACTAACACAAGTATGGAAAGTGGTTTTCAACAATAACACAAGTGTGATAAGTGGTTTTGCAACACCAACCCAATTGCGAAAAGTCTTTTTCAACACTAGCACGAGTGCGGAAAGTGGTTTTCAACGGCAGCAGAAGTATGGAAATTGGTTTTTGCAACACCAACACAAATGCGAATAATGGTTTACAACACTAGCACGAGTGTAGAAAGTGGTTTTGCAAGACAAGCACATGTGTGAAAAGTGGTTTTCAACACGAACACAATTGCAAAAAGTGGTTTTCAACATGAGCATGAGTGCGGAAAGTGGTTTTCAACGCCAGCATAAGTGTGGAATTTGGTTTTTGCAACACTAACACAAATGCGAATAATGGTTTACAACACGAACACAATTATTGCAAAAAGTGGTTTTCAACACGAACCAAAGTGGGAAAAGTTGTTTTCAACACTAGCACAAGTGCGGAAAGTGGTTTTGCAACACAGGCACAAGTGTAGAATGTGGTTTTCAACACGATCGAAGTGTGGAAAGTGGTTTTGCAACACTAACACAAATGCGAATAATGGTTTACAACACGAACACAATTATTGCAAAAAGTGGTTTTCAACACGAACCAAAGTGCGAAAAGTTGTTTTCAACGCCAGCACAAATGCAAAAAGTGGTTTTTCAACACTATCACAAGTGCAAAAAGTGTTTTTTCCACACTAATACAAGTGCAAAAGTGGTTTCCTGCACCAACACAAGTGCGAAAAGTGGTTTTTCAACACTAACACAAGTGCGAAAAGTGGTTTTTCAACACTATCACAAGTGCAAAAGTGTTTTTTCCACACTAATACAAGTGCAAAAGTGGTTTCCTGCACCAACACAAGTGCGAAAAGTGGATTTTCAACACTAACACAAGTGCGAAAAGTGGTTTTTCAACACTATCACAAGTGCAAAAAGTGTTTTTTCCACACTAATACAATTGCAAAAGTGGTTTCCTGCACCCACACAAGTGCGAAAAGTGGTTTCCTTCACTAACACATGTGTGAAAAGTGGGTTTTCAACACTATCACAAGTGCAAAAAGTGATTTTTCCACACTAATACAAGTGCAAAAGTGGTTTCCTGCATGAACACAAGTGCGAAAAGTGGTTTTTCAACACTAACACAAGTGCGAAAAGTGTTTTTTCAACACTATCACAAGTGCAAAAAGTGTTTTTTCCACACTAATACAAGTGCAAAAGTGGTTTCCTGCACCAACACAAGTGCGAAAAGTGGTTTTTCAACACTAACACAAGTGCGAAAAGTGTTTTTTCAACACTAACACAAGTGCGAAAAGTGGTTTTTCAACACTAACACAAGTGTGGAAAGTGGTTTTCAACAATAACACAAGTGTGATAAGTGGTTTTGCAACACCAACCCAATTGCGAAAAGTCTTTTTCAACACTAGCACGAGTGCGGAAAATGGTTTTCAAAGGCAGCAGAAGTATGGAAATTGGTTATTGCAACACCAACACAAATGCGAATAATGGTTTACAACACTAGCACGAGTGTAGAAAGTGGTTTTGCAAGACAAGCACATGTGTGAAAAGTGGTTTTCAACACGAACACAATTGCAAAAAGTGGTTTTCAACACGAGCATGAGTGCGGAAAGTGGTTTTCAACGCCAGCATAAGTGTGGAATTTGGTTTTTGCAACACTAACACAAATGCGAATAATGGTTTACAACACGAACACAATTATTGCAAAAAGTGGTTTTCAACACGAACCAAAGTGCGAAAAGTTGTTTTCAACATGAGCACAAGTGCGGAAAGTGGTTTTGCAACACAGGCACAAGTGTAGAACGTGGCTTTCAACACGATCGCAAGTGTGGAAAGTGGTTTTGCAACACTAGTTCAAGTGCAGAGAGTGGTTTTCAATGCCAGCACAAGTGCGAAAAGTGGTTTTGCAACACTAGCACAAGTGAGACAAATGGTTTTGCAACACTAACACAAATGCAAAAAGTGGTTTTGAACACTAACAGGAGCGCGAAAAGAGGTTTTCAACACTAGCAGAAGTGCAAAAAGTTGTTTTCAACACCAGCACCAAGTGCGGAAAGTGGTTTTGCAATCCTAGCACATGTGTGAAAAGTGGTTTTAAATGCCAGCACAAGTGGGGAAAGTGGTTTTGCAACACCAAAAGAAGTGCAAAAAGTGGTTTTCAACATGAGCACAAGTCCGATAAGTGGTTTTGCAATACTGGCACATGTGTGAAAAGTGGTTTTCAACACTAGCACAAGTGGTTTTCAATGCCAGCACACATGTGGAAATTTGTTTTGCAACACGAAGATAAATGCGAGTTGTGGTTTTCAACACCAGAGCAAGTGCAAAAAGTGGTTTTGCAACACTAACACAAGTGCGAAAGTGGTTCTGCAACACGAGCTCAAGCGTGGAAAGTGCTTTTCAACACAAGCACAAGTGCGGAAAGTGGTTTTGCAACACAGGCACAAGTGTAGAATGTGGTTTTCAACACGATCGCAAGTGTGGAAAGTGGTTTTGCAACACTAACACAAATGCGAATAATGGTTTACAACACGAACACAATTATTGCAAAAAGTGGTTTTCAACACGAACCAAAGTGCGAAAAGTTGTTTTCAACGCCAGCACAATTGCGAAAAGTGGTTTTTCAACACTAACACAAGTGTGGAAAGTGGTTTTCAACAATAACACAAGTGTGATAAGTGGTTTTGCAACACCAACCCAATTGCTAAAAGTCTTTTTCAACACTCGCACGAGTGCGGAAAGTGGTTTTCAACGGCAGCAGAAGTATGAAAATTGGTTTTTGCAACACCAACACAAATGCGAATAATGGTTTACAACACTAGCACGAGTGTAGAAAGTGGTTTTGCAAGACAAGCACATGTGTGAAAAGTGGTTTTCAACACGAACACAATTGCAAAAAGTGGTTTTCAACACGAGCATGAGTGCGGAAAGTGGTTTTCAACGCCAGCATAAGTGTGGAATTTGGTTTTTGCAACACTAACACAAATGCGAATAATGGTTTACAACACGAACACAATTATTGCAAAAAGTGGTTTTCAACACGAACCAAAGTGCGAAAAGTTGTTTTCAACACTAGCACAAGTGCGGAAAGTGGTTTTTCAACACAGGCACAAGTGTAGAATGTGGTTTTCAACATGATCGCAAGTGTGGAAAGTGGTTTTGCAACACTAACACAAATGTGAATAATGGTTTACAACACGAACACAATTATTGCAAAAAGTGGTTTTCAACACGAACCAAAGTGCGAAAAGTTGTTTTCAACGCCAGCACAAGTGCGAAAAGTGGTTTTGCAACACTAACACAAGCGAGACAAATGGTTTTGCAACACTAACACAAGTGCAAAAAGTGGTTTTGAACACTAACAGGAGCTCGAAAAGTGGTTTTCAACACTAACACAAGTGTGGAAAGTGGTTTTCAACATGAGCACAAGTGTGGAAAGTGGTTTTGCAACACTAACACAAATGTGAATAATGGTTTACAACACGAACACAATTATTGCAAAAAGTGGTTTTCAACACGAACCAAAGTGCGAAAAGTTGTTTTCAACGCCAGCACAAGTGCGAAAAGTGGTTTTGCAACACTAACACAAGCGAGACAAATGGTTTTGCAACACTAACACAAGTGCAAAAAGTGGTTTTGAACACTAACAGGAGCTCGAAAAGTGGTTTTCAACACTAGCAGAAGTGCAAAAACTTGTTTTCAACACCAGCACAAGTGCAGAAAGTGGTTTTGCAATACTAGCACAAGTGTGAAAAGTGGTTTACAACAGTAGCACGAGTGTGGAAAGTGTTTTTTCAACACTATCACAAGTGCAAAAGTGTTTTTCCCACACTAATACAAGTCCAAAAGTGGTTTCCTGCACCAACACAAGTGCGAAAAGTGGATTTTCAACACTAACACAAGTGCGAAAAGTGGTTTTTCAACACTATCACAAGTGCAGAAAGTGTTTTTTCCACACTAATACAAGGGCAAAAGTGGTTTCCTGCACCAACACAAGTGCGAAAAGTGGTTTCCTTCACTAACACATGTGCGAAAAGTGGGTTTTCAACACTATCACAAGTGCAAAAAGTGGTTTTTCGACACTAATACAAGTGCAAAAGTGGTTTCCTGCACGAACACAAGTGCGAAAAGTGGTTTTTCAGCACTATCACAAGTGCAAAAAGTGTTTTTTCCACACTAATACAAGTGCAAAAGTGGTTTCCTGCACCAACACAAGTGCGAAAAGTGGTTTTGTCAACACTAACACAAGTGCGAAAAGTGGTTTTTCAACACTAACACAAGTGCGAAAAGTGGTTTTTCAACACTAACACAAGTGTGGAAAGTGGTTTTCAACAATAACACAAGTGTGATAATTGGTTTTGCAACACCAACCCATTTGCGAAAAGTCTTTTTCAACACTAGCACGAGTGCGGAAAGTGGTTTTCAACGGCAGCAGAAGTATGGAAATTGGTTTTTGCAACACCAACACAAATGCGAGTAATGGTTTACAACACTAGCACGAGTGTAGAAAGTGGTTTTGCAAGACAAGCACATGTGTGAAAAGTGGTTTTCAACACGAACACAATTGCAAAAAGTGGTTTTCAACATGAGCATGAGTGTGGAAAGTGGTTTTCAACGCCAGCATAAGTGTGGAATTTGGTTTTTGCAACTAACACAAATGCGAATAATGGTTTACAACACGAACACAATTATTGCAAAAAGTGGTTTTCAACACGAACCAAAGTGGGAAAAGTTGTTTTCAACACTAGCACAAGTGGTTTTCAATGCCAGCACACGTGTGGAAATTTGTTTTGCAACACGAAGACAAATGCGAGTTGTGGTTTTCAACACCAGCGCAAGTGCAAAAAGTGGTTTTGCTACACTAACACAAGTGCGAAAGTGGTTCTGCAACACGAGCTCAAGCGCGGAAAGTGCCTTTCAACACAAGCACAAGTGCGGAAAGTGGTTTTGCAACACAGGCACAAGTGTAGAATGTGGTTTTCAACACGATCGCATGTGTGGAAAGTGGTTTTGCAACACTAACACAAATGCGAATAATGGTTTACAACACGAACACAATTATTGCAAAAAGTGGTTTTCAACACGAACCAAAGTGCGAAAAGTTGTTTTCAACGCCAGCACAAGTGCGAAAAGTGGTTTTGCAACACTAACACAAGTGAGACAAATGGTATTGCAACACTAACACAAGTGCAAAAAGTGGTTTTGAACACTAACAGGAGCTCGAAAAGTTGTTTTCAACACTAGCAGAAGTGCAAAGACTTGTTTTCAACACCAGCACAAGTGCAGAAAGAGGTTTTGCAATACTAGCACAAGTGCGAAAAGTGGTTTACAACAGTAGCACGAGTGTGGAAAGTGGTTTGCAACACTAACACAAGTGTGGAAAGTGATTTTCAACATGAGCACATGTGCGATAAGTGGTTTTGCAACACTAACCCAATTGCGAAAAGTGGTTCTGCAACACTCGCTTAAGTGCGGAAAGAGGTTTTCCATGCCAGCACAAGTGCGGAAAGAATTTCTGCAACACTAGCTCAAGTGCGGAAAGTGGTTTGCAACACTAACACAAGTGTGGAAAGTGCTTTTCAACACAAGCACAAGTGGGAAAAGTGGTTTGGCAACACTAACACAAGTGTAAAAGTGGTTTTTCAACAATAAGACAAGTGCGAAAAGTGGTTCTGCAACAGGAGCTCAAGTGCGGAAAGTGCTTTTCAACACAAGCACAAGTGCGAAAAGTGGTTTGGCAACACTAACACAAGTGCGATAAGTGGTTTTCAATGCCAGCACGAGTGTGGAAAGTGGTTTTTGCAACAATAAAACAAGTGCGAAAAGTGGTTTTGCAACACTAACACAAGTGTGGAAAGTGGTTTTCAACACTAGCGCAAGTGCGAAAAGTGGATTTGCAACACTAACACAAGTGCAAAAGTGGTTTCGCAACAATAAGACAAGTGCGAAAAGTCTTTTTCAACACAAGCACGAGTGTGGAAAGTGGATATGCAACACTAACACAATTGCAAAAAGTGGTTTTGCAACAATAAGACAAATGCGAATTGTGGTTTTGAACACTAACAGGAGCGCGAAAAGTGGTTTTCAACACTAGCAGAAGTGCAAAAGGTTGTTTTCAACACCAGCACAAGTGCGGAAAGTGGTTTTGCAATCCTGGCACATGTGTGAAAAGTGGTTTTAAAGG
The DNA here is from genome assembly GCF_964187855.1 of Myxine glutinosa. Lineage (NCBI taxonomy): Eukaryota > Metazoa > Chordata > Myxini > Myxiniformes > Myxinidae > Myxine > Myxine glutinosa. The sequence goes on from NW_027616393.1 coordinate 124,794, forward strand.
CCAGCACAAGTGTGGAAAGTGGTTTTGCAACACAAAAACAAGTGCAAAAAGTGGGTTTCAATGCCAGCACAAGTGCGAAAAGTGGTTCTGCAACACTCGCTCAAGTGCGGAAAGTGGTTTTCAATGCCAGCACAAGTGCGGAAAGTATTTCTGCAACACTAGCCCAAGTGCGAAAAGTGGTTTTCAACACTAGCAGAAGTGCAAAAAGTGGTTTTCAACGCCAGCACAAGTGCGGAAAGTTGTTTTGCAATACGAGAACATGTGTGACGAGTCATTTTCAATGCCAGCACAAGAGCGAAAAGTGGTTCTGCAACACTAGCTCAAGTGCAGAAAGTGGTTTCAATACCAACACAAGTGCGGAAAGTAGTTCTGCAACACTAGCTCAAGTGTGGAAAGTGGTTTTCAACACCAGCACAAGTGCGGAAAATGGTTTTGCAACACTAACACAAGTGCGAAAAGTGGTTTTGCAACACTAACACAAGTGCGAAAAGTGGTTTTGCAACACTAACACAAGTGTGAAAGTGGTTTTGCAACACCAACACAAGTGCGATAAGTGGTTTTCAACGCCAGTACGAGTGCGGAACATGGTTTTTGCAACAATAACATGAGTGCGAAAAGTGGTTTTGCAACACTAACACAATTGCAATAAGTGGTTTTCAACACGAGCACGAGTGCAGAATGTGGTTTTTGCAACACTAACCCAATTGCGAAAAGTGGTTTTCAACATTAGCACGTGTGCGGAAAGTGGTTTTCAATGCCAGCACAAGTGTGGAAATTGGTTTTGCAACACTAAGGCAAATGCGAATTGTGGTTTTCAACACTGGCGTAAGTGCGAAAAGTGTATTTCAACACGAACACAATTATTGCAAAAAGTGGTTTTCAACACTAACCAAAGTGCGAAAAGTTGTTTTCAACACGAGCACAAGTGCGGAAAGTGGTTTTGCAACACAGGCACAAGTGTAGAACGTGGTTTTCAACACGATCGCAAGTGTGGAAAGGGGTTTTGCAACACTCGTTCAAGTGCAGAGAGTGGTTTTCAACGCCAGCACAAGTGCGAAAAGTGGTTTTGCAACACTAACACAAGTGAGACAAAGGGTTTTGCAACACTAACACAAATGCAAAAAGTGGTTTTGAACACTAACAGGAGCGCGAAAAGTGGTTTTCAACACGAGCAGAAGTGCAAAAAGTTGTTTTCAACACCAGCACAAGTGCGGAAAGTGGTTTTGCAATACTAGTACATGTGTGAAAAGTGGTTTTAAATGGCAGCACATTTGTAGATAGTGGTTTTGCAACACCAAAACAAGTGCAAAAAGTAGTTTTCAATGCCAGCACAAGTGCGAAAAGTGGTTCTGCAACACTCGCTCAAGTGCGGAAAGTGGTTTTCACTGTGGTGAAAACACAAGTGCGGAAAGTATTTCTGCAACACTCGCTCAAGTGCGGAAAGTGGTTTTCAACACCAGCACAAGTGCGGAAAATGGTTTTGCAACACTCACAAAGTGCAAAAAGTGGTTTACAACAGAAGCACGAGTGTGGAAAGTGGTTTGCAACACTAACACAAGTGTGGAAAGTGGTTTTCAGCATGAGCACAAGTGCGATAAGTGGTTTTGCAACACTAACCCAATTGCAAAAAGTGGTTCTGCAACACTTGATCAAGTGCAGAAAGTGGTTTTCAACACCAGCTCGAGCGCGGAAAGTGGTTTTTGCAACAATAACACAAGTGCGAAAAGTGGTTATGCAACACAATCACGAGTGAGAAAAGTGGTTTTGCAACACCAGCACGAGTGCTGACAGTGGTTTTCAACGGCAGCAGAAGTGTGGGAATTGGTTCTTGCAACACTCACACAAATGCGAATAATGGTTTACAACACTAGCACGGGTGCGGAAAGTCGTTTTGCAACACTAACACAAGTGTGGAAAGTGGTTTTCAACAATAACACAAGTGTGATAAGTGGTTTTGCAACACCAACCCAATTGCGAAAAGTCTTTTTCAACACTAGCACGAGTGCGGAAAGTGGTTTTCAACAGCAGCAGAAGTATGGAAATTGGTTTTTGCAACACCAACACAAATGCGAATAATGGTTTACAACACTAGCACGAGTGCAGAAAGTGGTTTTGCAAGACAAGCACATGTGTGAAAAGTGGTTTTCAACACGAACACAATTGCAAAAAGTCGTTTTTCAACACTAGCACGAGTGCGGAAAGTGGTTTTCAACGGCAGCAGAAGTATGGAAATTGGTTTTTGCAACACCAACACAAATGCGAATAATGGTTTACAACACTAGCACGAGTGCAGAAAGTGGTATTGCAAGACAAGCACATGTGTGAAAAGTGGTTTTCAACACGAACACAGTTGCAAAAAGTGGTTTTCAACACGAGCATAAGTGTGGAAATTGGTTTTTGCAACAGTAACACAAATGCGAATAATGTTTTACAACACGAACACAATTATTGCAAAAAGTGGTTTTCAACACGAACCAAAGTGCGAAAAGTTGTTTTCAACACTAGCACAAGTGCGGAAAGTGGTTTTGCGACACTAACACAAGTGAGACAAATGGTTTTGCAACATTAACACAAGTGCAAAAAGTGGTTTTGCAATACTAGCACAAGTGCGAATAGTGGTTTACAACAGTAGCACGAGTGTGGAAAGTGGTTTGCAACACTAACACAAGTGTGGAAAGTGATTTTCAACATGAGCACATGTGTGAAAAGTGGTTTTAAATGCCAGCACAAGTGGGGAAAGTGGTTTTGCAACACCAAAAGAAGTGCAAAAAGTGGTTTTCAACATGAGCACAAGTCCGATAAGTGGTTTTGCAATACTGGCACATGTGTGAAAAGTGGTTTTCAACACTAGCACAAGTGGTTTTCAATGCCAGCACACGTGTGGAAATTTGTTTTGCAACACGAAGACAAATGCGAGTTGTGGTTTTCAACACCAGAGCAAGTGCAAAAAGTGGTTTTGCAACACTAACACAAGTGCAAAAGTGGTTCTGCAACACGAGCTCAAGCGCGGAAAGTGCTTTTCAGCACAAGCACAAGTGCGGAAAGTGGTTTTGCAACACAGGCACAAGTGTAGAATGTGGTTTTCAACACGATCGCAAGTGTGGAAAGTGGTTTTGCAACACTAACACAAATGCGAATAATATTTTACAACACGAACACAATTATTGCAAAAAGTGGTTTTCAACACGAACCAAAGTGCGAAAAGTTGTTTTCAACGCCAGCACAATTGCGAAAAGTGGTTTTTCAACACTAACACAAGTGTGGAAAGTGGTTTTCAACAATAACACAAGTGTGATAAGTGATTTTGCAACACCAACCCAATTGCGAAAAGTCTTTTTCAACACTAGCACGAGTGCGGAAAGTGGTTTTCAACGGCAGCAGAAGTATGGAAATTGGTTTTTGCAACACCAACACAAATGCGAATAATGGTTTACAACACTAGCACGAGTGTAGAAAGTGGTTTTGCAAGACAAGCACATGTGTGAAAACTGGTTTTCAACACGAACACAATTGCAAAAAGTGGTTTTCAACACGAGCATGAGTGCGGAAAGTGGTTTTCAACGCCAGCATAAGTGTGGAATTTGGTTTTTGCAACACTAACACAAATGCGAATAATGGTTTACAACACGAACACAATTATTGCAAAAAGTGGTTTTCAACACGAACCAAAGTGCGAAAAGTTGTTTTCAACACTAGCACAAGTGCGGAAAGTGGTTTTGCAACACAGGCACAAGTGTAGAATGTGGTTTTCAACACGATCGCAAGTGTGGAAAGTGGTTTTGCAACACTAACACAAATGCGAATAATGGTTTACAACACGAACACAATTATTGCAAAAAGTGGTTTTCAACACGAACCAAAGTGCGAAAAGTTGTTTTCAACGCCAGCACAAGTGCGAAAAGTGGTTTTGCAACACTAACACAAGTGAGACAAATGGTTTTGCAACACTAACACAAGTGCAAAAAGTGGTTTTGAACACTAACAGGAGCTCGAAATGTGGTTTTCAACACTAGCAGAAGTGCAAAAACTTGTTTTCAACACCAGCACAACTGCACAAAGTGGTTTTGCAATACTAGCACAAGTGCGAAAAGTGGTTTACAACAGTAGCACAAGTGTGGAAAGTGGTTTTCAACATGAGCACAAGTGCGATAAGTGGTTTGCAACACTAACCCAATTGTGATTTGTGGTTTTCAACCCTAGCGCAAGTGCAAAAAGTGGTTTTTTTACACTAACACAAGTGCGAAAGTGGTTCTGCAACACAGGCTCAAGTGCGGAAAGTCGTATTCAACGTCAGCACAAGTGTGTAAAGTGGTTTTGCCTCACTAACACAAGTACAAAAAGGAGTATTCAATGCCAGCACAAGTGCGGAAAGTTGCTCTGCAACACTAGCTCAAGTGCAGAAAGTGCTTTTCAACACAAGTACAAGTGCGAAAAGTGGTTTGGCAACACTAGCACGAGTGCGGAAAGTGGTTTGCAACACTAACACAAGTGTGGAAAGTGGTTTTCAACATGAGCACAAGTGTGTTAAGTGGTTTTGCAACACCAACCCAATTGCGAAAAGTCTTTTTCAACACTAGCACGAGTGCGGAAAGTGGTTTTCAACCACAGCAGAAGTGTGGATATTGGTTTTTGCAACACCAACACAAATGCGAATAATGGTTTACAACACTAGCACGAGTGCAGAAAGTGGTTTGCAACACAAACACAAGTGTGGACAGTGGTTTTCAACACGAGCACAAGTGCGATAAGTGGTTTTGCAACACCAACCCAATTGCGAAAAGTCTTTTTCAACACTAGCACGAGTGCGGAAAGTGGTTTTCAACGGCAGCAGAAGTATGGAAATTGGTTTTTGCAACACCAACACAAATGCGAATAATGGTTTACAACACTAGCACGAGTTTAGAAAGTGGTTTTGCAAGACAAGCACATGTGTGAAAACTGGTTTTCAACACGAACACAATTGCAAAAAGTGGTTTTCAACACGAGCATGAGTGCGGAAAGTGGTTTTCAACGCCAGCATAAGTGTGGAATTTGGTTTTTGCAACACTAACACAAATGCGAATAATGGTTTACAACACGAACACAATTATTGCAAAAAGTGGTTTTCAACACGAACCAAAGTGCGAAAAGTTGTTTTCAACACTAGCACAAGTGCGGAAAGTGGTTTTGCAACACAGGCACAAATGTAGAATGTGGTTTTCAACACGATCGCAAGTGTGGAAAGTGGTTTTGCAACACTAACACAAATGCGAATAATGGTTTACAACACTAACACAATTATTGCAAAAAGTGGTTTTCAACACGAACCAAAGTGCGAAAAGTTGTTTTCAACGCCAGCACAAATGCAAAAAGTCGTTTTTCAACACTATCACAAGTGCAAAAAGTGTTTTTTCCACACTAATACAAGTGCAAAAGTGGTTTCCTGCACCAACACAAGTGCGAAAAGTGGTTTTTCAACACTAACACAAGTGCGAAAAGTGGTTTTTCAACACTATCACAAGTGCAAAAGTGTTTTTTCCACACTAATACAAGTGCAAAAGTGGTTTCCTGCACCAACACAAGTGCGAAAAGTGGATTTTCAACACTAACACAAGTGCGAAAAGTGGTTTTTCAACACTATCACAAGTGCAAAAAGTGTTTTTTCCACACTAATACAATTGCAAAAGTGGTTTCCTGCACCCACACAAGTGCGAAAAGTGGTTTCCTTCACTAACACATGTGTGAAAAGTGGGTTTTCAACACTATCACAAGTGCAAAAAGTGATTTTTCCACACTAATACAAGTGCAAAAGTGGTTTCCTGCATGAACACAAGTGCGAAAAGTGGTTTTTCAACACTAACACAAGTGCGAAAAGTGTTTTTTCAACACTATCACAAGTGCAAAAAGTGTTTTTTCCACACTAATACAAGTGCAAAAGTGGTTTCCTGCACCAACACAAGTGCGAAAAGTGGTTTTTCAACACTAACACAAGTGCGAAAAGTGTTTTTTCAACACTAACACAAGTGCGAAAAGTGGTTTTTCAACACTAACACAAGTGCGAAAAGTGTTTTTTCAACACTAACACAAGTGCGAAAAGTGGTTTTGCAACACTAACACAAATGCGAATAATGGTTTACAACACGAACACAATTATTGCAAAAAGTGGTTTTCAACACGAACCAAAGTGCGAAAAGTTGTTTTCAACGCCAGCACAAATGCAAAAAGTGGTTTTTCAACACTATCACAAGTGCAAAAAGTGTTTTTTCCACACTAATACAAGTGCAAAAGTGGTTTCCTGCACCAACACAAGTGTGAAAAGTGGTTTTTCAACACTAACACAAGTGCGAAAAGTGGTTTTTCAACACTATCACAAGTGCAAAAGTGTTTTTTCCACACTAATACAAGTGCAAAAGTGGTTTCCTGCACCAACACAAGTGCGAAAAGTGTATTTTCAACACTAACACAAGTGCGAAAAGTGGTTTTTCAACACTATCACAAGTGCAAAAAGTGTTTTTTCCACACTAATACAATTGCAAAAGTGGTTTCCTGCACCCACACAAGTGCGAAAAGTGGTTTCCTTCACTAACACATGTGTGAAAAGTGGGTTTTCAACACTATCACAAGTGCAAAAAGTGATTTTTCCACACTAATACAAGTGCAAAAGTGGTTTCCTGCATGAACACAAGTGCGAAAAGTGGTTTTTCAACACTAACACAAGTGCGAAAAGTGTTTTTTCAACGCTATCACAAGTGCAAAAAGTGTTTTTTCCACACTAATACAAGTGCAAAAGTGGTTTCCTGCACCAACACAAGTGCGAAAAGTGGTTTTTCAACACTAACACAAGTGCGAAAAGTGTTTTTTCAACACTAACACAAGTGCGAAAAGTGGTTTTTCAACACTAACACAAGTGTGGAAAGTGGTTTTCAACAATAACACAAGTGTGATAAGTGGTTTTGCAACACCAACCCAATTGCGAAAAGTCTTTTTCAACACTAGCACGAGTGCGGAAAATGGTTTTCAACGGCAGCAGAAGTATGGAAATTGGTTATTGCAACACCAACACAAATGCGAATAATGGTTTACAACACTAGCACGAGTGTAGAAAGTGGTTTTGCAAGACAAGCACATGTGTGAAAAGTGGTTTTCAACACGAACACAATTGCAAAAAGTGGTTTTCAACACGAGCATGAGTGCGGAAAGTGGTTTTCAACGCCAGCATAAGTGTGGAATTTGGTTTTTGCAACACTAACACAAATGCGAATAATGGTTTACAACACGAACACAATTATTGCAAAAAGTGGTTTTCAACACGAACCAAAGTGCGAAAAGTTGTTTTCAACACTAGCACAAGTGCGGAAAGTGGTTTTGCAACACAGGCACAAGTGTAGAATGTGGTTTTCAACACGATCGCAAGTGTGGAAAGTGGTTTTGCAACACTAACACAAATGCAAATAATGGTTTACAACACGAACACAATTATTGCAAAAAGTGGTTTTCAACACTAACAAAAGTGCGAAAAGTTGTTTTCAACGCCAGCACAAGTGCGAAAAGTGGTTTTGCAACACTAACACAAGTGAGACAAATGGTTTTGCAACATTAACACAAGTGCAAAAAGTGGTTTTGAACACTAACAGGAGCTCGAAATGTGGTTTTCAACACTAGCAGAAGTGCAAAAACTTGTTTTCAACACCAGCACAACTGCACAAAGTGGTTTTGCAATACTAGCACAAGTGCGAAAAGTGGTTTACAACAGTAGCACAAGTGTGGAAAGTGGTTTTCAACATGAGCACAAGTGCGATAAGTGGTTTGCAACACTAACCCAATTGTGATTTGTGGTTTTCAACCCTAGCGCAAGTGCAAAAAGTGGTTTTTTTACACTAACACAAGTGCGAAAGTGGTTCTGCAACACAGGCTCAAGTGCGGAAAGTCGTATTCAACGTCAGCACAAGTGTGTAAAGTGGTTTTGCCTCACTAACACAAGTACAAAAAGGAGTATTCAATGCCAGCACAAGTGCGGAAAGTTGCTCTGCAACACTAGCTCAAGTGCAGAAAGTGCTTTTCAACACAAGTACAAGTGCGAAAAGTGGTTTGGCAACACTAGCACGAGTGCGGAAAGTGGTTTGCAACACTAACACAAGTGTGGAAAGTGGTTTTCAACATGAGCACAAGTGTGTTAAGTGGTTTTGCAACACCAACCCAATTGCGAAAAGTCTTTTTCAACACTAGCACGAGTGCGGAAAGTGGTTTTCAACCACAGCAGAAGTGTGGATATTGGTTTTTGCAACACCAACACAAATGCGAATAATGGTTTACAACACTAGCACGAGTGCAGAAAGTGGTTTGCAACACAAACACAAGTGTGGACAGTGGTTTTCAACACGAGCACAAGTGCGATAAGTGGTTTTGCAACACCAACCCAATTGCGAAAAGTCTTTTTCAACACTAGCACGAGTGCGGAAAGTGGTTTTCAACGGCAGCAGAAGTATGGAAATTGGTTTTTGCAACACCAACACAAATGCGAATAATGGTTTACAACACTAGCACGAGTTTAGAAAGTGGTTTTGCAAGACAAGCACATGTGTGAAAACTGGTTTTCAACACGAACACAATTGCAAAAAGTGGTTTTCAACACGAGCATGAGTGCGGAAAGTGGTTTTCAACGCCAGCATAAGTGTGGAATTTGGTTTTTGCAACACTAACACAAATGCGAATAATGGTTTACAACACGAACACAATTATTGCAAAAAGTGGTTTTCAACACGAACCAAAGTGCGAAAAGTTGTTTTCAACACTAGCACAAGTGCGGAAAGTGGTTTTGCAACACAGGCACAAATGTAGAATGTGGTTTTCAACACGATCGCAAGTGTGGAAAGTGGTTTTGCAACACTAACACAAATGCGAATAATGGTTTACAACACTAACACAATTATTGCAAAAAGTGGTTTTCAACACGAACCAAAGTGCGAAAAGTTGTTTTCAACGCCAGCACAAATGCAAAAAGTCGTTTTTCAACACTATCACAAGTGCAAAAAGTGTTTTTTCCACACTAATACAAGTGCAAAAGTGGTTTCCTGCACCAACACAAGTGCGAAAAGTGGTTTTTCAACACTAACACAAGTGCGAAAAGTGGTTTTTCAACACTATCACAAGTGCAAAAGTGTTTTTTCCACACTAATACAAGTGCAAAAGTGGTTTCCTGCACCAACACAAGTGCGAAAAGTGGATTTTCAACACTAACACAAGTGCGAAAAGTGGTTTTTCAACACTATCACAAGTGCAAAAAGTGTTTTTTCCACACTAATACAATTGCAAAAGTGGTTTCCTGCACCCACACAAGTGCGAAAAGTGGTTTCCTTCACTAACACATGTGTGAAAAGTGGGTTTTCAACACTATCACAAGTGCAAAAAGTGATTTTTCCACACTAATACAAGTGCAAAAGTGGTTTCCTGCATGAACACAAGTGCGAAAAGTGGTTTTTCAACACTAACACAAGTGCGAAAAGTGTTTTTTCAACACTATCACAAGTGCAAAAAGTGTTTTTTCCACACTAATACAAGTGCAAAAGTGGTTTCCTGCACCAACACAAGTGCGAAAAGTGGTTTTTCAACACTAACACAAGTGCGAAAAGTGTTTTTTCAACACTAACACAAGTGCGAAAAGTGGTTTTTCAACACTAACACAAGTGCGAAAAGTGTTTTTTCAACACTAACACAAGTGCGAAAAGTGGTTTTGCAACACTAACACAAATGCGAATAATGGTTTACAACACGAACACAATTATTGCAAAAAGTGGTTTTCAACACGAACCAAAGTGCGAAAAGTTGTTTTCAACGCCAGCACAAATGCAAAAAGTGGTTTTTCAACACTATCACAAGTGCAAAAAGTGTTTTTTCCACACTAATACAAGTGCAAAAGTGGTTTCCTGCACCAACACAAGTGTGAAAAGTGGTTTTTCAACACTAACACAAGTGCGAAAAGTGGTTTTTCAACACTATCACAAGTGCAAAAGTGTTTTTTCCACACTAATACAAGTGCAAAAGTGGTTTCCTGCACCAACACAAGTGCGAAAAGTGTATTTTCAACACTAACACAAGTGCGAAAAGTGGTTTTTCAACACTATCACAAGTGCAAAAAGTGTTTTTTCCACACTAATACAATTGCAAAAGTGGTTTCCTGCACCCACACAAGTGCGAAAAGTGGTTTCCTTCACTAACACATGTGTGAAAAGTGGGTTTTCAACACTATCACAAGTGCAAAAAGTGATTTTTCCACACTAATACAAGTGCAAAAGTGGTTTCCTGCATGAACACAAGTGCGAAAAGTGGTTTTTCAACACTAACACAAGTGCGAAAAGTGTTTTTTCAACGCTATCACAAGTGCAAAAAGTGTTTTTTCCACACTAATACAAGTGCAAAAGTGGTTTCCTGCACCAACACAAGTGCGAAAAGTGGTTTTTCAACACTAACACAAGTGCGAAAAGTGTTTTTTCAACACTAACACAAGTGCGAAAAGTGGTTTTTCAACACTAACACAAGTGTGGAAAGTGGTTTTCAACAATAACACAAGTGTGATAAGTGGTTTTGCAACACCAACCCAATTGCGAAAAGTCTTTTTCAACACTAGCACGAGTGCGGAAAATGGTTTTCAACGGCAGCAGAAGTATGGAAATTGGTTATTGCAACACCAACACAAATGCGAATAATGGTTTACAACACTAGCACGAGTGTAGAAAGTGGTTTTGCAAGACAAGCACATGTGTGAAAAGTGGTTTTCAACACGAACACAATTGCAAAAAGTGGTTTTCAACACGAGCATGAGTGCGGAAAGTGGTTTTCAACGCCAGCATAAGTGTGGAATTTGGTTTTTGCAACACTAACACAAATGCGAATAATGGTTTACAACACGAACACAATTATTGCAAAAAGTGGTTTTCAACACGAACCAAAGTGCGAAAAGTTGTTTTCAACACTAGCACAAGTGCGGAAAGTGGTTTTGCAACACAGGCACAAGTGTAGAATGTGGTTTTCAACACGATCGCAAGTGTGGAAAGTGGTTTTGCAACACTAACACAAATGCAAATAATGGTTTACAACACGAACACAATTATTGCAAAAAGTGGTTTTCAACACTAACAAAAGTGCGAAAAGTTGTTTTCAACGCCAGCACAAGTGCGAAAAGTGGTTTTGCAACACTAACACAAGTGAGACAAATGGTTTTGCAACATTAACACAAGTGCAAAAAGTGGTTTTGAACACTAACAGGAGCTCGAAATGTGGTTTTCAACACTAGCAGAAGTGCAAAAACTTGTTTTCAACACCAGCACAACTGCACAAAGTGGTTTTGCAATACTAGCACAAGTGCGAAAAGTGGTTTACAACAGTAGCACAAGTGTGGAAAGTGGTTTTCAACATGAGCACAAGTGCGATAAGTGGTTTGCAACACTAACCCAATTGTGATTTGTGGTTTTCAACCCTAGCGCAAGTGCAAAAAGTGGTTTTTTTACACTAACACAAGTGCGAAAGTGGTTCTGCAACACAGGCTCAAGTGCGGAAAGTCGTATTCAACGTCAGCACAAGTGTGTAAAGTGGTTTTGCCTCACTAACACAAGTACAAAAAGGAGTATTCAATGCCAGCACAAGTGCGGAAAGTTGCTCTGCAACACTAGCTCAAGTGCAGAAAGTGCTTTTCAACACAAGTACAAGTGCGAAAAGTGGTTTGGCAACACTAGCACGAGTGCGGAAAGTGGTTTGCAACACTAACACAAGTGTGGAAAGTGGTTTTCAACATGAGCACAAGTGTGTTAAGTGGTTTTGCAACACCAACCCAATTGCGAAAAGTCTTTTTCAACACTAGCACGAGTGCGGAAAGTGGTTTTCAACCACAGCAGAAGTGTGGATATTGGTTTTTGCAACACCAACACAAATGCGAATAATGGTTTACAACACTAGCACGAGTGCAGAAAGTGGTTTGCAACACAAACACAAGTGTGGACAGTGGTTTTCAACACGAGCACAAGTGCGATAAGTGGTTTTGCAACACCAACCCAATTGCGAAAAGTCTTTTTCAACACTAGCACGAGTGCGGAAAGTGGTTTTCAACGGCAGCAGAAGTATGGAAATTGGTTTTTGCAACACCAACACAAATGCGAATAATGGTTTACAACACTAGCACGAGTTTAGAAAGTGGTTTTGCAAGACAAGCACATGTGTGAAAACTGGTTTTCAACACGAACACAATTGCAAAAAGTGGTTTTCAACACGAGCATGAGTGCGGAAAGTGGTTTTCAACGCCAGCATAAGTGTGGAATTTGGTTTTTGCAACACTAACACAAATGCGAATAATGGTTTACAACACGAACACAATTATTGCAAAAAGTGGTTTTCAACACGAACCAAAGTGCGAAAAGTTGTTTTCAACACTAGCACAAGTGCGGAAAGTGGTTTTGCAACACAGGCACAAATGTAGAATGTGGTTTTCAACACGATCGCAAGTGTGGAAAGTGGTTTTGCAACACTAACACAAATGCGAATAATGGTTTACAACACGAACACAATTATTGCAAAAAGTGGTTTTCAACACGAACCAAAGTGCGAAAAGTTGTTTTCAACGCCAGCACAAATGCAAAAAGTGGTTTTTCAACACTATCACAAGTGCAAAAAGTGTTTTTTCCACACTAATACAAGTGCAAAAGTGGTTTCCTGCACCAACACAAGTGCGAAAAGTGGTTTTTCAACACTAACACAAGTGCGGAAAGTGGTTTTTCAACACTATCACAAGTGCAAAAGTGTTTTTTCCACACTAATACAAGTGCAAAAGTGGTTTCCTGCACCAACACAAGTGCGAAAAGTGGATTTTCAACACTAACACAAGTGCGAAAAGTGGTTTTTCAACACTATCACAAGTGCAAAAAGTGTTTTTTCCACACTAATACAATTGCAAAAGTGGTTTCCTGCACCCACACAAGTGCGAAAAGTGGTTTCCTTCACTAACACATGTGTGAAAAGTGGGTTTTCAACACTAGCACAAGTGCAAAAAGTGATTTTTCCACACTAATACAAGTGCAAAAGTGGTTTCCTGCATGAACACAAGTGCGAAAAGTGGTTTTTCAACACTAACACAAGTGCGAAAAGTGTTTTTTCAACACTATCACAAGTGCAAAAAGTGTTTTTTCCACACTAATACAAGTGCAAAAGTGGTTTCCTGCACCAACACAAGTGCGAAAAGTGGTTTTTCAACACTAACACAAGTGCGAAAAGTGTTTTTTCAACACTAACACAAGTGCGAAAAGTGGTTTTTCAACACTAACACAAGTGCGAAAAGTGTTTTTTCAACACTAACACAAGTGCGAAAAGTGGTTTTGCAACACTAACACAAATGCGAATAATGGTTTACAACACGAACACAATTATTGCAAAAAGTGGTTTTCAACACGAACCAAAGTGCGAAAAGTTGTTTTCAACGCCAGCACAAATGCAAAAAGTGGTTTTTCAACACTATCACAAGTGCAAAAAGTGTTTTTTCCACACTAATACAAGTGCAAAAGTGGTTTCCTGCACCAACACAAGTGCGAAAAGTGGTTTTTCAACACTAACACAAGTGCGAAAAGTGGTTTTTCAACACTATCACAAGTGCAAAAGTGTTTTTTCCACACTAATACAAGTGCAAAAGTGGTTTCCTGCACCAACACAAGTGCGAAAAGTGGATTTTCAACACTAACACAAGTGCGAAAAGTGGTTTTTCAACACTATCACAAGTGCAAAAAGTGTTTTTTCCACACTAATACAATTGCAAAAGTGGTTTCCTGCACCCACACAAGTGCGAAAAGTGGTTTCCTTCACTAACACATGTGTGAAAAGTGGGTTTTCAACACTATCACAAGTGCAAAAAGTGATTTTTCCACACTAATACAAGTGCAAAAGTGGTTTCCTGCATGAACACAAGTGCGAAAAGTGGTTTTTCAACACTAACACAAGTGCGAAAAGTGTTTTTTCAACACTATCACAAGTGCAAAAAGTGTTTTTTCCACACTAATACAAGTGCAAAAGTGGTTTCCTGCACCAACACAAGTGCGAAAAGTGGTTTTTCAACACTAACACAAGTGCGAAAAGTGTTTTTTCAACACTAACACAAGTGCGAAAAGTGTTTTTTCAACACTAACACAAGTGCGAAAAGTGGTTTTTCAACACTAACACAAGTGTGGAAAGTGGTTTTCAACAATAACACAAGTGTGATAAGTGGTTTTGCAACACCAACCCAATTGCGAAAAGTCTTTTTCAACACTAGCACGAGTGCGGAAAATGGTTTTCAACGGCAGCAGAAGTATGGAAATTGGTTATTGCAACACCAACACAAATGCGAATAATGGTTTACAACACTAGCACGAGTGTAGAAAGTGGTTTTGCAAGACAAGCACATGTGTGAAAAGTGGTTTTCAACACGAACACAATTGCAAAAAGTGGTTTTCAACACGAGCATGAGTGCGGAAAGTGGTTTTCAACGCCAGCATAAGTGTGGAATTTGGTTTTTGCAACACTAACACAAATGCGAATAATGGTTTACAACACGAACACAATTATTGCAAAAAGTGGTTTTCAACACGAACCAAAGTGCGAAAAGTTGTTTTCAACACTAGCACAAGTGCGGAAAGTGGTTTTGCAACACAGGCACAAGTGTAGAATGTGGTTTTCAACACGATCGCAAGTGTGGAAAGTGGTTTTGCAACACTAACACAAATGCAAATAATGGTTTACAACACGAACACAATTATTGCAAAAAGTGGTTTTCAACACTAACAAAAGTGCGAAAAGTTGTTTTCAACGCCAGCACAAGTGCGAAAAGTGGTTTTGCAACACTAACACAAGTGAGACAAATGGTTTTGCAACATTAACACAAGTGCAAAAAGTGGTTTTGAACACTAACAGGAGCTCGAAAAGTGGTTTTCAACACTAGCAGAAGTGCAAAAACTTGTTTTCAACACCAGTACAAGTGCAGAAAGTGGTTTTGCAATACTAGCACAAGTGTGAAAAGTGGTTTACAACAGTAACACGAGTGTGGAAAGTGGTTTGCAACACTAACACAAGTGTGGAAAGTGATTTTCAACATGAGCACATGTGCGATAAGTGGTTTTGCAACACTAACCCAATTGCGAAAAGTGGTTCTGCAACACTCGCTTAAGTGCGGAAAGAGGTTTGCAACACTAACACAAGTGCGATAAGTGGTTTTCAATGCCAGAAAGAGTGCGGAAAGTGGTTTTTGCAACAATAAATCAAGTGCGAAAAGTGGTTATGCAACACTAACACAGTGTGAAAGTGGTTTTCAACATTAGCACGTGTGCAGAAAGTGGTTTTCAATGCCAACACAAGTGTGGAAATTGGTTTTGCAACACTAAGGCAAATGTGAATTGTGGTTTTCAACACTGGCGCAAGTGCGAAAAGTGGTTTTGCATCACTAACATAAGTGCAAAAAGTGGATTTCAACACGAACACAATTATTGCAAAGAGTGGTTTTCAACACTAACCAAAGTGCGAAAAGTTGTTTTCAACATGAGCACAAGTGCGGAAAGTGGTTTTGCAACACAGGCACAAGTGTAGAACGTGGCTTTCAACACGATCGCAAGTGTGGAAAGTGGTTTTGCAACACTAGTTCAAGTGCAGAGAGTGGTTTTCAATGCCAGCACAAGTGCGAAAAGTGGTTTTGCAACACTAGCACAAGTGAGACAAATGGTTTTGCAACACTAACACAAATGCAAAAAGTGGTTTTGAACACTAACAGGAGCGCGAAAAGAGGTTTTCAACACTAGCAGAAGTGCAAAAAGTTGTTTTCAACACCAGCACCAAGTGCGGAAAGTGGTTTTGCAATCCTAGCACATGTGTGAAAAGTGGTTTTAAATGCCAGCACAAGTGGGGAAAGTGGTTTTGCAACACCAAAAGAAGTGCAAAAAGTGGTTTTCAACATGAGCACAAGTCCGATACGTGGTTTTGCAATACTGGCACATGTGTGAAAAGTGGTTTTCAACACTAGCACAAGTGGTTTTCAATGCCAGCACACATGTGGAACTTTGTTTTGCAACACGAAGATAAATGCGAGTTGTGGTTTTCAACACCAGAGCAAGTGCAAAAAGTGGTTTTGCAACACTAACACAAGTGCGAAAGTGGTTCTGCAACACGAGCTCAAGCGTGGAAAGTGCTTTTCAACACAAGCACAAGTGCGGAAAGTGGTTTTGCAACACAGGCACAAGTGTAGAATGTGGTTTTCAACACGATCGCAAGTGTGGAAAGTGGTTTTGCAACACTAACACAAATGCGAATAATGGTTTACAACACGAACACAATTATTGCAAAAAGTGGTTTTCAACACGAACCAAAGTGCGAAAAGTTGTTTTCAACGCCAGCACAATTGCGAAAAGTGGTTTTTCAACACTAACACAAGTGTGGAAAGTGGTTTTCAACAATAACACAAGTGTGATAAGTGGTTTTGCAACACCAACCCAATTGCTAAAAGTCTTTTTCAACACTAGCACGAGTGCGGAAAGTGGTTTTCAACGGCAGCAGAAGTATGAAAATTGGTTTTTGCAACACCAACACAAATGCGAATAATGGTTTACAACACTAGCACGAGTGTAGAAAGTGGTTTTGCAAGACAAGCACATGTGTGAAAAGTGGTTTTCAACACGAACACAATTGCAAAAAGTGGTTTTCAACACGAGCATGAGTGCGGAAAGTGGTTTTCAACGCCAGCATAAGTGTGGAGTTTGGTTTTTGCAACACTAACACAAATGCGAATAATGGTTTACAACACGAACACAATTATTGCAAAAAGTGGTTTTCAACACGAACCAAAGTGCGAAAAGTTGTTTTCAACACTAGCACAAGTGCGGAAAGTGGTTTTGCAACACAGGCACAAGTGTAGAATGTGGTTTTCAACATGATCGCAAGTGTGGAAAGTGGTTTTGCAACACTAACACAAATGTGAATAATGGTTTACAACACGAACACAATTATTGCAAAAAGTGGTTTTCAACACGAACCAAAGTGCGAAAAGTTGTTTTCAACGCCAGCACAAGTGCGAAAAGTGGTTTTGCAACACTAACACAAGCGAGACAAATGGTTTTGCAACACTAACACAAGTGCAAAAAGTGGTTTTGAACACTAACAGGAGCTCGAAAAGTGGTTTTCAACACTAGCAGAAGTGCAAAAACTTGTTTTCAACACCAGCACAAGTGCAGAAAGTGGTTTTGCAATACTAGCACAAGTGTGAAAAGTGGTTTACAACAGTAGCACGAGTGTGGAAAGTGTTTTTTCAACACTATCACAAGTGCAAAAGTGTTTTTCCCACACTAATACAAGTCCAAAAGTGGTTTCCTGCACCAACACAAGTGCGAAAAGTGGATTTTCAACACTAACACAAGTGCGAAAAGTGGTTTTTCAACACTATCACAAGTGCAGAAAGTGTTTTTTCCACACTAATACAAGGGCAAAAGTGGTTTCCTGCACCAACACAAGTGCGAAAAGTGGTTTCCTTCACTAACACATGTGCGAAAAGTGGGTTTTCAACACTATCACAAGTGCAAAAAGTGGTTTTTCGACACTAATACAAGTGCAAAAGTGGTTTCCTGCACGAACACAAGTGCGAAAAGTGGTTTTTCAGCACTATCACAAGTGCAAAAAGTGTTTTTTCCACACTAATACAAGTGCAAAAGTGGTTTCCTGCACCAACACAAGTGCGAAAAGTGGTTTTGTCAACACTAACACAAGTGCGAAAAGTGGTTTTTCAACACTAACACAAGTGCGAAAAGTGGTTTTTCAACACTAACACAAGTGTGGAAAGTGGTTTTCAACAATAACACAAGTGTGATAAGTGGTTTTGCAACACCAACCCATTTGCGAAAAGTCTTTTTCAACACTAGCACGAGTGCGGAAAGTGGTTTTCAACGGCAGCAGAAGTATGGAAATTGGTTTTTGCAACACCAACACAAATGCGAGTAATGGTTTACAACACTAGCACGAGTGTAGAAAGTGGTTTTGCAAGACAAGCACATGTGTGAAAAGTGGTTTTCAACACGAACACAATTGCAAAAAGTGGTTTTCAACATGAGCATGAGTGCGGAAAGTGGTTTTCAACGCCAGCATAAGTGTGGAATTTGGTTTTTGCAACACTAACACAAATGCGAATAATGGTTTACAACACGAACACAATTATTGCAAAAAGTGGTTTTCAACACGAACCAAAGTGGGAAAAGTTGTTTTCAACACTAGCACAAGTGGTTTTCAATGCCAGCACACGTGTGGAAATTTGTTTTGCAACACGAAGACAAATGCGAGTTGTGGTTTTCAACACCAGCGCAAGTGCAAAAAGTGGTTTTGCTACACTAACACAAGTGCGAAAGTGGTTCTGCAACACGAGCTCAAGCGCGGAAAGTGCCTTTCAACACAAGCACAAGTGCGGAAAGTGGTTTTGCAACACAGGCACAAGTGTAGAATGTGGTTTTCAACACGATCGCATGTGTGGAAAGTGGTTTTGCAACACTAACACAAATGCGAATAATGGTTTACAACACGAACACAATTATTGCAAAAAGTGGTTTTCAACACGAACCAAAGTGCGAAAAGTTGTTTTCAACGCCAGCACAAGTGCGAAAAGTGGTTTTGCAACACTAACACAAGTGAGACAAATGGTATTGCAACACTAACACAAGTGCAAAAAGTGGTTTTGAACACTAACAGGAGCTCGAAAAGTTGTTTTCAACACTAGCAGAAGTGCAAAGACTTGTTTTCAACACCAGCACAAGTGCGAAAAGTGGTTTACAACAGTAGCACGAGTGTGGAAAGTGGTTTGCAACACTAACACAAGTGTGGAAAGTGATTTTCAACATGAGCACATGTGCGATAAGTGGTTTTGCAACACTAACCCAATTGCGAAAAGTGGTTCTGCAACACTCGCTTAAGTGCGGAAAGAATTTCTGCAACACTAGCTCAAGTGCGGAAAGTGGTTTGCAACACTAACACAAGTGTGGAAAGTGCTTTTCAACACAAGCACAAGTGGGAAAAGTGGTTTGGCAACACTAACACAAGTGTAAAAGTGGTTTTTCAACAATAAGACAAGTGCGAAAAGTGGTTCTGCAACAGGAGCTCAAGTGCGGAAAGTGCTTTTCAACACAAGCACAAGTGCGAAAAGTGGTTTGGCAACACTAACACAAGTGCGATAAGTGGTTTTCAATGCCAGCACGAGTGTGGAAAGTGGTTTTTGCAACAATAAAACAAGTGCGAAAAGTGGTTTTGCAACACTAACACAAGTGTGGAAAGTGGTTTTCATCACTAGCGCAAGTGCGAAAAGTGGATTTGCAACACTAACACAAGTGCAAAAGTGGTTTCGCAACAATAAGACAAGTGCGAAAAGTCTTTTTCAACACAAGCACGAGTGCGGAAAGTGGATATGCAACACTAACACAATTGCAAAAAGTGGTTTTGCAACAATAAGACAAATGCGAATTGTGGTTTTGAACACTAACAGGAGCGCGAAAAGTGGTTTTCAACACTAGCAGAAGTGCAAAAGGTTGTTTTCAACACCAGCACAAGTGCGGAAAGTGGTTTTGCAATCCTGGCACATGTGTGAAAAGTGGTTTTAAAGGCCAGCACAAGTGTGGAAAGTGGTTTTGCAACACAAAAACAAGTGCAAAAAGTGGGTTTCAATGCCAGCACAAGTGCGAAAAGTGGTTCTGCAAAACTCGCTCAAGTGCGGAAAGTGGTTTTCAATGCCAGCACAAGTGCGGAAAGTATTTCTGCAACACTAGCCCAAGTGCGAAAAGTGGTTTTCAACACTAGCAGAAGTGCAAAAAGTGGTTCTGCAACACTCGCTCAAGTGCGGAAAGTGGTTTTCAATGCCAGCACAAGTGCGAAAAGTGGTTCTGCAACACTCGCTCAAGTGCGGAAAGTGGTTTTCAACGCCAGCACAAGTGCGGAAAGTTGTTTTGCAATACGAGAACATGTGTGACGAGTCATTTTCAATGCCAGCACAAGAGCGAAAAGTGGTTCTGCAACACTAGCTCAAGTGCAGAAAGTGGTTTCAATACCAACACAAGTGCGGAAAGTAGTTCTGCAACACTAGCTCAAGTGTGGAAAGTGGTTTTCAACACCAGCACAAGTGCGGAAAATGGTTTTGCAACACTAACACAAGTGCGAAAAGCGGTTTTGCAACACTAACACAAGTGCGAAAAGTGGTTTTGCAACACTAACACAAGTGTGAAAGTGGTTTTGCAACACCAACACAAGTGCGATAAGTGGTTTTCAACGCCAGTACGAGTGCGGAACATGGTTTTTGCAACAATAACATGAGTGCGAAAAGTGGTTTTGCAACACTAACACAATTGCAATAAGTGGTTTTCAACACGAGCACGAGTGCAGAATGTGGTTTTTGCAACACTAACCCAATTGCGAAAAGTGGTTTTCAACATTAGCACGTGTGCGGAAAGTGGTTTTCAATGCCAGCACAAGTGTGGAAATTGGTTTTGCAACACTAAGGCAAATGCGAATTGTGGTTTTCAACACTGGCGTAAGTGCGAAAAGTGTATTTCAACACGAACACAATTATTGCAAAAAGTGGTTTTCAACACTAACCAAAGTGCGAAAAGTTGTTTTCAACACGAGCACAAGTGCGGAAAGTGGTTTTGCAACACAGGCACAAGTGTAGAACGTGGTTTTCAACACGACCGCAAGTGTGGAAAGGGGTTTTGCAACACTCGTTCAAGTGCAGAGAGTGGTTTTCAACGCCAGCACAAGTGCGAAAAGTGGTTTTGCAACACTAACACAAGTGAGACAAAGGGTTTTGCAACACTAACACAAATGCAAAAAGTGGTTTTGAACACTAACAGGAGCGCGAAAAGTGGTTTTCAACACGAGCAGAAGTGCAAAAAGTTGTTTTCAACACCAGCACAAGTGCGGAAAGTGGTTTTGCAATACTAGTACATGTGTGAAAAGTGGTTTTAAATGGCAGCACATTTGTAGATAGTGGTTTTGCAACACCAAAACAAGTGCAAAAAGTAGTTTTCAATGCCAGCACAAGTGCGAAAAGTGGTTCTGCAACACTCGCTCAAGTGCGGAAAGTGGTTTTCACTGTGGTGAAAACACAAGTGCGGAAAGTATTTCTGCAACACTCGCTCAAGTGCGGAAAGTGGTTTTCAACACCAGCACAAGTGCGGAAAATGGTTTTGCAACACTCACAAAGTGCAAAAAGTGGTTTACAACAGAAGCACGAGTGTGGAAAGTGGTTTGCAACACTAACACAAGTGTGGAAAGTGGTTTTCAGCATGAGCACAAGTGCGATAAGTGGTTTTGCAACACTAACCCAATTGCAAAAAGTGGTTCTGCAACACTTGATCAAGTGCAGAAAGTGGTTTTCAACACCAGCTCGAGCGCGGAAAGTGGTTTTTGCAACAATAACACAAGTGCGAAAAGTGGTTTTGCAACACAATCACGAGTGAGAAAAGTGGTTTTCAACACGAACACAATTGCAAAAAGTGGTTTTCAACACGAGCATGAGTGCGGAAAGTGGTTTTCAACGCCAGCATAAGTGTGGAATTTGGTTTTTGCAACACTAACACAAATGCGAATAATGGTTTACAACACGAACACAATTATTGCAAAAAGTGGTTTTCAACACGAACCAAAGTGCGAAAAGTTGTTTTCAACACTAGCACAAGTGCGGAAAGTGGTTTTGCAACACAGGCACAAGTGTAGAATGTGGTTTTCAACACGATCGCAAGTGTGGAAAGTGGTTTTGCAACACTAACACAAATGCGAATAATGGTTTACAACACGAACACAATTATTGCAAAAAGTGGTTTTCAACACGAACCAAAGTGCGAAAAGTTGTTTTCAACGCCAGCACAAGTGCGAAAAGTGGTTTTGCAACACTAACACAAGTGAGACAAATGGTTTTGCAACACTAACACAAGTGCAAAAAGTGGTTTTGAACACTAACAGGAGCTCGAAATGTGGTTTTCAACACTAGCAGAAGTGCAAAAACTTGTTTTCAACACCAGCACAACTGCACAAAGTGGTTTTGCAATACTAGCACAAGTGCGAAAAGTGGTTTACAACAGTAGCACAAGTGTGGAAAGTGGTTTTCAACATGAGCACAAGTGCGATAAGTGGTTTGCAACACTAACCCAATTGTGATTTGTGGTTTTCAACCCTAGCGCAAGTGCAAAAAGTGGTTTTTTTACACTAACACAAGTGCGAAAGTGGTTCTGCAACACAGGCTCAAGTGCGGAAAGTCGTATTCAACGTCAGCACAAGTGTGTAAAGTGGTTTTGCCTCACTAACACAAGTACAAAAAGGAGTATTCAATGCCAGCACAAGTGCGGAAAGTTGCTCTGCAACACTAGCTCAAGTGCAGAAAGTGCTTTTCAACACAAGTACAAGTGCGAAAAGTGGTTTGGCAACACTAGCACGAGTGCGGAAAGTGGTTTGCAACACTAACACAAGTGTGGAAAGTGGTTTTCAACATGAGCACAAGTGTGTTAAGTGGTTTTGCAACACCAACCCAATTGCGAAAAGTCTTTTTCAACACTAGCACGAGTGCGGAAAGTGGTTTTCAACCACAGCAGAAGTGTGGATATTGGTTTTTGCAACACCAACACAAATGCGAATAATGGTTTACAACACTAGCACGAGTGCAGAAAGTGGTTTGCAACACAAACACAAGTGTGGACAGTGGTTTTCAACACGAGCACAAGTGCGATAAGTGGTTTTGCAACACCAACCCAATTGCGAAAAGTCTTTTTCAACACTAGCACGAGTGCGGAAAGTGGTTTTCAACGGCAGCAGAAGTATGGAAATTGGTTTTTGCAACACCAACACAAATGCGAATAATGGTTTACAACACTAGCACGAGTTTAGAAAGTGGTTTTGCAAGACAAGCACATGTGTGAAAACTGGTTTTCAACACGAACACAATTGCAAAAAGTGGTTTTCAACACGAGCATGAGTGCGGAAAGTGGTTTTCAACGCCAGCATAAGTGTGGAATTTGGTTTTTGCAACACTAACACAAATGCGAATAATGGTTTACAACACGAACACAATTATTGCAAAAAGTGGTTTTCAACACGAACCAAAGTGCGAAAAGTTGTTTTCAACACTAGCACAAGTGCGGAAAGTGGTTTTGCAACACAGGCACAAATGTAGAATGTGGTTTTCAACACGATCGCAAGTGTGGAAAGTGGTTTTGCAACACTAACACAAATGCGAATAATGGTTTACAACACTAACACAATTATTGCAAAAAGTGGTTTTCAACACGAACCAAAGTGCGAAAAGTTGTTTTCAACGCCAGCACAAATGCAAAAAGTCGTTTTTCAACACTATCACAAGTGCAAAAAGTGTTTTTTCCACACTAATACAAGTGCAAAAGTGGTTTCCTGCACCAACACAAGTGCGAAAAGTGGTTTTTCAACACTAACACAAGTGCGAAAAGTGGTTTTTCAACACTATCACAAGTGCAAAAGTGTTTTTTCCACACTAATACAAGTGCAAAAGTGGTTTCCTGCACCAACACAAGTGCGAAAAGTGGATTTTCAACACTAACACAAGTGCGAAAAGTGGTTTTTCAACACTATCACAAGTGCAAAAAGTGTTTTTTCCACACTAATACAATTGCAAAAGTGGTTTCCTGCACCCACACAAGTGCGAAAAGTGGTTTCCTTCACTAACACATGTGTGAAAAGTGGGTTTTCAACACTATCACAAGTGCAAAAAGTGATTTTTCCACACTAATACAAGTGCAAAAGTGGTTTCCTGCATGAACACAAGTGCGAAAAGTGGTTTTTCAACACTAACACAAGTGCGAAAAGTGTTTTTTCAACACTATCACAAGTGCAAAAAGTGTTTTTTCCACACTAATACAAGTGCAAAAGTGGTTTCCTGCACCAACACAAGTGCGAAAAGTGGTTTTTCAACACTAACACAAGTGCGAAAAGTGTTTTTTCAACACTAACACAAGTGCGAAAAGTGGTTTTTCAACACTAACACAAGTGCGAAAAGTGTTTTTTCAACACTAACACAAGTGCGAAAAGTGGTTTTGCAACACTAACACAAATGCGAATAATGGTTTACAACACGAACACAATTATTGCAAAAAGTGGTTTTCAACACGAACCAAAGTGCGAAAAGTTGTTTTCAACGCCAGCACAAATGCAAAAAGTGGTTTTTCAACACTATCACAAGTGCAAAAAGTGTTTTTTCCACACTAATACAAGTGCAAAAGTGGTTTCCTGCACCAACACAAGTGTGAAAAGTGGTTTTTCAACACTAACACAAGTGCGAAAAGTGGTTTTTCAACACTATCACAAGTGCAAAAGTGTTTTTTCCACACTAATACAAGTGCAAAAGTGGTTTCCTGCACCAACACAAGTGCGAAAAGTGTATTTTCAACACTAACACAAGTGCGAAAAGTGGTTTTTCAACACTATCACAAGTGCAAAAAGTGTTTTTTCCACACTAATACAATTGCAAAAGTGGTTTCCTGCACCCACACAAGTGCGAAAAGTGGTTTCCTTCACTAACACATGTGTGAAAAGTGGGTTTTCAACACTATCACAAGTGCAAAAAGTGATTTTTCCACACTAATACAAGTGCAAAAGTGGTTTCCTGCATGAACACAAGTGCGAAAAGTGGTTTTTCAACACTAACACAAGTGCGAAAAGTGTTTTTTCAACGCTATCACAAGTGCAAAAAGTGTTTTTTCCACACTAATACAAGTGCAAAAGTGGTTTCCTGCACCAACACAAGTGCGAAAAGTGGTTTTTCAACACTAACACAAGTGCGAAAAGTGTTTTTTCAACACTAACACAAGTGCGAAAAGTGGTTTTTCAACACTAACACAAGTGTGGAAAGTGGTTTTCAACAATAACACAAGTGTGATAAGTGGTTTTGCAACACCAACCCAATTGCGAAAAGTCTTTTTCAACACTAGCACGAGTGCGGAAAATGGTTTTCAACGGCAGCAGAAGTATGGAAATTGGTTATTGCAACACCAACACAAATGCGAATAATGGTTTACAACACTAGCACGAGTGTAGAAAGTGGTTTTGCAAGACAAGCACATGTGTGAAAAGTGGTTTTCAACACGAACACAATTGCAAAAAGTGGTTTTCAACACGAGCATGAGTGCGGAAAGTGGTTTTCAACGCCAGCATAAGTGTGGAATTTGGTTTTTGCAACACTAACACAAATGCGAATAATGGTTTACAACACGAACACAATTATTGCAAAAAGTGGTTTTCAACACGAACCAAAGTGCGAAAAGTTGTTTTCAACACTAGCACAAGTGCGGAAAGTGGTTTTGCAACACAGGCACAAGTGTAGAATGTGGTTTTCAACACGATCGCAAGTGTGGAAAGTGGTTTTGCAACACTAACACAAATGCAAATAATGGTTTACAACACGAACACAATTATTGCAAAAAGTGGTTTTCAACACTAACAAAAGTGCGAAAAGTTGTTTTCAACGCCAGCACAAGTGCGAAAAGTGGTTTTGCAACACTAACACAAGTGAGACAAATGGTTTTGCAACATTAACACAAGTGCAAAAAGTGGTTTTGAACACTAACAGGAGCTCGAAATGTGGTTTTCAACACTAGCAGAAGTGCAAAAACTTGTTTTCAACACCAGCACAACTGCACAAAGTGGTTTTGCAATACTAGCACAAGTGCGAAAAGTGGTTTACAACAGTAGCACAAGTGTGGAAAGTGGTTTTCAACATGAGCACAAGTGCGATAAGTGGTTTGCAACACTAACCCAATTGTGATTTGTGGTTTTCAACCCTAGCGCAAGTGCAAAAAGTGGTTTTTTTACACTAACACAAGTGCGAAAGTGGTTCTGCAACACAGGCTCAAGTGCGGAAAGTCGTATTCAACGTCAGCACAAGTGTGTAAAGTGGTTTTGCCTCACTAACACAAGTACAAAAAGGAGTATTCAATGCCAGCACAAGTGCGGAAAGTTGCTCTGCAACACTAGCTCAAGTGCAGAAAGTGCTTTTCAACACAAGTACAAGTGCGAAAAGTGGTTTGGCAACACTAGCACGAGTGCGGAAAGTGGTTTGCAACACTAACACAAGTGTGGAAAGTGGTTTTCAACATGAGCACAAGTGTGTTAAGTGGTTTTGCAACACCAACCCAATTGCGAAAAGTCTTTTTCAACACTAGCACGAGTGCGGAAAGTGGTTTTCAACCACAGCAGAAGTGTGGATATTGGTTTTTGCAACACCAACACAAATGCGAATAATGGTTTACAACACTAGCACGAGTGCAGAAAGTGGTTTGCAACACAAACACAAGTGTGGACAGTGGTTTTCAACACGAGCACAAGTGCGATAAGTGGTTTTGCAACACCAACCCAATTGCGAAAAGTCTTTTTCAACACTAGCACGAGTGCGGAAAGTGGTTTTCAACGGCAGCAGAAGTATGGAAATTGGTTTTTGCAACACCAACACAAATGCGAATAATGGTTTACAACACTAGCACGAGTTTAGAAAGTGGTTTTGCAAGACAAGCACATGTGTGAAAACTGGTTTTCAACACGAACACAATTGCAAAAAGTGGTTTTCAACACGAGCATGAGTGCGGAAAGTGGTTTTCAACGCCAGCATAAGTGTGGAATTTGGTTTTTGCAACACTAACACAAATGCGAATAATGGTTTACAACACGAACACAATTATTGCAAAAAGTGGTTTTCAACACGAACCAAAGTGCGAAAAGTTGTTTTCAACACTAGCACAAGTGCGGAAAGTGGTTTTGCAACACAGGCACAAATGTAGAATGTGGTTTTCAACACGATCGCAAGTGTGGAAAGTGGTTTTGCAACACTAACACAAATGCGAATAATGGTTTACAACACTAACACAATTATTGCAAAAAGTGGTTTTCAACACGAACCAAAGTGCGAAAAGTTGTTTTCAACGCCAGCACAAATGCAAAAAGTCGTTTTTCAACACTATCACAAGTGCAAAAAGTGTTTTTTCCACACTAATACAAGTGCAAAAGTGGTTTCCTGCACCAACACAAGTGCGAAAAGTGGTTTTTCAACACTAACACAAGTGCGAAAAGTGGTTTTTCAACACTATCACAAGTGCAAAAGTGTTTTTTCCACACTAATACAAGTGCAAAAGTGGTTTCCTGCACCAACACAAGTGCGAAAAGTGGATTTTCAACACTAACACAAGTGCGAAAAGTGGTTTTTCAACACTATCACAAGTGCAAAAAGTGTTTTTTCCACACTAATACAATTGCAAAAGTGGTTTCCTGCACCCACACAAGTGCGAAAAGTGGTTTCCTTCACTAACACATGTGTGAAAAGTGGGTTTTCAACACTATCACAAGTGCAAAAAGTGATTTTTCCACACTAATACAAGTGCAAAAGTGGTTTCCTGCATGAACACAAGTGCGAAAAGTGGTTTTTCAACACTAACACAAGTGCGAAAAGTGTTTTTTCAACACTATCACAAGTGCAAAAAGTGTTTTTTCCACACTAATACAAGTGCAAAAGTGGTTTCCTGCACCAACACAAGTGCGAAAAGTGGTTTTTCAACACTAACACAAGTGCGAAAAGTGTTTTTTCAACACTAACACAAGTGCGAAAAGTGGTTTTTCAACACTAACACAAGTGCGAAAAGTGTTTTTTCAACACTAACACAAGTGCGAAAAGTGGTTTTGCAACACTAACACAAATGCGAATAATGGTTTACAACACGAACACAATTATTGCAAAAAGTGGTTTTCAACACGAACCAAAGTGCGAAAAGTTGTTTTCAACGCCAGCACAAATGCAAAAAGTGGTTTTTCAACACTATCACAAGTGCAAAAAGTGTTTTTTCCACACTAATACAAGTGCAAAAGTGGTTTCCTGCACCAACACAAGTGTGAAAAGTGGTTTTTCAACACTAACACAAGTGCGAAAAGTGGTTTTTCAACACTATCACAAGTGCAAAAGTGTTTTTTCCACACTAATACAAGTGCAAAAGTGGTTTCCTGCACCAACACAAGTGCGAAAAGTGTATTTTCAACACTAACACAAGTGCGAAAAGTGGTTTTTCAACACTATCACAAGTGCAAAAAGTGTTTTTTCCACACTAATACAATTGCAAAAGTGGTTTCCTGCACCCACACAAGTGCGAAAAGTGGTTTCCTTCACTAACACATGTGTGAAAAGTGGGTTTTCAACACTATCACAAGTGCAAAAAGTGATTTTTCCACACTAATACAAGTGCAAAAGTGGTTTCCTGCATGAACACAAGTGCGAAAAGTGGTTTTTCAACACTAACACAAGTGCGAAAAGTGTTTTTTCAACGCTATCACAAGTGCAAAAAGTGTTTTTTCCACACTAATACAAGTGCAAAAGTGGTTTCCTGCACCAACACAAGTGCGAAAAGTGGTTTTTCAACACTAACACAAGTGCGAAAAGTGTTTTTTCAACACTAACACAAGTGCGAAAAGTGGTTTTTCAACACTAACACAAGTGTGGAAAGTGGTTTTCAACAATAACACAAGTGTGATAAGTGGTTTTGCAACACCAACCCAATTGCGAAAAGTCTTTTTCAACACTAGCACGAGTGCGGAAAATGGTTTTCAACGGCAGCAGAAGTATGGAAATTGGTTATTGCAACACCAACACAAATGCGAATAATGGTTTACAACACTAGCACGAGTGTAGAAAGTGGTTTTGCAAGACAAGCACATGTGTGAAAAGTGGTTTTCAACACGAACACAATTGCAAAAAGTGGTTTTCAACACGAGCATGAGTGCGGAAAGTGGTTTTCAACGCCAGCATAAGTGTGGAATTTGGTTTTTGCAACACTAACACAAATGCGAATAATGGTTTACAACACGAACACAATTATTGCAAAAAGTGGTTTTCAACACGAACCAAAGTGCGAAAAGTTGTTTTCAACACTAGCACAAGTGCGGAAAGTGGTTTTGCAACACAGGCACAAGTGTAGAATGTGGTTTTCAACACGATCGCAAGTGTGGAAAGTGGTTTTGCAACACTAACACAAATGCAAATAATGGTTTACAACACGAACACAATTATTGCAAAAAGTGGTTTTCAACACTAACAAAAGTGCGAAAAGTTGTTTTCAACGCCAGCACAAGTGCGAAAAGTGGTTTTGCAACACTAACACAAGTGAGACAAATGGTTTTGCAACATTAACACAAGTGCAAAAAGTGGTTTTGAACACTAACAGGAGCTCGAAATGTGGTTTTCAACACTAGCAGAAGTGCAAAAACTTGTTTTCAACACCAGCACAACTGCACAAAGTGGTTTTGCAATACTAGCACAAGTGCGAAAAGTGGTTTACAACAGTAGCACAAGTGTGGAAAGTGGTTTTCAACATGAGCACAAGTGCGATAAGTGGTTTGCAACACTAACCCAATTGTGATTTGTGGTTTTCAACCCTAGCGCAAGTGCAAAAAGTGGTTTTTTTACACTAACACAAGTGCGAAAGTGGTTCTGCAACACAGGCTCAAGTGCGGAAAGTCGTATTCAACGTCAGCACAAGTGTGTAAAGTGGTTTTGCCTCACTAACACAAGTACAAAAAGGAGTATTCAATGCCAGCACAAGTGCGGAAAGTTGCTCTGCAACACTAGCTCAAGTGCAGAAAGTGCTTTTCAACACAAGTACAAGTGCGAAAAGTGGTTTGGCAACACTAGCACGAGTGCGGAAAGTGGTTTGCAACACTAACACAAGTGTGGAAAGTGGTTTTCAACATGAGCACAAGTGTGTTAAGTGGTTTTGCAACACCAACCCAATTGCGAAAAGTCTTTTTCAACACTAGCACGAGTGCGGAAAGTGGTTTTCAACCACAGCAGAAGTGTGGATATTGGTTTTTGCAACACCAACACAAATGCGAATAATGGTTTACAACACTAGCACGAGTGCAGAAAGTGGTTTGCAACACAAACACAAGTGTGGACAGTGGTTTTCAACACGAGCACAAGTGCGATAAGTGGTTTTGCAACACCAACCCAATTGCGAAAAGTCTTTTTCAACACTAGCACGAGTGCGGAAAGTGGTTTTCAACGGCAGCAGAAGTATGGAAATTGGTTTTTGCAACACCAACACAAATGCGAATAATGGTTTACAACACTAGCACGAGTTTAGAAAGTGGTTTTGCAAGACAAGCACATGTGTGAAAACTGGTTTTCAACACGAACACAATTGCAAAAAGTGGTTTTCAACACGAGCATGAGTGCGGAAAGTGGTTTTCAACGCCAGCATAAGTGTGGAATTTGGTTTTTGCAACACTAACACAAATGCGAATAATGGTTTACAACACGAACACAATTATTGCAAAAAGTGGTTTTCAACACGAACCAAAGTGCGAAAAGTTGTTTTCAACACTAGCACAAGTGCGGAAAGTGGTTTTGCAACACAGGCACAAATGTAGAATGTGGTTTTCAACACGATCGCAAGTGTGGAAAGTGGTTTTGCAACACTAACACAAATGCGAATAATGGTTTACAACACGAACACAATTATTGCAAAAAGTGGTTTTCAACACGAACCAAAGTGCGAAAAGTTGTTTTCAACGCCAGCACAAATGCAAAAAGTGGTTTTTCAACACTATCACAAGTGCAAAAAGTGTTTTTTCCACACTAATACAAGTGCAAAAGTGGTTTCCTGCACCAACACAAGTGCGAAAAGTGGTTTTTCAACACTAACACAAGTGCGGAAAGTGGTTTTTCAACACTATCACAAGTGCAAAAGTGTTTTTTCCACACTAATACAAGTGCAAAAGTGGTTTCCTGCACCAACACAAGTGCGAAAAGTGGATTTTCAACACTATCACAAGTGCAAAAGTGTTTTTTCCACACTAATACAAGTGCAAAAGTGGTTTCCTGCACCAACACAAGTGCGAAAAGTGTATTTTCAACACTAACACAAGTGCGAAAAGTGGTTTTTCAACACTATCACAAGTGCAAAAAGTGTTTTTTCCACACTAATACAATTGCAAAAGTGGTTTCCTGCACCCACACAAGTGCGAAAAGTGGTTTCCTTCACTAACACATGTGTGAAAAGTGGGTTTTCAACACTATCACAAGTGCAAAAAGTGATTTTTCCACACTAATACAAGTGCAAAAGTGGTTTCCTGCATGAACACAAGTGCGAAAAGTGGTTTTTCAACACTAACACAAGTGCGAAAAGTGTTTTTTCAACGCTATCACAAGTGCAAAAAGTGTTTTTTCCACACTAATACAAGTGCAAAAGTGGTTTCCTGCACCAACACAAGTGCGAAAAGTGGTTTTTCAACACTAACACAAGTGCGAAAAGTGTTTTTTCAACACTAACACAAGTGCGAAAAGTGGTTTTTCAACACTAACACAAGTGTGGAAAGTGGTTTTCAACAATAACACAAGTGTGATAAGTGGTTTTGCAACACCAACCCAATTGCGAAAAGTCTTTTTCAACACTAGCACGAGTGCGGAAAATGGTTTTCAACGGCAGCAGAAGTATGGAAATTGGTTATTGCAACACCAACACAAATGCGAATAATGGTTTACAACACTAGCACGAGTGTAGAAAGTGGTTTTGCAAGACAAGCACATGTGTGAAAAGTGGTTTTCAACACGAACACAATTGCAAAAAGTGGTTTTCAACACGAGCATGAGTGCGGAAAGTGGTTTTCAACGCCAGCATAAGTGTGGAATTTGGTTTTTGCAACACTAACACAAATGCGAATAATGGTTTACAACACGAACACAATTATTGCAAAAAGTGGTTTTCAACACGAACCAAAGTGCGAAAAGTTGTTTTCAACACTAGCACAAGTGCGGAAAGTGGTTTTGCAACACAGGCACAAGTGTAGAATGTGGTTTTCAACACGATCGCAAGTGTGGAAAGTGGTTTTGCAACACTAACACAAATGCAAATAATGGTTTACAACACGAACACAATTATTGCAAAAAGTGGTTTTCAACACTAACAAAAGTGCGAAAAGTTGTTTTCAACGCCAGCACAAGTGCGAAAAGTGGTTTTGCAACACTAACACAAGTGAGACAAATGGTTTTGCAACATTAACACAAGTGCAAAAAGTGGTTTTGAACACTAACAGGAGCTCGAAATGTGGTTTTCAACACTAGCAGAAGTGCAAAAACTTGTTTTCAACACCAGCACAACTGCACAAAGTGGTTTTGCAATACTAGCACAAGTGCGAAAAGTGGTTTACAACAGTAGCACAAGTGTGGAAAGTGGTTTTCAACATGAGCACAAGTGCGATAAGTGGTTTGCAACACTAACCCAATTGTGATTTGTGGTTTTCAACCCTAGCGCAAGTGCAAAAAGTGGTTTTTTTACACTAACACAAGTGCGAAAGTGGTTCTGCAACACAGGCTCAAGTGCGGAAAGTCGTATTCAACGTCAGCACAAGTGTGTAAAGTGGTTTTGCCTCACTAACACAAGTACAAAAAGGAGTATTCAATGCCAGCACAAGTGCGGAAAGTTGCTCTGCAACACTAGCTCAAGTGCAGAAAGTGCTTTTCAACACAAGTACAAGTGCGAAAAGTGGTTTGGCAACACTAGCACGAGTGCGGAAAGTGGTTTGCAACACTAACACAAGTGTGGAAAGTGGTTTTCAACATGAGCACAAGTGTGTTAAGTGGTTTTGCAACACCAACCCAATTGCGAAAAGTCTTTTTCAACACTAGCATGAGTGCGGAAAGTGGTTTTCAACCACAGCAGAAGTGTGGATATTGGTTTTTGCAACACCAACACAAATGCGAATAATGGTTTACAACACTAGCACGAGTGCAGAAAGTGGTTTGCAACACAAACACAAGTGTGGACAGTGGTTTTCAACACGAGCACAAGTGCGATAAGTGGTTTTGCAACACCAACCCAATTGCGAAAAGTCTTTTTCAACACTAGCACGAGTGCGGAAAGTGGTTTTCAACGGCAGCAGAAGTATGGAAATTGGTTTTTGCAACACCAACACAAATGCGAATAATGGTTTACAACACTAGCACGAGTTTAGAAAGTGGTTTTGCAAGACAAGCACATGTGTGAAAACTGGTTTTCAACACGAACACAATTGCAAAAAGTGGTTTTCAACACGAGCATGAGTGCGGAAAGTGGTTTTCAACGCCAGCATAAGTGTGGAATTTGGTTTTTGCAACACTAACACAAATGCGAATAATGGTTTACAACACGAACACAATTATTGCAAAAAGTGGTTTTCAACACGAACCAAAGTGCGAAAAGTTGTTTTCAACACTAGCACAAGTGCGGAAAGTGGTTTTGCAACACAGGCACAAATGTAGAATGTGGTTTTCAACACGATCGCAAGTGTGGAAAGTGGTTTTGCAACACTAACACAAATGCGAATAATGGTTTACAACACTAACACAATTATTGCAAAAAGTGGTTTTCAACACGAACCAAAGTGCGAAAAGTTGTTTTCAA
Source organism: Myxine glutinosa (assembly GCF_964187855.1). Lineage (NCBI taxonomy): Eukaryota > Metazoa > Chordata > Myxini > Myxiniformes > Myxinidae > Myxine > Myxine glutinosa. The sequence continues at coordinate 158,222 of NW_027616393.1, forward strand.
CGCCAGCACAAATGCAAAAAGTCGTTTTTCAACACTATCACAAGTGCAAAAAGTGTTTTTTCCACACTAATACAAGTGCAAAAGTGGTTTCCTGCACCAACACAAGTGCGAAAAGTGGTTTTTCAACACTAACACAAGTGCGAAAAGTGGTTTTTCAACACTATCACAAGTGCAAAAGTGTTTTTTCCACACTAATACAAGTGCAAAAGTGGTTTCCTGCACCAACACAAGTGCGAAAAGTGGATTTTCAACACTAACACAAGTGCGAAAAGTGGTTTTTCAACACTATCACAAGTGCAAAAAGTGTTTTTTCCACACTAATACAATTGCAAAAGTGGTTTCCTGCACCCACACAAGTGCGAAAAGTGGTTTCCTTCACTAACACATGTGTGAAAAGTGGGTTTTCAACACTATCACAAGTGCAAAAAGTGATTTTTCCACACTAATACAAGTGCAAAAGTGGTTTCCTGCATGAACACAAGTGCGAAAAGTGGTTTTTCAACACTAACACAAGTGCGAAAAGTGTTTTTTCAACACTATCACAAGTGCAAAAAGTGTTTTTTCCACACTAATACAAGTGCAAAAGTGGTTTCCTGCACCAACACAAGTGCGAAAAGTGGTTTTTCAACACTAACACAAGTGCGAAAAGTGTTTTTTCAACACTAACACAAGTGCGAAAAGTGGTTTTTCAACACTAACACAAGTGCGAAAAGTGTTTTTTCAACACTAACACAAGTGCGAAAAGTGGTTTTGCAACACTAACACAAATGCGAATAATGGTTTACAACACGAACACAATTATTGCAAAAAGTGGTTTTCAACACGAACCAAAGTGCGAAAAGTTGTTTTCAACGCCAGCACAAATGCAAAAAGTGGTTTTTCAACACTATCACAAGTGCAAAAAGTGTTTTTTCCACACTAATACAAGTGCAAAAGTGGTTTCCTGCACCAACACAAGTGTGAAAAGTGGTTTTTCAACACTAACACAAGTGCGAAAAGTGGTTTTTCAACACTATCACAAGTGCAAAAGTGTTTTTTCCACACTAATACAAGTGCAAAAGTGGTTTCCTGCACCAACACAAGTGCGAAAAGTGTATTTTCAACACTAACACAAGTGCGAAAAGTGGTTTTTCAACACTATCACAAGTGCAAAAAGTGTTTTTTCCACACTAATACAATTGCAAAAGTGGTTTCCTGCACCCACACAAGTGCGAAAAGTGGTTTCCTTCACTAACACATGTGTGAAAAGTGGGTTTTCAACACTATCACAAGTGCAAAAAGTGATTTTTCCACACTAATACAAGTGCAAAAGTGGTTTCCTGCATGAACACAAGTGCGAAAAGTGGTTTTTCAACACTAACACAAGTGCGAAAAGTGTTTTTTCAACGCTATCACAAGTGCAAAAAGTGTTTTTTCCACACTAATACAAGTGCAAAAGTGGTTTCCTGCACCAACACAAGTGCGAAAAGTGGTTTTTCAACACTAACACAAGTGCGAAAAGTGTTTTTTCAACACTAACACAAGTGCGAAAAGTGGTTTTTCAACACTAACACAAGTGTGGAAAGTGGTTTTCAACAATAACACAAGTGTGATAAGTGGTTTTGCAACACCAACCCAATTGCGAAAAGTCTTTTTCAACACTAGCACGAGTGCGGAAAATGGTTTTCAACGGCAGCAGAAGTATGGAAATTGGTTATTGCAACACCAACACAAATGCGAATAATGGTTTACAACACTAGCACGAGTGTAGAAAGTGGTTTTGCAAGACAAGCACATGTGTGAAAAGTGGTTTTCAACACGAACACAATTGCAAAAAGTGGTTTTCAACACGAGCATGAGTGCGGAAAGTGGTTTTCAACGCCAGCATAAGTGTGGAATTTGGTTTTTGCAACACTAACACAAATGCGAATAATGGTTTACAACACGAACACAATTATTGCAAAAAGTGGTTTTCAACACGAACCAAAGTGCGAAAAGTTGTTTTCAACACTAGCACAAGTGCGGAAAGTGGTTTTGCAACACAGGCACAAGTGTAGAATGTGGTTTTCAACACGATCGCAAGTGTGGAAAGTGGTTTTGCAACACTAACACAAATGCAAATAATGGTTTACAACACGAACACAATTATTGCAAAAAGTGGTTTTCAACACTAACAAAAGTGCGAAAAGTTGTTTTCAACGCCAGCACAAGTGCGAAAAGTGGTTTTGCAACACTAACACAAGTGAGACAAATGGTTTTGCAACATTAACACAAGTGCAAAAAGTGGTTTTGAACACTAACAGGAGCTCGAAATGTGGTTTTCAACACTAGCAGAAGTGCAAAAACTTGTTTTCAACACCAGCACAACTGCACAAAGTGGTTTTGCAATACTAGCACAAGTGCGAAAAGTGGTTTACAACAGTAGCACAAGTGTGGAAAGTGGTTTTCAACATGAGCACAAGTGCGATAAGTGGTTTGCAACACTAACCCAATTGTGATTTGTGGTTTTCAACCCTAGCGCAAGTGCAAAAAGTGGTTTTTTTACACTAACACAAGTGCGAAAGTGGTTCTGCAACACAGGCTCAAGTGCGGAAAGTCGTATTCAACGTCAGCACAAGTGTGTAAAGTGGTTTTGCCTCACTAACACAAGTACAAAAAGGAGTATTCAATGCCAGCACAAGTGCGGAAAGTTGCTCTGCAACACTAGCTCAAGTGCAGAAAGTGCTTTTCAACACAAGTACAAGTGCGAAAAGTGGTTTGGCAACACTAGCACGAGTGCGGAAAGTGGTTTGCAACACTAACACAAGTGTGGAAAGTGGTTTTCAACATGAGCACAAGTGTGTTAAGTGGTTTTGCAACACCAACCCAATTGCGAAAAGTCTTTTTCAACACTAGCACGAGTGCGGAAAGTGGTTTTCAACCACAGCAGAAGTGTGGATATTGGTTTTTGCAACACCAACACAAATGCGAATAATGGTTTACAACACTAGCACGAGTGCAGAAAGTGGTTTGCAACACAAACACAAGTGTGGACAGTGGTTTTCAACACGAGCACAAGTGCGATAAGTGGTTTTGCAACACCAACCCAATTGCGAAAAGTCTTTTTCAACACTAGCACGAGTGCGGAAAGTGGTTTTCAACGGCAGCAGAAGTATGGAAATTGGTTTTTGCAACACCAACACAAATGCGAATAATGGTTTACAACACTAGCACGAGTTTAGAAAGTGGTTTTGCAAGACAAGCACATGTGTGAAAACTGGTTTTCAACACGAACACAATTGCAAAAAGTGGTTTTCAACACGAGCATGAGTGCGGAAAGTGGTTTTCAACGCCAGCATAAGTGTGGAATTTGGTTTTTGCAACACTAACACAAATGCGAATAATGGTTTACAACACGAACACAATTATTGCAAAAAGTGGTTTTCAACACGAACCAAAGTGCGAAAAGTTGTTTTCAACACTAGCACAAGTGCGGAAAGTGGTTTTGCAACACAGGCACAAATGTAGAATGTGGTTTTCAACACGATCGCAAGTGTGGAAAGTGGTTTTGCAACACTAACACAAATGCGAATAATGGTTTACAACACGAACACAATTATTGCAAAAAGTGGTTTTCAACACGAACCAAAGTGCGAAAAGTTGTTTTCAACGCCAGCACAAATGCAAAAAGTGGTTTTTCAACACTATCACAAGTGCAAAAAGTGTTTTTTCCACACTAATACAAGTGCAAAAGTGGTTTCCTGCACCAACACAAGTGCGAAAAGTGGTTTTTCAACACTAACACAAGTGCGGAAAGTGGTTTTTCAACACTATCACAAGTGCAAAAGTGTTTTTTCCACACTAATACAAGTGCAAAAGTGGTTTCCTGCACCAACACAAGTGCGAAAAGTGGATTTTCAACACTAACACAAGTGCGAAAAGTGGTTTTTCAACACTATCACAAGTGCAAAAAGTGTTTTTTCCACACTAATACAATTGCAAAAGTGGTTTCCTGCACCCACACAAGTGCGAAAAGTGGTTTCCTTCACTAACACATGTGTGAAAAGTGGGTTTTCAACACTAGCACAAGTGCAAAAAGTGATTTTTCCACACTAATACAAGTGCAAAAGTGGTTTCCTGCATGAACACAAGTGCGAAAAGTGGTTTTTCAACACTAACACAAGTGCGAAAAGTGTTTTTTCAACACTATCACAAGTGCAAAAAGTGTTTTTTCCACACTAATACAAGTGCAAAAGTGGTTTCCTGCACCAACACAAGTGCGAAAAGTGGTTTTTCAACACTAACACAAGTGCGAAAAGTGTTTTTTCAACACTAACACAAGTGCGAAAAGTGGTTTTTCAACACTAACACAAGTGCGAAAAGTGTTTTTTCAACACTAACACAAGTGCGAAAAGTGGTTTTGCAACACTAACACAAATGCGAATAATGGTTTACAACACGAACACAATTATTGCAAAAAGTGGTTTTCAACACGAACCAAAGTGCGAAAAGTTGTTTTCAACGCCAGCACAAATGCAAAAAGTGGTTTTTCAACACTATCACAAGTGCAAAAAGTGTTTTTTCCACACTAATACAAGTGCAAAAGTGGTTTCCTGCACCAACACAAGTGCGAAAAGTGGTTTTTCAACACTAACACAAGTGCGAAAAGTGGTTTTTCAACACTATCACAAGTGCAAAAGTGTTTTTTCCACACTAATACAAGTGCAAAAGTGGTTTCCTGCACCAACACAAGTGCGAAAAGTGGATTTTCAACACTAACACAAGTGCGAAAAGTGGTTTTTCAACACTATCACAAGTGCAAAAAGTGTTTTTTCCACACTAATACAATTGCAAAAGTGGTTTCCTGCACCCACACAAGTGCGAAAAGTGGTTTCCTTCACTAACACATGTGTGAAAAGTGGGTTTTCAACACTATCACAAGTGCAAAAAGTGATTTTTCCACACTAATACAAGTGCAAAAGTGGTTTCCTGCATGAACACAAGTGCGAAAAGTGGTTTTTCAACACTAACACAAGTGCGAAAAGTGTTTTTTCAACACTATCACAAGTGCAAAAAGTGTTTTTTCCACACTAATACAAGTGCAAAAGTGGTTTCCTGCACCAACACAAGTGCGAAAAGTGGTTTTTCAACACTAACACAAGTGCGAAAAGTGTTTTTTCAACACTAACACAAGTGCGAAAAGTGTTTTTTCAACACTAACACAAGTGCGAAAAGTGGTTTTTCAACACTAACACAAGTGTGGAAAGTGGTTTTCAACAATAACACAAGTGTGATAAGTGGTTTTGCAACACCAACCCAATTGCGAAAAGTCTTTTTCAACACTAGCACGAGTGCGGAAAATGGTTTTCAACGGCAGCAGAAGTATGGAAATTGGTTATTGCAACACCAACACAAATGCGAATAATGGTTTACAACACTAGCACGAGTGTAGAAAGTGGTTTTGCAAGACAAGCACATGTGTGAAAAGTGGTTTTCAACACGAACACAATTGCAAAAAGTGGTTTTCAACACGAGCATGAGTGCGGAAAGTGGTTTTCAACGCCAGCATAAGTGTGGAATTTGGTTTTTGCAACACTAACACAAATGCGAATAATGGTTTACAACACGAACACAATTATTGCAAAAAGTGGTTTTCAACACGAACCAAAGTGCGAAAAGTTGTTTTCAACACTAGCACAAGTGCGGAAAGTGGTTTTGCAACACAGGCACAAGTGTAGAATGTGGTTTTCAACACGATCGCAAGTGTGGAAAGTGGTTTTGCAACACTAACACAAATGCAAATAATGGTTTACAACACGAACACAATTATTGCAAAAAGTGGTTTTCAACACTAACAAAAGTGCGAAAAGTTGTTTTCAACGCCAGCACAAGTGCGAAAAGTGGTTTTGCAACACTAACACAAGTGAGACAAATGGTTTTGCAACATTAACACAAGTGCAAAAAGTGGTTTTGAACACTAACAGGAGCTCGAAAAGTGGTTTTCAACACTAGCAGAAGTGCAAAAACTTGTTTTCAACACCAGTACAAGTGCAGAAAGTGGTTTTGCAATACTAGCACAAGTGTGAAAAGTGGTTTACAACAGTAACACGAGTGTGGAAAGTGGTTTGCAACACTAACACAAGTGTGGAAAGTGATTTTCAACATGAGCACATGTGCGATAAGTGGTTTTGCAACACTAACCCAATTGCGAAAAGTGGTTCTGCAACACTCGCTTAAGTGCGGAAAGAGGTTTGCAACACTAACACAAGTGCGATAAGTGGTTTTCAATGCCAGAAAGAGTGCGGAAAGTGGTTTTTGCAACAATAAATCAAGTGCGAAAAGTGGTTATGCAACACTAACACAGTGTGAAAGTGGTTTTCAACATTAGCACGTGTGCAGAAAGTGGTTTTCAATGCCAACACAAGTGTGGAAATTGGTTTTGCAACACTAAGGCAAATGTGAATTGTGGTTTTCAACACTGGCGCAAGTGCGAAAAGTGGTTTTGCATCACTAACATAAGTGCAAAAAGTGGATTTCAACACGAACACAATTATTGCAAAGAGTGGTTTTCAACACTAACCAAAGTGCGAAAAGTTGTTTTCAACATGAGCACAAGTGCGGAAAGTGGTTTTGCAACACAGGCACAAGTGTAGAACGTGGCTTTCAACACGATCGCAAGTGTGGAAAGTGGTTTTGCAACACTAGTTCAAGTGCAGAGAGTGGTTTTCAATGCCAGCACAAGTGCGAAAAGTGGTTTTGCAACACTAGCACAAGTGAGACAAATGGTTTTGCAACACTAACACAAATGCAAAAAGTGGTTTTGAACACTAACAGGAGCGCGAAAAGAGGTTTTCAACACTAGCAGAAGTGCAAAAAGTTGTTTTCAACACCAGCACCAAGTGCGGAAAGTGGTTTTGCAATCCTAGCACATGTGTGAAAAGTGGTTTTAAATGCCAGCACAAGTGGGGAAAGTGGTTTTGCAACACCAAAAGAAGTGCAAAAAGTGGTTTTCAACATGAGCACAAGTCCGATACGTGGTTTTGCAATACTGGCACATGTGTGAAAAGTGGTTTTCAACACTAGCACAAGTGGTTTTCAATGCCAGCACACATGTGGAACTTTGTTTTGCAACACGAAGATAAATGCGAGTTGTGGTTTTCAACACCAGAGCAAGTGCAAAAAGTGGTTTTGCAACACTAACACAAGTGCGAAAGTGGTTCTGCAACACGAGCTCAAGCGTGGAAAGTGCTTTTCAACACAAGCACAAGTGCGGAAAGTGGTTTTGCAACACAGGCACAAGTGTAGAATGTGGTTTTCAACACGATCGCAAGTGTGGAAAGTGGTTTTGCAACACTAACACAAATGCGAATAATGGTTTACAACACGAACACAATTATTGCAAAAAGTGGTTTTCAACACGAACCAAAGTGCGAAAAGTTGTTTTCAACGCCAGCACAATTGCGAAAAGTGGTTTTTCAACACTAACACAAGTGTGGAAAGTGGTTTTCAACAATAACACAAGTGTGATAAGTGGTTTTGCAACACCAACCCAATTGCTAAAAGTCTTTTTCAACACTAGCACGAGTGCGGAAAGTGGTTTTCAACGGCAGCAGAAGTATGAAAATTGGTTTTTGCAACACCAACACAAATGCGAATAATGGTTTACAACACTAGCACGAGTGTAGAAAGTGGTTTTGCAAGACAAGCACATGTGTGAAAAGTGGTTTTCAACACGAACACAATTGCAAAAAGTGGTTTTCAACACGAGCATGAGTGCGGAAAGTGGTTTTCAACGCCAGCATAAGTGTGGAGTTTGGTTTTTGCAACACTAACACAAATGCGAATAATGGTTTACAACACGAACACAATTATTGCAAAAAGTGGTTTTCAACACGAACCAAAGTGCGAAAAGTTGTTTTCAACACTAGCACAAGTGCGGAAAGTGGTTTTGCAACACAGGCACAAGTGTAGAATGTGGTTTTCAACATGATCGCAAGTGTGGAAAGTGGTTTTGCAACACTAACACAAATGTGAATAATGGTTTACAACACGAACACAATTATTGCAAAAAGTGGTTTTCAACACGAACCAAAGTGCGAAAAGTTGTTTTCAACGCCAGCACAAGTGCGAAAAGTGGTTTTGCAACACTAACACAAGCGAGACAAATGGTTTTGCAACACTAACACAAGTGCAAAAAGTGGTTTTGAACACTAACAGGAGCTCGAAAAGTGGTTTTCAACACTAGCAGAAGTGCAAAAACTTGTTTTCAACACCAGCACAAGTGCAGAAAGTGGTTTTGCAATACTAGCACAAGTGTGAAAAGTGGTTTACAACAGTAGCACGAGTGTGGAAAGTGTTTTTTCAACACTATCACAAGTGCAAAAGTGTTTTTCCCACACTAATACAAGTCCAAAAGTGGTTTCCTGCACCAACACAAGTGCGAAAAGTGGATTTTCAACACTAACACAAGTGCGAAAAGTGGTTTTTCAACACTATCACAAGTGCAGAAAGTGTTTTTTCCACACTAATACAAGGGCAAAAGTGGTTTCCTGCACCAACACAAGTGCGAAAAGTGGTTTCCTTCACTAACACATGTGCGAAAAGTGGGTTTTCAACACTATCACAAGTGCAAAAAGTGGTTTTTCGACACTAATACAAGTGCAAAAGTGGTTTCCTGCACGAACACAAGTGCGAAAAGTGGTTTTTCAGCACTATCACAAGTGCAAAAAGTGTTTTTTCCACACTAATACAAGTGCAAAAGTGGTTTCCTGCACCAACACAAGTGCGAAAAGTGGTTTTGTCAACACTAACACAAGTGCGAAAAGTGGTTTTTCAACACTAACACAAGTGCGAAAAGTGGTTTTTCAACACTAACACAAGTGTGGAAAGTGGTTTTCAACAATAACACAAGTGTGATAAGTGGTTTTGCAACACCAACCCATTTGCGAAAAGTCTTTTTCAACACTAGCACGAGTGCGGAAAGTGGTTTTCAACGGCAGCAGAAGTATGGAAATTGGTTTTTGCAACACCAACACAAATGCGAGTAATGGTTTACAACACTAGCACGAGTGTAGAAAGTGGTTTTGCAAGACAAGCACATGTGTGAAAAGTGGTTTTCAACACGAACACAATTGCAAAAAGTGGTTTTCAACATGAGCATGAGTGCGGAAAGTGGTTTTCAACGCCAGCATAAGTGTGGAATTTGGTTTTTGCAACACTAACACAAATGCGAATAATGGTTTACAACACGAACACAATTATTGCAAAAAGTGGTTTTCAACACGAACCAAAGTGGGAAAAGTTGTTTTCAACACTAGCACAAGTGGTTTTCAATGCCAGCACACGTGTGGAAATTTGTTTTGCAACACGAAGACAAATGCGAGTTGTGGTTTTCAACACCAGCGCAAGTGCAAAAAGTGGTTTTGCTACACTAACACAAGTGCGAAAGTGGTTCTGCAACACGAGCTCAAGCGCGGAAAGTGCCTTTCAACACAAGCACAAGTGCGGAAAGTGGTTTTGCAACACAGGCACAAGTGTAGAATGTGGTTTTCAACACGATCGCATGTGTGGAAAGTGGTTTTGCAACACTAACACAAATGCGAATAATGGTTTACAACACGAACACAATTATTGCAAAAAGTGGTTTTCAACACGAACCAAAGTGCGAAAAGTTGTTTTCAACGCCAGCACAAGTGCGAAAAGTGGTTTTGCAACACTAACACAAGTGAGACAAATGGTATTGCAACACTAACACAAGTGCAAAAAGTGGTTTTGAACACTAACAGGAGCTCGAAAAGTTGTTTTCAACACTAGCAGAAGTGCAAAGACTTGTTTTCAACACCAGCACAAGTGCGAAAAGTGGTTTACAACAGTAGCACGAGTGTGGAAAGTGGTTTGCAACACTAACACAAGTGTGGAAAGTGATTTTCAACATGAGCACATGTGCGATAAGTGGTTTTGCAACACTAACCCAATTGCGAAAAGTGGTTCTGCAACACTCGCTTAAGTGCGGAAAGAATTTCTGCAACACTAGCTCAAGTGCGGAAAGTGGTTTGCAACACTAACACAAGTGTGGAAAGTGCTTTTCAACACAAGCACAAGTGGGAAAAGTGGTTTGGCAACACTAACACAAGTGTAAAAGTGGTTTTTCAACAATAAGACAAGTGCGAAAAGTGGTTCTGCAACAGGAGCTCAAGTGCGGAAAGTGCTTTTCAACACAAGCACAAGTGCGAAAAGTGGTTTGGCAACACTAACACAAGTGCGATAAGTGGTTTTCAATGCCAGCACGAGTGTGGAAAGTGGTTTTTGCAACAATAAAACAAGTGCGAAAAGTGGTTTTGCAACACTAACACAAGTGTGGAAAGTGGTTTTCATCACTAGCGCAAGTGCGAAAAGTGGATTTGCAACACTAACACAAGTGCAGAAAGTGGTTTCAATACCAACACAAGTGCGGAAAGTAGTTCTGCAACACTAGCTCAAGTGTGGAAAGTGGTTTTCAACACCAGCACAAGTGCGGAAAATGGTTTTGCAACACTAACACAAGTGCGAAAAGCGGTTTTGCAACACTAACACAAGTGCGAAAAGTGGTTTTGCAACACTAACACAAGTGTGAAAGTGGTTTTGCAACACCAACACAAGTGCGATAAGTGGTTTTCAACGCCAGTACGAGTGCGGAACATGGTTTTTGCAACAATAACATGAGTGCGAAAAGTGGTTTTGCAACACTAACACAATTGCAATAAGTGGTTTTCAACACGAGCACGAGTGCAGAATGTGGTTTTTGCAACACTAACCCAATTGCGAAAAGTGGTTTTCAACATTAGCACGTGTGCGGAAAGTGGTTTTCAATGCCAGCACAAGTGTGGAAATTGGTTTTGCAACACTAAGGCAAATGCGAATTGTGGTTTTCAACACTGGCGTAAGTGCGAAAAGTGTATTTCAACACGAACACAATTATTGCAAAAAGTGGTTTTCAACACTAACCAAAGTGCGAAAAGTTGTTTTCAACACGAGCACAAGTGCGGAAAGTGGTTTTGCAACACAGGCACAAGTGTAGAACGTGGTTTTCAACACGATCGCAAGTGTGGAAAGGGGTTTTGCAACACTCGTTCAAGTGCAGAGAGTGGTTTTCAACGCCAGCACAAGTGCGAAAAGTGGTTTTGCAACACTAACACAAGTGAGACAAAGGGTTTTGCAACACTAACACAAATGCAAAAAGTGGTTTTGAACACTAACAGGAGCGCGAAAAGTGGTTTTCAACACGAGCAGAAGTGCAAAAAGTTGTTTTCAACACCAGCACAAGTGCGGAAAGTGGTTTTGCAATACTAGTACATGTGTGAAAAGTGGTTTTAAATGGCAGCACATTTGTAGATAGTGGTTTTGCAACACCAAAACAAGTGCAAAAAGTAGTTTTCAATGCCAGCACAAGTGCGAAAAGTGGTTCTGCAACACTCGCTCAAGTGCGGAAAGTGGTTTTCACTGTGGTGAAAACACAAGTGCGGAAAGTATTTCTGCAACACTCGCTCAAGTGCGGAAAGTGGTTTTCAACACCAGCACAAGTGCGGAAAATGGTTTTGCAACACTCACAAAGTGCAAAAAGTGGTTTACAACAGAAGCACGAGTGTGGAAAGTGGTTTGCAACACTAACACAAGTGTGGAAAGTGGTTTTCAGCATGAGCACAAGTGCGATAAGTGGTTTTGCAACACTAACCCAATTGCAAAAAGTGGTTCTGCAACACTTGATCAAGTGCAGAAAGTGGTTTTCAACACCAGCTCGAGCGCGGAAAGTGGTTTTTGCAACAATAACACAAGTGCGAAAAGTGGTTTTGCAACACAATCACGAGTGAGAAAAGTGGTTTTGCAACACCAGCACGAGTGCTGACAGTGGTTTTCAACGGCAGCAGAAGTGTGGGAATTGGTTCTTGCAACACTCACACAAATGCGAATAATGGTTTACAACACTAGCACGGGTGCGGAAAGTCGTTTTGCAACACTAACACAAGTGTGGAAAGTGGTTTTCAACAATAACACAAGTGTGATAAGTGGTTTTGCAACACCAACCCAATTGCGAAAAGTCTTTTTCAACACTAGCACGAGTGCGGAAAGTGGTTTTCAACAGCATCAGAAGTATGGAAATTGGTTTTTGCAACACCAACACAAATGCGAATAATGGTTTACAACACTAGCACGAGTGCAGAAAGTGGTTTTGCAAGACAAGCACATGTGTGAAAAGTGGTTTTCAACACGAACACAATTGCAAAAAGTCGTTTTTCAACACTAGCACGAGTGCGGAAAGTGGTTTTCAACGGCAGCAGAAGTATGGAAATTGGTTTTTGCAACACCAACACAAATGCGAATAATGGTTTACAACACTAGCGCGAGTGCAGAAAGTGGTATTGCAAGACAAGCACATGTGTGAAAAGTGGTTTTCAACACGAACACAGTTGCAAAAAGTGGTTTTCAACACGAGCATAAGTGTGGAAATTGGTTTTTGCAACAGTAACACAAATGCGAATAATGTTTTACAACACGAACACAATTATTGCAAAAAGTGGTTTTCAACACGAACCAAAGTGCGAAAAGTTGTTTTCAACACTAGCACAAGTGCGGAAAGTGGTTTTGCGACACTAACACAAGTGAGACAAATGGTTTTGCAACATTAACACAAGTGCAAAAAGTGGTTTTGCAATACTAGCACAAGTGCGAATAGTGGTTTACAACAGTAGCACGAGTGTGGAAAGTGGTTTGCAACACTAACACAAGTGTGGAAAGTGATTTTCAACATGAGCACATGTGTGAAAAGTGGTTTTAAATGCCAGCACAAGTGGGGAAAGTGGTTTTTCAACACCAAAAGAAGTGCAAAATGTGGTTTTCAACATGAGCACAAGTCCGATAAGTGGTTTTGCAATACTGGCACATGTGTGAAAAGTGGTTTTCAACACTAGCACAAGTGGTTTTCAATGCCAGCACACGTGTGGAAATTTGTTTTGCAACACGAAGACAAATGCGAGTTGTGGTTTTCAACACCAGAGCAAGTGCAAAAAGTGGTTTTGCAACACTAACACAAGTGCAAAAGTGGTTCTGCAACACGAGCTCAAGCGCGGAAAGTGCTTTTCAACACAAGCACAAGTGCGGAAAGTGGTTTTGCAACACAGGCACAAGTGTAGAATGTGGTTTTCAACACGATCGCAAGTGTGGAAAGTGGTTTTGCAACACTAACACAAATGCGAATAATATTTTACAACACGAACACAATTATTGCAAAAAGTGGTTTTCAACACGAACCAAAGTGCGAAAAGTTGTTTTCAACGCCAGCACAATTGCGAAAAGTGGTTTTTCAACACTAACACAAGTGTGGAAAGTGGTTTTCAACAATAACACAAGTGTGATAAGTGATTTTGCAACAACAACCCAATTGCGAAAAGTCTTTTTCAACACTAGCACGAGTGCGGAAAGTGGTTTTCAACGGCAGCAGAAGTATGGAAATTGGTTTTTGCAACACCAACACAAATGCGAATAATGGTTTACAACACTAGCACGAGTGTAGAAAGTGGTTTTGCAAGACAAGCACATGTGTGAAAACTGGTTTTCAACACGAACACAATTGCAAAAAGTGGTTTTCAACACGAGCATGAGTGCGGAAAGTGGTTTTCAACGCCAGCATAAGTGTGGAATTTGGTTTTTGCAACACTAACACAAATGCGAATAATGGTTTACAACACGAACACAATTATTGCAAAAAGTGGTTTTCAACACGAACCAAAGTGCGAAAAGTTGTTTTCAACACTAGCACAAGTGCGGAAAGTGGTTTTGCAACACAGGCACAAGTGTAGAATGTGGTTTTCAACACGATCGCAAGTGTGGAAAGTGGTTTTGCAACACTAACACAAATGCGAATAATGGTTTACAACACGAACACAATTATTGCAAAAAGTGGTTTTCAACACGAACCAAAGTGCGAAAAGTTGTTTTCAACGCCAGCACAAGTGCGAAAAGTGGTTTTGCAACACTAACACAAGTGAGACAAATGGTTTTGCAACACTAACACAAGTGCAAAAAGTGGTTTTGAACACTAACAGGAGCTCGAAATGTGGTTTTCAACACTAGCAGAAGTGCAAAAACTTGTTTTCAACACCAGCACAACTGCACAAAGTGGTTTTGCAATACTAGCACAAGTGCGAAAAGTGGTTTACAACAGTAGCACAAGTGTGGAAAGTGGTTTTCAACATGAGCACAAGTGCGATAAGTGGTTTGCAACACTAACCCAATTGTGATTTGTGGTTTTCAACCCTAGCGCAAGTGCAAAAAGTGGTTTTTTTACACTAACACAAGTGCGAAAGTGGTTCTGCAACACAGGCTCAAGTGCGGAAAGTCGTATTCAACGTCAGCACAAGTGTGTAAAGTGGTTTTGCCTCACTAACACAAGTACAAAAAGGAGTATTCAATGCCAGCACAAGTGCGGAAAGTTGCTCTGCAACACTAGCTCAAGTGCAGAAAGTGCTTTTCAACACAAGTACAAGTGCGAAAAGTGGTTTGGCAACACTAGCACGAGTGCGGAAAGTGGTTTGCAACACTAACACAAGTGTGGAAAGTAGTTTTCAACATGAGCACAAGTGTGTTAAGTGGTTTTGCAACACCAACGCAATTGCGAAAAGTCTTTTTCAACACTAGCACGAGTGCGGAAAGTGGTTTTCAACCACAGCAGAAGTGTGGATATTGGTTTTTGCAACACCAACACAAATGCGAATAATGGTTTACAACACTAGCACGAGTGCAGAAAGTGGTTTGCAACACAAACACAAGTGTGGACAGTGGTTTTCAACACGAGCACAAGTGCGATAAGTGGTTTTGCAACACCAACCCAATTGCGAAAAGTCTTTTTCAACACTAGCACGAGTGCGGAAAGTGGTTTTCAACGGCAGCAGAAGTATGGAAATTGGTTTTTGCAACACCAACACAAATGCGAATAATGGTTTACAACACTAGCACGAGTTTAGAAAGTGGTTTTGCAAGACAAGCACATGTGTGAAAACTGGTTTTCAACACGAACACAATTGCAAAAAGTGGTTTTCAACACGAGCATGAGTGCGGAAAGTGGTTTTCAACGCCAGCATAAGTGTGGAATTTGGTTTTTGCAACACTAACACAAATGCGAATAATGGTTTACAACACGAACACAATTATTGCAAAAAGTGGTTTTCAACACGAACCAAAGTGCGAAAAGTTGTTTTCAACACTAGCACAAGTGCGGAAAGTGGTTTTGCAACACAGGCACAAATGTAGAATGTGGTTTTCAACACGATCGCAAGTGTGGAAAGTGGTTTTGCAACACTAACACAAATGCGAATAATGGTTTACAACACGAACACAATTATTGCAAAAAGTGGTTTTCAACACGAACCAAAGTGCGAAAAGTTGTTTTCAACGCCAGCACAAATGCAAAAAGTGGTTTTTCAACACTATCACAAGTGCAAAAAGTGTTTTTTCCACACTAATACAAGTGCAAAAGTGGTTTCCTGCACCAACACAAGTGCGAAAAGTGGTTTTTCAACACTAACACAAGTGCGAAAAGTGGTTTTTCAACACTATCACAAGTGCAAAAGTGTTTTTTCCACACTAATACAAGTGCAAAAGTGGTTTCCTGCACCAACACAAGTGCGAAAAGTGGATTTTCAACACTAACACAAGTGCGAAAAGTGGTTTTTCAACACTATCACAAGTGCAAAAAGTGTTTTTTCCACACTAATACAATTGCAAAAGTGGTTTCCTGCACCCACACAAGTGCGAAAAGTGGTTTCCTTCACTAACACATGTGTGAAAAGTGGGTTTTCAACACTATCACAAGTGCAAAAAGTGATTTTTCCACACTAATACAAGTGCAAAAGTGGTTTCCTGCATGAACACAAGTGCGAAAAGTGGTTTTTCAACACTAACACAAGTGCGAAAAGTGTTTTTTCAACACTATCACAAGTGCAAAAAGTGTTTTTTCCACACTAATACAAGTGCAAAAGTGGTTTCCTGCACCAACACAAGTGCGAAAAGTGGTTTTTCAACACTAACACAAGTGCGAAAAGTGTTTTTTCAACACTAACACAAGTGCGAAAAGTGGTTTTTCAACACTAACACAAGTGCGAAAAGTGTTTTTTCAACACTAACACAAGTGCGAAAAGTGGTTTTGCAACACTAACACAAATGCGAATAATGGTTTACAACACGAACACAATTATTGCAAAAAGTGGTTTTCAACACGAACCAAAGTGCGAAAAGTTGTTTTCAACGCCAGCACAAATGCAAAAAGTGGTTTTTCAACACTATCACAAGTGCAAAAAGTGTTTTTTCCACACTAATACAAGTGCAAAAGTGGTTTCCTGCACCAACACAAGTGCGAAAAGTGGTTTTTCAACACTAACACAAGTGCGAAAAGTGGTTTTTCAACACTATCACAAGTGCAAAAGTGTTTTTTCCACACTAATACAAGTGCAAAAGTGGTTTCCTGCACCAACACAAGTGCGAAAAGTGGATTTTCAACACTAACACAAGTGCGAAAAGTGGTTTTTCAACACTATCACAAGTGCAAAAAGTGTTTTTTCCACACTAATACAATTGCAAAAGTGGTTTCCTGCACCCACACAAGTGCGAAAAGTGGTTTCCTTCACTAACACATGTGTGAAAAGTGGGTTTTCAACACTATCACAAGTGCAAAAAGTGATTTTTCCACACTAATACAAGTGCAAAAGTGGTTTCCTGCATGAACACAAGTGCGAAAAGTGGTTTTTCAACACTAACACAAGTGCGAAAAGTGTTTTTTCAACACTAACACAAGTGCGAAAAGTGGTTTTTCAACACTAACACAAGTGTGGAAAGTGGTTTTCAACAATAACACAAGTGTGATAAGTGGTTTTGCAACACCAACCCAATTGCGAAAAGTCTTTTTCAACACTAGCACGAGTGCGGAAAATGGTTTTCAACGGCAGCAGAAGTATGGAAATTGGTTATTGCAACACCAACACAAATGCGAATAATGGTTTACAACACTAGCACGAGTGTAGAAAGTGGTTTTGCAAGACAAGCACATGTGTGAAAAGTGGTTTTCAACACGAACACAATTGCAAAAAGTGGTTTTCAACACGAGCATGAGTGCGGAAAGTGGTTTTCAACGCCAGCATAAGTGTGGAATTTGGTTTTTGCAACACTAACACAAATGCGAATAATGGTTTACAACACGAACACAATTATTGCAAAAAGTGGTTTTCAACACGAACCAAAGTGCGAAAAGTTGTTTTCAACACTAGCACAAGTGCGGAAAGTGGTTTTGCAACACAGGCACAAGTGTAGAATGTGGTTTTCAACACGATCGCAAGTGTGGAAAGTGGTTTTGCAACACTAACACAAATGCAAATAATGGTTTACAACACGAACACAATTATTGCAAAAAGTGGTTTTCAACACTAACAAAAGTGCGAAAAGTTGTTTTCAACGCCAGCACAAGTGCGAAAAGTGGTTTTGCAACACTAACACAAGTGAGACAAATGGTTTTGCAACATTAACACAAGTGCAAAAAGTGGTTTTGAACACTAACAGGAGCTCGAAATGTGGTTTTCAACACTAGCAGAAGTGCAAAAACTTGTTTTCAACACCAGCACAACTGCACAAAGTGGTTTTGCAATACTAGCACAAGTGCGAAAAGTGGTTTACAACAGTAGCACAAGTGTGGAAAGTGGTTTTCAACATGAGCACAAGTGCGATAAGTGGTTTGCAACACTAACCCAATTGTGATTTGTGGTTTTCAACCCTAGCGCAAGTGCAAAAAGTGGTTTTTTTACACTAACACAAGTGCGAAAGTGGTTCTGCAACACAGGCTCAAGTGCGGAAAGTCGTATTCAACGTCAGCACAAGTGTGTAAAGTGGTTTTGCCTCACTAACACAAGTACAAAAAGGAGTATTCAATGCCAGCACAAGTGCGGAAAGTTGCTCTGCAACACTAGCTCAAGTGCAGAAAGTGCTTTTCAACACAAGTACAAGTGCGAAAAGTGGTTTGGCAACACTAGCACGAGTGCGGAAAGTGGTTTGCAACACTAACACAAGTGTGGAAAGTAGTTTTCAACATGAGCACAAGTGTGTTAAGTGGTTTTGCAACACCAACCCAATTGCGAAAAGTCTTTTTCAACACTAGCACGAGTGCGGAAAGTGGTTTTCAACCACAGCAGAAGTGTGGATATTGGTTTTTGCAACACCAACACAAATGCGAATAATGGTTTACAACACTAGCACGAGTGCAGAAAGTGGTTTGCAACACAAACACAAGTGTGGACAGTGGTTTTCAACACGAGCACAAGTGCGATAAGTGGTTTTGCAACACCAACCCAATTGCGAAAAGTCTTTTTCAACACTAGCACGAGTGCGGAAAGTGGTTTTCAACGGCAGCAGAAGTATGGAAATTGGTTTTTGCAACACCAACACAAATGCGAATAATGGTTTACAACACTAGCACGAGTTTAGAAAGTGGTTTTGCAAGACAAGCACATGTGTGAAAACTGGTTTTCAACACGAACACAATTGCAAAAAGTGGTTTTCAACACGAGCATGAGTGCGGAAAGTGGTTTTCAACGCCAGCATAAGTGTGGAATTTGGTTTTTGCAACACTAACACAAATGCGAATAATGGTTTACAACACGAACACAATTATTGCAAAAAGTGGTTTTCAACACGAACCAAAGTGCGAAAAGTTGTTTTCAACACTAGCACAAGTGCGGAAAGTGGTTTTGCAACACAGGCACAAATGTAGAATGTGGTTTTCAACACGATCGCAAGTGTGGAAAGTGGTTTTGCAACACTAACACAAATGCGAATAATGGTTTACAACACGAACACAATTATTGCAAAAAGTGGTTTTCAACACGAACCAAAGTGCGAAAAGTTGTTTTCAACGCCAGCACAAATGCAAAAAGTGGTTTTTCAACACTATCACAAGTGCAAAAAGTGTTTTTTCCACACTAATACAAGTGCAAAAGTGGTTTCCTGCACCAACACAAGTGCGAAAAGTGGTTTTTCAACACTAACACAAGTGCGAAAAGTGGTTTTTCAACACTATCACAAGTGCAAAAGTGTTTTTTCCACACTAATACAAGTGCAAAAGTGGTTTCCTGCACCAACACAAGTGCGAAAAGTGGATTTTCAACACTAACACAAGTGCGAAAAGTGGTTTTTCAACACTATCACAAGTGCAAAAAGTGTTTTTTCCACACTAATACAATTGCAAAAGTGGTTTCCTGCACCCACACAAGTGCGAAAAGTGGTTTCCTTCACTAACACATGTGTGAAAAGTGGGTTTTCAACACTATCACAAGTGCAAAAAGTGATTTTTCCACACTAATACAAGTGCAAAAGTGGTTTCCTGCATGAACACAAGTGCGAAAAGTGGTTTTTCAACACTAACACAAGTGCGAAAAGTGTTTTTTCAACACTATCACAAGTGCAAAAAGTGTTTTTTCCACACTAATACAAGTGCAAAAGTGGTTTCCTGCACCAACACAAGTGCGAAAAGTGGTTTTTCAACACTAACACAAGTGCGAAAAGTGTTTTTTCAACACTAACACAAGTGCGAAAAGTGGTTTTTCAACACTAACACAAGTGCGAAAAGTGTTTTTTCAACACTAACACAAGTGCGAAAAGTGGTTTTGCAACACTAACACAAATGCGAATAATGGTTTACAACACGAACACAATTATTGCAAAAAGTGGTTTTCAACACGAACCAAAGTGCGAAAAGTTGTTTTCAACGCCAGCACAAATGCAAAAAGTGGTTTTTCAACACTATCACAAGTGCAAAAAGTGTTTTTTCCACACTAATACAAGTGCAAAAGTGGTTTCCTGCACCAACACAAGTGCGAAAAGTGGTTTTTCAACACTAACACAAGTGCGAAAAGTGGTTTTTCAACACTATCACAAGTGCAAAAGTGTTTTTTCCACACTAATACAAGTGCAAAAGTGGTTTCCTGCACCAACACAAGTGCGAAAAGTGGATTTTCAACACTAACACAAGTGCGAAAAGTGGTTTTTCAACACTATCACAAGTGCAAAAAGTGTTTTTTCCACACTAATACAATTGCAAAAGTGGTTTCCTGCACCCACACAAGTGCGAAAAGTGGTTTCCTTCACTAACACATGTGTGAAAAGTGGGTTTTCAACACTATCACAAGTGCAAAAAGTGATTTTTCCACACTAATACAAGTGCAAAAGTGGTTTCCTGCATGAACACAAGTGCGAAAAGTGGTTTTTCAACACTAACACAAGTGCGAAAAGTGTTTTTTCAACACTAACACAAGTGCGAAAAGTGGTTTTTCAACACTAACACAAGTGTGGAAAGTGGTTTTCAACAATAACACAAGTGTGATAAGTGGTTTTGCAACACCAACCCAATTGCGAAAAGTCTTTTTCAACACTAGCACGAGTGCGGAAAATGGTTTTCAACGGCAGCAGAAGTATGGAAATTGGTTATTGCAACACCAACACAAATGCGAATAATGGTTTACAACACTAGCACGAGTGTAGAAAGTGGTTTTGCAAGACAAGCACATGTGTGAAAAGTGGTTTTCAACACGAACACAATTGCAAAAAGTGGTTTTCAACACGAGCATGAGTGCGGAAAGTGGTTTTCAACGCCAGCATAAGTGTGGAATTTGGTTTTTGCAACACTAACACAAATGCGAATAATGGTTTACAACACGAACACAATTATTGCAAAAAGTGGTTTTCAACACGAACCAAAGTGCGAAAAGTTGTTTTCAACACTAGCACAAGTGCGGAAAGTGGTTTTGCAACACAGGCACAAGTGTAGAATGTGGTTTTCAACACGATCGCAAGTGTGGAAAGTGGTTTTGCAACACTAACACAAATGCAAATAATGGTTTACAACACGAACACAATTATTGCAAAAAGTGGTTTTCAACACTAACAAAAGTGCGAAAAGTTGTTTTCAACGCCAGCACAAGTGCGAAAAGTGGTTTTGCAACACTAACACAAGTGAGACAAATGGTTTTGCAACATTAACACAAGTGCAAAAAGTGGTTTTGAACACTAACAGGAGCTCGAAATGTGGTTTTCAACACTAGCAGAAGTGCAAAAACTTGTTTTCAACACCAGCACAACTGCACAAAGTGGTTTTGCAATACTAGCACAAGTGCGAAAAGTGGTTTACAACAGTAGCACAAGTGTGGAAAGTGGTTTTCAACATGAGCACAAGTGCGATAAGTGGTTTGCAACACTAACCCAATTGTGATTTGTGGTTTTCAACCCTAGCGCAAGTGCAAAAAGTGGTTTTTTTACACTAACACAAGTGCGAAAGTGGTTCTGCAACACAGGCTCAAGTGCGGAAAGTCGTATTCAACGTCAGCACAAGTGTGTAAAGTGGTTTTGCCTCACTAACACAAGTACAAAAAGGAGTATTCAATGCCAGCACAAGTGCGGAAAGTTGCTCTGCAACACTAGCTCAAGTGCAGAAAGTGCTTTTCAACACAAGTACAAGTGCGAAAAGTGGTTTGGCAACACTAGCACGAGTGCGGAAAGTGGTTTGCAACACTAACACAAGTGTGGAAAGTGGTTTTCAACATGAGCACAAGTGTGTTAAGTGGTTTTGCAACACCAACCCAATTGCGAAAAGTCTTTTTCAACACTAGCACGAGTGCGGAAAGTGGTTTTCAACCACAGCAGAAGTGTGGATATTGGTTTTTGCAACACCAACACAAATGCGAATAATGGTTTACAACACTAGCACGAGTGCAGAAAGTGGTTTGCAACACAAACACAAGTGTGGACAGTGGTTTTCAACACGAGCACAAGTGCGATAAGTGGTTTTGCAACACCAACCCAATTGCGAAAAGTCTTTTTCAACACTAGCACGAGTGCGGAAAGTGGTTTTCAACGGCAGCAGAAGTATGGAAATTGGTTTTTGCAACACCAACACAAATGCGAATAATGGTTTTCAACCCTAGCGCAAGTGCAAAAAGTGGTTTTTTTACACTAACACAAGTGCGAAAAGTGGTTTTTCAACACTATCACAAGTGCAAAAGTGTTTTTTCCACACTAATACAAGTGCAAAAGTGGTTTCCTGCACCAACACAAGTGCGAAAAGTGGATTTTCAACACTAACACAAGTGCGAAAAGTGGTTTTTCAACACTATCACAAGTGCAAAAAGTGTTTTTTCCACACTAATACAATTGCAAAAGTGGTTTCCTGCACCCACACAAGTGCGAAAAGTGGTTTCCTTCACTAACACATGTGTGAAAAGTGGGTTTTCAACACTATCACAAGTGCAAAAAGTGATTTTTCCACACTAATACAAGTGCAAAAGTGGTTTCCTGCATGAACACAAGTGCGAAAAGTGGTTTTTCAACACTAACACAAGTGCGAAAAGTGTTTTTTCAACACTAACACAAGTGCGAAAAGTGGTTTTTCAACACTAACACAAGTGTGGAAAGTGGTTTTCAACAATAACACAAGTGTGATAAGTGGTTTTGCAACACCAACCCAATTGCGAAAAGTCTTTTTCAACACTAGCACGAGTGCGGAAAATGGTTTTCAACGGCAGCAGAAGTATGGAAATTGGTTATTGCAACACCAACACAAATGCGAATAATGGTTTACAACACTAGCACGAGTGTAGAAAGTGGTTTTGCAAGACAAGCACATGTGTGAAAAGTGGTTTTCAACACGAACACAATTGCAAAAAGTGGTTTTCAACACGAGCATGAGTGCGGAAAGTGGTTTTCAACGCCAGCATAAGTGTGGAATTTGGTTTTTGCAACACTAACACAAATGCGAATAATGGTTTACAACACGAACACAATTATTGCAAAAAGTGGTTTTCAACACGAACCAAAGTGCGAAAAGTTGTTTTCAACACTAGCACAAGTGCGGAAAGTGGTTTTGCAACACAGGCACAAGTGTAGAATGTGGTTTTCAACACGATCGCAAGTGTGGAAAGTGGTTTTGCAACACTAACACAAATGCAAATAATGGTTTACAACACGAACACAATTATTGCAAAAAGTGGTTTTCAACACTAACAAAAGTGCGAAAAGTTGTTTTCAACGCCAGCACAAGTGCGAAAAGTGGTTTTGCAACACTAACACAAGTGAGACAAATGGTTTTGCAACATTAACACAAGTGCAAAAAGTGGTTTTGAACACTAACAGGAGCTCGAAATGTGGTTTTCAACACTAGCAGAAGTGCAAAAACTTGTTTTCAACACCAGCACAACTGCACAAAGTGGTTTTGCAATACTAGCACAAGTGCAAAAAGTGGTTTTTTTACACTAACACAAGTGCGAAAGTGGTTCTGCAACACAGGCTCAAGTGCGGAAAGTCGTATTCAACGTCAGCACAAGTGTGTAAAGTGGTTTTGCCTCACTAACACAAGTACAAAAAGGAGTATTCAATGCCAGCACAAGTGCGGAAAGTTGCTCTGCAACACTAGCTCAAGTGCAGAAAGTGCTTTTCAACACAAGTACAAGTGCGAAAAGTGGTTTGGCAACACTAGCACGAGTGCGGAAAGTGGTTTGCAACACTAACACAAGTGTGGAAAGTGGTTTTCAACATGAGCACAAGTGTGTTAAGTGGTTTTGCAACACCAACCCAATTGCGAAAAGTCTTTTTCAACACTAGCACGAGTGCGGAAAGTGGTTTTCAACCACAGCAGAAGTGTGGATATTGGTTTTTGCAACACCAACACAAATGCGAATAATGGTTTACAACACTAGCACGAGTGCAGAAAGTGGTTTGCAACACTATCACAAGTGCAAAAAGTGTTTTTTCCACACTAATACAATTGCAAAAGTGGTTTCCTGCACCCACACAAGTGCGAAAAGTGGTTTCCTTCACTAACACAAGTGCGAAAAGTGGTTTTTCAACACTATCACAAGTGCAAAAGTGTTTTTTCCACACTAATACAAGTGCAAAAGTGGTTTCCTGCACCAACACAAGTGCGAAAAGTGTATTTTCAACACTAACACAAGTGCGAAAAGTGGTTTTTCAACACTATCACAAGTGCAAAAAGTGTTTTTTCCACACTAATACAATTGCAAAAGTGGTTTCCTGCACCCACACAAGTGCGAAAAGTGGTTTCCTTCACTAACACATGTGTGAAAAGTGGGTTTTCAACACTATCACAAGTGCAAAAAGTGATTTTTCCACACTAATACAAGTGCAAAAGTGGTTTCCTGCATGAACACAAGTGCGAAAAGTGGTTTTTCAACACTAACACAAGTGCGAAAAGTGTTTTTTCAACGCTATCACAAGTGCAAAAAGTGTTTTTTCCACACTAATACAAGTGCAAAAGTGGTTTCCTGCACCAACACAAGTGCGAAAAGTGGTTTTTCAACACTAACACAAGTGCGAAAAGTGTTTTTTCAACACTAACACAAGTGCGAAAAGTGGTTTTTCAACACTAACACAAGTGTGGAAAGTGGTTTTCAACAATAACACAAGTGTGATAAGTGGTTTTGCAACACCAACCCAATTGCGAAAAGTCTTTTTCAACACTAGCACGAGTGCGGAAAATGGTTTTCAACGGCAGCAGAAGTATGGAAATTGGTTATTGCAACACCAACACAAATGCGAATAATGGTTTACAACACTAGCACGAGTGTAGAAAGTGGTTTTGCAAGACAAGCACATGTGTGAAAAGTGGTTTTCAACACGAACACAATTGCAAAAAGTGGTTTTCAACACGAGCATGAGTGCGGAAAGTGGTTTTCAACGCCAGCATAAGTGTGGAATTTGGTTTTTGCAACACTAACACAAATGCGAATAATGGTTTACAACACGAACACAATTATTGCAAAAAGTGGTTTTCAACACGAACCAAAGTGCGAAAAGTTGTTTTCAACACTAGCACAAGTGCGGAAAGTGGTTTTGCAACACAGGCACAAGTGTAGAATGTGGTTTTCAACACGATCGCAAGTGTGGAAAGTGGTTTTGCAACACTAACACAAATGCAAATAATGGTTTACAACACGAACACAATTATTGCAAAAAGTGGTTTTCAACACTAACAAAAGTGCGAAAAGTTGTTTTCAACGCCAGCACAAGTGCGAAAAGTGGTTTTGCAACACTAACACAAGTGAGACAAATGGTTTTGCAACATTAACACAAGTGCAAAAAGTGGTTTTGAACACTAACAGGAGCTCGAAATGTGGTTTTCAACACTAGCAGAAGTGCAAAAACTTGTTTTCAACACCAGCACAACTGCACAAAGTGGTTTTGCAATACTAGCACAAGTGCGAAAAGTGGTTTACAACAGTAGCACAAGTGTGGAAAGTGGTTTTCAACATGAGCACAAGTGCGATAAGTGGTTTGCAACACTAACCCAATTGTGATTTGTGGTTTTCAACCCTAGCGCAAGTGCAAAAAGTGGTTTTTTTACACTAACACAAGTGCGAAAAGTGTTTTTTCAACACTAACACAAGTGCGAAAAGTGGTTTTTCAACACTAACACAAGTGTGGAAAGTGGTTTTCAACAATAACACAAGTGTGATAAGTGGTTTTGCAACACCAACCCAATTGCGAAAAGTCTTTTTCAACACTAGCACGAGTGCGGAAAATGGTTTTCAACGGCAGCAGAAGTATGGAAATTGGTTATTGCAACACCAACACAAATGCGAATAATGGTTTACAACACTAGCACGAGTGTAGAAAGTGGTTTTGCAAGACAAGCACATGTGTGAAAAGTGGTTTTAAATGCCAGCACAAGTGGGGAAAGTGGTTTTTCAACACCAAAAGAAGTGCAAAAAGTGGTTTTCAACATGAGCACAAGTCCGATAAGTGGTTTTGCAATACTGGCACATGTGTGAAAAGTGGTTTTCAACACTAGCACAAGTGGTTTTCAATGCCAGCACACGTGTGGAAATTTGTTTTGCAACACGAAGACAAATGCGAGTTGTGGTTTTCAACACCAGAGCAAGTGCAAAAAGTGGTTTTGCAACACTAACACAAGTGCAAAAGTGGTTCTGCAACACGAGCTCAAGCGCGGAAAGTGCTTTTCAACACAAGCACAAGTGCGGAAAGTGGTTTTGCAACACAGGCACAAGTGTAGAATGTGGTTTTCAACACGATCGCAAGTGTGGAAAGTGGTTTTGCAACACTAACACAAATGCGAATAATATTTTACAACACGAACACAATTATTGCAAAAAGTGGTTTTCAACACGAACCAAAGTGCGAAAAGTTGTTTTCAACGCCAGCACAATTGCGAAAAGTGGTTTTTCAACACTAACACAAGTGTGGAAAGTGGTTTTCAACAATAACACAAGTGTGATAAGTGATTTTGCAACAACAACCCAATTGCGAAAAGTCTTTTTCAACACTAGCACGAGTGCGGAAAGTGGTTTTCAACGGCAGCAGAAGTATGGAAATTGGTTTTTGCAACACCAACACAAATGCGAATAATGGTTTACAACACTAGCACGAGTGTAGAAAGTGGTTTTGCAAGACAAGCACATGTGTGAAAACTGGTTTTCAACACGAACACAATTGCAAAAAGTGGTTTTCAACACGAGCATGAGTGCGGAAAGTGGTTTTCAACGCCAGCATAAGTGTGGAATTTGGTTTTTGCAACACTAACACAAATGCGAATAATGGTTTACAACACGAACACAATTATTGCAAAAAGTGGTTTTCAACACGAACCAAAGTGCGAAAAGTTGTTTTCAACACTAGCACAAGTGCGGAAAGTGGTTTTGCAACACAGGCACAAGTGTAGAATGTGGTTTTCAACACGATCGCAAGTGTGGAAAGTGGTTTTGCAACACTAACACAAATGCGAATAATGGTTTACAACACGAACACAATTATTGCAAAAAGTGGTTTTCAACACGAACCAAAGTGCGAAAAGTTGTTTTCAACGCCAGCACAAGTGCGAAAAGTGGTTTTGCAACACTAACACAAGTGAGACAAATGGTTTTGCAACACTAACACAAGTGCAAAAAGTGGTTTTGAACACTAACAGGAGCTCGAAATGTGGTTTTCAACACTAGCAGAAGTGCAAAAACTTGTTTTCAACACCAGCACAACTGCACAAAGTGGTTTTGCAATACTAGCACAAGTGCGAAAAGTGGTTTACAACAGTAGCACAAGTGTGGAAAGTGGTTTTCAACATGAGCACAAGTGCGATAAGTGGTTTGCAACACTAACCCAATTGTGATTTGTGGTTTTCAACCCTAGCGCAAGTGCAAAAAGTGGTTTTTTTACACTAACACAAGTGCGAAAGTGGTTCTGCAACACAGGCTCAAGTGCGGAAAGTCGTATTCAACGTCAGCACAAGTGTGTAAAGTGGTTTTGCCTCACTAACACAAGTACAAAAAGGAGTATTCAATGCCAGCACAAGTGCGGAAAGTTGCTCTGCAACACTAGCTCAAGTGCAGAAAGTGCTTTTCAACACAAGTACAAGTGCGAAAAGTGGTTTGGCAACACTAGCACGAGTGCGGAAAGTGGTTTGCAACACTAACACAAGTGTGGAAAGTGGTTTTCAACATGAGCACAAGTGTGTTAAGTGGTTTTGCAACACCAACCCAATTGCGAAAAGTCTTTTTCAACACTAGCACGAGTGCGGAAAGTGGTTTTCAACCACAGCAGAAGTGTGGATATTGGTTTTTGCAACACCAACACAAATGCGAATAATGGTTTACAACACTAGCACGAGTGCAGAAAGTGGTTTGCAACACAAACACAAGTGTGGACAGTGGTTTTCAACACGAGCACAAGTGCGATAAGTGGTTTTGCAACACCAACCCAATTGCGAAAAGTCTTTTTCAACACTAGCACGAGTGCGGAAAGTGGTTTTCAACGGCAGCAGAAGTATGGAAATTGGTTTTTGCAACACCAACACAAATGCGAATAATGGTTTACAACACTAGCACGAGTTTAGAAAGTGGTTTTGCAAGACAAGCACATGTGTGAAAACTGGTTTTCAACACGAACACAATTGCAAAAAGTGGTTTTCAACACGAGCATGAGTGCGGAAAGTGGTTTTCAACGCCAGCATAAGTGTGGAATTTGGTTTTTGCAACACTAACACAAATGCGAATAATGGTTTACAACACGAACACAATTATTGCAAAAAGTGGTTTTCAACACGAACCAAAGTGCGAAAAGTTGTTTTCAACACTAGCACAAGTGCGGAAAGTGGTTTTGCAACACAGGCACAAATGTAGAATGTGGTTTTCAACACGATCGCAAGTGTGGAAAGTGGTTTTGCAACACTAACACAAATGCGAATAATGGTTTACAACACGAACACAATTATTGCAAAAAGTGGTTTTCAACACGAACCAAAGTGCGAAAAGTTGTTTTCAACGCCAGCACAAATGCAAAAAGTGGTTTTTCAACACTATCACAAGTGCAAAAAGTGTTTTTTCCACACTAATACAAGTGCAAAAGTGGTTTCCTGCACCAACACAAGTGCGAAAAGTGGTTTTTCAACACTAACACAAGTGCGAAAAGTGGTTTTTCAACACTATCACAAGTGCAAAAGTGTTTTTTCCACACTAATACAAGTGCAAAAGTGGTTTCCTGCACCAACACAAGTGCGAAAAGTGGATTTTCAACACTAACACAAGTGCGAAAAGTGGTTTTTCAACACTATCACAAGTGCAAAAAGTGTTTTTTCCACACTAATACAATTGCAAAAGTGGTTTCCTGCACCCACACAAGTGCGAAAAGTGGTTTCCTTCACTAACACATGTGTGAAAAGTGGGTTTTCAACACTATCACAAGTGCAAAAAGTGATTTTTCCACACTAATACAAGTGCAAAAGTGGTTTCCTGCATGAACACAAGTGCGAAAAGTGGTTTTTCAACACTAACACAAGTGCGAAAAGTGTTTTTTCAACACTACCACAAGTGCAAAAAGTGTTTTTTCCACACTAATACAAGTGCAAAAGTGGTTTCCTGCACCAACACAAGTGCGAAAAGTGGTTTTTCAACACTAACACAAGTGCGAAAAGTGTTTTTTCAACACTAACACAAGTGCGAAAAGTGGTTTTTCAACACTAACACAAGTGCGAAAAGTGTTTTTTCAACACTAACACAAGTGCGAAAAGTGGTTTTGCAACACTAACACAAATGCGAATAATGGTTTACAACACGAACACAATTATTGCAAAAAGTGGTTTTCAACACGAACCAAAGTGCGAAAAGTTGTTTTCAACGCCAGCACAAATGCAAAAAGTGGTTTTTCAACACTATCACAAGTGCAAAAAGTGTTTTTTCCACACTAATACAAGTGCAAAAGTGGTTTCCTGCACCAACACAAGTGCGAAAAGTGGTTTTTCAACACTAACACAAGTGCGAAAAGTGGTTTTTCAACACTATCACAAGTGCAAAAGTGTTTTTTCCACACTAATACAAGTGCAAAAGTGGTTTCCTGCACCAACACAAGTGCGAAAAGTGGATTTTCAACACTAACACAAGTGCGAAAAGTGGTTTTTCAACACTATCACAAGTGCAAAAAGTGTTTTTTCCACACTAATACAATTGCAAAAGTGGTTTCCTGCACCCACACAAGTGCGAAAAGTGGTTTCCTTCACTAACACATGTGTGAAAAGTGGGTTTTCAACACTATCACAAGTGCAAAAAGTGATTTTTCCACACTAATACAAGTGCAAAAGTGGTTTCCTGCATGAACACAAGTGCGAAAAGTGGTTTTTCAACACTAACACAAGTGCGAAAAGTGTTTTTTCAACACTAACACAAGTGCGAAAAGTGGTTTTTCAACACTAACACAAGTGTGGAAAGTGGTTTTCAACAATAACACAAGTGTGATAAGTGGTTTTGCAACACCAACCCAATTGCGAAAAGTCTTTTTCAACACTAGCACGAGTGCGGAAAATGGTTTTCAACGGCAGCAGAAGTATGGAAATTGGTTATTGCAACACCAACACAAATGCGAATAATGGTTTACAACACTAGCACGAGTGTAGAAAGTGGTTTTGCAAGACAAGCACATGTGTGAAAAGTGGTTTTCAACACGAACACAATTGCAAAAAGTGGTTTTCAACACGAGCATGAGTGCGGAAAGTGGTTTTCAACGCCAGCATAAGTGTGGAATTTGGTTTTTGCAACACTAACACAAATGCGAATAATGGTTTACAACACGAACACAATTATTGCAAAAAGTGGTTTTCAACACGAACCAAAGTGCGAAAAGTTGTTTTCAACACTAGCACAAGTGCGGAAAGTGGTTTTGCAACACAGGCACAAGTGTAGAATGTGGTCTTCAACACGATCGCAAGTGTGGAAAGTGGTTTTGCAACACTAACACAAATGCAAATAATGGTTTACAACACGAACACAATTATTGCAAAAAGTGGTTTTCAACACTAACAAAAGTGCGAAAAGTTGTTTTCAACGCCAGCACAAGTGCGAAAAGTGGTTTTGCAACACTAACACAAGTGAGACAAATGGTTTTGCAACATTAACACAAGTGCAAAAAGTGGTTTTGAACACTAACAGGAGCTCGAAATGTGGTTTTCAACACTAGCAGAAGTGCAAAAACTTGTTTTCAACACCAGCACAACTGCACAAAGTGGTTTTGCAATACTAGCACAAGTGCGAAAAGTGGTTTACAACAGTAGCACAAGTGTGGAAAGTGGTTTTCAACATGAGCACAAGTGCGATAAGTGGTTTGCAACACTAACCCAATTGTGATTTGTGGTTTTCAACCCTAGCGCAAGTGCAAAAAGTGGTTTTTTTACACTAACACAAGTGCGAAAGTGGTTCTGCAACACAGGCTCAAGTGCGAAAAGTTGTTTTCAACGCCAGCACAAATGCAAAAAGTCGTTTTTCAACACTATCACAAGTGCAAAAAGTGTTTTTTCCACACTAATACAATTGCAAAAGTGGTTTCCTGCACCCACACAAGTGCGAAAAGTGGTTTCCTTCACTAACACATGTGTGAAAAGTGGGTTTTCAACACTATCACAAGTGCAAAAAGTGATTTTTCCACACTAATACAAGTGCAAAAGTGGTTTCCTGCATGAACACAAGTGCGAAAAGTGGTTTTTCAACACTAACACAAGTGCGAAAAGTGTTTTTTCAACGCTATCACAAGTGCAAAAAGTGTTTTTTCCACACTAATACAAGTGCAAAAGTGGTTTCCTGCACCAACACAAGTGCGAAAAGTGGTTTTTCAACACTAACACAAGTGCGAAAAGTGTTTTTTCAACACTAACACAAGTGCGAAAAGTGGTTTTTCAACACTAACACAAGTGTGGAAAGTGGTTTTCAACAATAACACAAGTGTGATAAGTGGTTTTGCAACACCAACCCAATTGCGAAAAGTCTTTTTCAACACTAGCACGAGTGCGGAAAATGGTTTTCAACGGCAGCAGAAGTATGGAAATTGGTTATTGCAACACCAACACAAATGCGAATAATGGTTTACAACACTAGCACGAGTGTAGAAAGTGGTTTTGCAAGACAAGCACATGTGTGAAAAGTGGTTTTCAACACGAACACAATTGCAAAAAGTGGTTTTCAACACGAGCATGAGTGCGGAAAGTGGTTTTCAACGCCAGCATAAGTGTGGAATTTGGTTTTTGCAACACTAACACAAATGCGAATAATGGTTTACAACACGAACACAATTATTGCAAAAAGTGGTTTTCAACACGAACCAAAGTGCGAAAAGTTGTTTTCAACACTAGCACAAGTGCGGAAAGTGGTTTTGCAACACAGGCACAAGTGTAGAATGTGGTTTTCAACACGATCGCAAGTGTGGAAAGTGGTTTTGCAACACTAACACAAATGCAAATAATGGTTTACAACACGAACACAATTATTGCAAAAAGTGGTTTTCAACACTAACAAAAGTGCGAAAAGTTGTTTTCAACGCCAGCACAAGTGCGAAAAGTGGTTTTGCAACACTAACACAAGTGAGACAAATGGTTTTGCAACATTAACACAAGTGCAAAAAGTGGTTTTGAACACTAACAGGAGCTCGAAATGTGGTTTTCAACACTAGCAGAAGTGCAAAAACTTGTTTTCAACACCAGCACAACTGCACAAAGTGGTTTTGCAATACTAGCACAAGTGCGAAAAGTGGTTTACAACAGTAGCACAAGTGTGGAAAGTGGTTTTCAACATGAGCACAAGTGCGATAAGTGGTTTGCAACACTAACCCAATTGTGATTTGTGGTTTTCAACCCTAGCGCAAGTGCAAAAAGTGGTTTTTTTACACTAACACAAGTGCGAAAAGTGTTTTTTCAACACTAACACAAGTGCGAAAAGTGGTTTTTCAACACTAACACAAGTGTGGAAAGTGGTTTTCAACAATAACACAAGTGTGATAAGTGGTTTTGCAACACCAACCCAATTGCGAAAAGTCTTTTTCAACACTAGCACGAGTGCGGAAAATGGTTTTCAACGGCAGCAGAAGTATGGAAATTGGTTATTGCAACACCAACACAAATGCGAATAATGGTTTACAACACTAGCACGAGTGTAGAAAGTGGTTTTGCAAGACAAGCACATGTGTGAAAAGTGGTTTTCAACACGAACACAATTGCAAAAAGTGGTTTTCAACACGAGCATGAGTGCGGAAAGTGGTTTTCAACGCCAGCATAAGTGTGGAATTTGGTTTTTGCAACACTAACACAAATGCGAATAATGGTTTACAACACGAACACAATTATTGCAAAAAGTGGTTTTCAACACGAACCAAAGTGCGAAAAGTTGTTTTCAACACTAGCACAAGTGCGGAAAGTGGTTTTGCAACACAGGCACAAGTGTAGAATGTGGTTTTCAACACGATCGCAAGTGTGGAAAGTGGTTTTGCAACACTAACACAAATGCAAATAATGGTTTACAACACGAACACAATTATTGCAAAAAGTGGTTTTCAACACTAACAAAAGTGCGAAAAGTTGTTTTCAACGCCAGCACAAGTGCGAAAAGTGGTTTTGCAACACTAACACAAGTGAGACAAATGGTTTTGCAACATTAACACAAGTGCAAAAAGTGGTTTTGAACACTAACAGGAGCTCGAAATGTGGTTTTCAACACTAGCAGAAGTGCAAAAACTTGTTTTCAACACCAGCACAACTGCACAAAGTGGTTTTGCAATACTAGCACAAGTGCGAAAAGTGGTTTACAACAGTAGCACAAGTGTGGAAAGTGGTTTTCAACATGAGCACAAGTGCGATAAGTGGTTTGCAACACTAACCCAATTGTGATTTGTGGTTTTCAACCCTAGCGCAAGTGCAAAAAGTGGTTTTTTTACACTAACACAAGTGCGAAAGTGGTTCTGCAACACAGGCTCAAGTGCGAAAAGTTGTTTTCAACGCCAGCACAAATGCAAAAAGTCGTTTTTCAACACTATCACAAGTGCAAAAAGTGTTTTTTCCACACTAATACAAGTGCAAAAGTGGTTTCCTGCACCAACACAAGTGCGAAAAGTGGTTTTTCAACACTAACACAAGTGCGAAAAGTGGTTTTTCAACACTATCACAAGTGCAAAAGTGTTTTTTCCACACTAATACAAGTGCAAAAGTGGTTTCCTGCACCAACACAAGTGCGAAAAGTGGATTTTCAACACTAACACAAGTGCGAAAAGTGGTTTTTCAACACTATCACAAGTGCAAAAAGTGTTTTTTCCACACTAATACAATTGCAAAAGTGGTTTCCTGCACCCACACAAGTGCGAAAAGTGGTTTCCTTCACTAAAACATGTGTGAAAAGTGGGTTTTCAACACTATCACAAGTGCAAAAAGTGATTTTTCCACACTAATACAAGTGCAAAAGTGGTTTCCTGCATGAACACAAGTGCGAAAAGTGGTTTTTCAACACTAACACAAGTGCGAAAAGTGTTTTTTCAACACTATCACAAGTGCAAAAAGTGTTTTTTCCACACTAATACAAGTGCAAAAGTGGTTTCCTGCACCAACACAAGTGCGAAAAGTGGTTTTTCAACACTAACACAAGTGCGAAAAGTGTTTTTTCAACACTAACACAAGTGCGAAAAGTGGTTTTTCAACACTAACACAAGTGCGAAAAGTGTTTTTTCAACACTAACACAAGTGCGAAAAGTGGTTTTGCAACACTAACACAAATGCGAATAATGGTTTACAACACGAACACAATTATTGCAAAAAGTGGTTTTCAACACGAACCAAAGTGCGAAAAGTTGTTTTCAACGCCAGCACAAATGCAAAAAGTGGTTTTTCAACACTATCACAAGTGCAAAAAGTGTTTTTTCCACACTAATACAAGTGCAAAAGTGGTTTCCTGCACCAACACAAGTGCGAAAAGTGGTTTTTCAACACTAACACAAGTGCGAAAAGTGGTTTTTCAACACTATCACAAGTGCAAAAGTGTTTTTTCCACACTAATACAAGTGCAAAAGTGGTTTCCTGCACCAACACAAGTGCGAAAAGTGTATTTTCAACACTAACACAAGTGCGAAAAGTGGTTTTTCAACACTATCACAAGTGCAAAAAGTGTTTTTTCCACACTAATACAATTGCAAAAGTGGTTTCCTGCACCCACACAAGTGCGAAAAGTGGTTTCCTTCACTAACACATGTGTGAAAAGTGGGTTTTCAACACTATCACAAGTGCAAAAAGTGTTTTTTCCACACTAATACAAGTGCAAAAGTGGTTTCCTGCACCAACACAAGTGCGAAAAGTGGTTTTTCAACACTAACACAAGTGCGAAAAGTGTTTTTTCAACGCTATCACAAGTGCAAAAAGTGTTTTTTCCACACTAATACAAGTGCAAAAGTGGTTTCCTGCACCAACACAAGTGCGAAAAGTGGTTTTTCAACACTAACACAAGTGCGAAAAGTGTTTTTTCAACACTAACACAAGTGCGAAAAGTGGTTTTTCAACACTAACACAAGTGTGGAAAGTGGTTTTCAACAATAACACAAGTGTGATAAGTGGTTTTGCAACACCAACCCAATTGCGAAAAGTCTTTTTCAACACTAGCACGAGTGCGGAAAATGGTTTTCAACGGCAGCAGAAGTATGGAAATTGGTTATTGCAACACCAACACAAATGCGAATAATGGTTTACAACACTAGCACGAGTGTAGAAAGTGGTTTTGCAAGACAAGCACATGTGTGAAAAGTGGTTTTCAACACGAACACAATTGCAAAAAGTGGTTTTCAACACGAGCATGAGTGCGGAAAGTGGTTTTCAACGCCAGCATAAGTGTGGAATTTGGTTTTTGCAACACTAACACAAATGCGAATAATGGTTTACAACACGAACACAATTATTGCAAAAAGTGGTTTTCAACACGAACCAAAGTGCGAAAAGTTGTTTTCAACACTAGCACAAGTGCGGAAAGTGGTTTTGCAACACAGGCACAAGTGTAGAATGTGGTTTTCAACACGATCGCAAGTGTGGAAAGTGGTTTTGCAACACTAACACAAATGCAAATAATGGTTTACAACACGAACACAATTATTGCAAAAAGTGGTTTTCAACACTAACAAAAGTGCGAAAAGTTGTTTTCAACGCCAGCACAAGTGCGAAAAGTGGTTTTGCAACACTAACACAAGTGAGACAAATGGTTTTGCAACATTAACACAAGTGCAAAAAGTGGTTTTGAACACTAACAGGAGCTCGAAATGTGGTTTTCAACACTAGCAGAAGTGCAAAAACTTGTTTTCAACACCAGCACAACTGCACAAAGTGGTTTTGCAATACTAGCACAAGTGCGAAAAGTGGTTTACAACAGTAGCACAAGTGTGGAAAGTGGTTTTCAACATGAGCACAAGTGCGATAAGTGGTTTGCAACACTAACCCAATTGTGATTTGTGGTTTTCAACCCTAGCGCAAGTGCAAAAAGTGGTTTTTTTACACTAACACAAGTGCGAAAGTGGTTCTGCAACACAGGCTCAAGTGCGGAAAGTCGTATTCAACGTCAGCACAAGTGTGTAAAGTGGTTTTGCCTCACTAACACAAGTACAAAAAGGAGTATTCAATGCCAGCACAAGTGCGGAAAGTTGCTCTGCAACACTAGCTCAAGTGCAGAAAGTGCTTTTCAACACAAGTACAAGTGCGAAAAGTGGTTTGGCAACACTAGCACGAGTGCAGAAAGTGGTTTGCAACACTAACACAAGTGTGGAAAGTGGTTTTCAACATGAGCACAAGTGTGTTAAGTGGTTTTGCAACACCAACCCAATTGCGAAAAGTCTTTTTCAACACTAGCACGAGTGCGGAAAGTGGTTTTCAACCACAGCAGAAGTGTGGATATTGGTTTTTGCAACACCAACACAAATGCGAATAATGGTTTACAACACTAGCACGAGTGCAGAAAGTGGTTTGCAACACAAACACAAGTGTGGACAGTGGTTTTCAACACGAGCACAAGTGCGATAAGTGGTTTTGCAACACCAACCCAATTGCGAAAAGTCTTTTTCAACACTAGCACGAGTGCGGAAAGTGGTTTTCAACGGCAGCAGAAGTATGGAAATTGGTTTTTGCAACACCAACACAAATGCGAATAATGGTTTACAACACGAACACAATTATTGCAAAAAGTGGTTTTCAACACGAACCAAAGTGCGAAAAGTTGTTTTCAACGCCAGCACAAATGCAAAAAGTGGTTTTTCAACACTATCACAAGTGCAAAAAGTGTTTTTTCCACACTAATACAAGTGCAAAAGTGGTTTCCTGCACCAACACAAGTGCGAAAAGTGGTTTTTCAACACTAACACAAGTGCGAAAAGTGGTTTTTCAACACTATCACAAGTGCAAAAGTGTTTTTTCCACACTAATACAAGTGCAAAAGTGGTTTCCTGCACCAACACAAGTGCGAAAAGTGGATTTTCAACACTAACACAAGTGCGAAAAGTGGTTTTTCAACACTATCACAAGTGCAAAAAGTGTTTTTTCCACACTAATACAATTGCAAAAGTGGTTTCCTGCACCCACACAAGTGCGAAAAGTGGTTTCCTTCACTAACACATGTGTGAAAAGTGGGTTTTCAACACTATCACAAGTGCAAAAAGTGATTTTTCCACACTAATACAAGTGCAAAAGTGGTTTCCTGCATGAACACAAGTGCGAAAAGTGGTTTTTCAACACTAACACAAGTGCGAAAAGTGTTTTTTCAACACTAACACAAGTGCGAAAAGTGGTTTTTCAACACTAACACAAGTGTGGAAAGTGGTTTTCAACAATAACACAAGTGTGATAAGTGGTTTTGCAACACCAACCCAATTGCGAAAAGTCTTTTTCAACACTAGCACGAGTGCGGAAAATGGTTTTCAACGGCAGCAGAAGTATGGAAATTGGTTATTGCAACACCAACACAAATGCGAATAATGGTTTACAACACTAGCACGAGTGTAGAAAGTGGTTTTGCAAGACAAGCACATGTGTGAAAAGTGGTTTTCAACACGAACACAATTGCAAAAAGTGGTTTTCAACACGAGCATGAGTGCGGAAAGTGGTTTTCAACGCCAGCATAAGTGTGGAATTTGGTTTTTGCAACACTAACACAAATGCGAATAATGGTTTACAACACGAACACAATTATTGCAAAAAGTGGTTTTCAACACGAACCAAAGTGCGAAAAGTTGTTTTCAACACTAGCACAAGTGCGGAAAGTGGTTTTGCAACACAGGCACAAGTGTAGAATGTGGTTTTCAACACGATCGCAAGTGTGGAAAGTGGTTTTGCAACACTAACACAAATGCAAATAATGGTTTACAACACGAACACAATTATTGCAAAAAGTGGTTTTCAACACTAACAAAAGTGCGAAAAGTTGTTTTCAACGCCAGCACAAGTGCGAAAAGTGGTTTTGCAACACTAACACAAGTGAGACAAATGGTTTTGCAACATTAACACAAGTGCAAAAAGTGGTTTTGAACACTAACAGGAGCTCGAAATGTGGTTTTCAACACTAGCAGAAGTGCAAAAACTTGTTTTCAACACCAGCACAACTGCACAAAGTGGTTTTGCAATACTAGCACAAGTGCGAAAAGTGGTTTACAACAGTAGCACAAGTGTGGAAAGTGGTTTTCAACATGAGCACAAGTGCGATAAGTGGTTTGCAACACTAACCCAATTGTGATTTGTGGTTTTCAACCCTAGCGCAAGTGCAAAAAGTGGTTTTTTTACACTAACACAAGTGCGAAAGTGGTTCTGCAACACAGGCTCAAGTGCGAAAAGTTGTTTTCAACGCCAGCACAAATGCAAAAAGTCGTTTTTCAACACTATCACAAGTGCAAAAAGTGTTTTTTCCACACTAATACAAGTGCAAAAGTGGTTTCCTGCACCAACACAAGTGCGAAAAGTGGTTTTTCAACACTAACACAAGTGCGAAAAGTGGTTTTTCAACACTATCACAAGTGCAAAAGTGTTTTTTCCACACTAATACAAGTGCAAAAGTGGTTTCCTGCACCAACACAAGTGCGAAAAGTGGATTTTCAACACTAACACAAGTGCGAAAAGTGGTTTTTCAACACTATCACAAGTGCAAAAAGTGTTTTTTCCACACTAATACAATTGCAAAAGTGGTTTCCTGCACCCACACAAGTGCGAAAAGTGGTTTCCTTCACTAACACATGTGTGAAAAGTGGGTTTTCAACACTATCACAAGTGCAAAAAGTGATTTTTCCACACTAATACAAGTGCAAAAGTGGTTTCCTGCATGAACACAAGTGCGAAAAGTGGTTTTTCAACACTAACACAAGTGCGAAAAGTGTTTTTTCAACACTATCACAAGTGCAAAAAGTGTTTTTTCCACACTAATACAAGTGCAAAAGTGGTTTCCTGCACCAACACAAGTGCGAAAAGTGGTTTTTCAACACTAACACAAGTGCGAAAAGTGTTTTTTCAACACTAACACAAGTGCGAAAAGTGGTTTTTCAACACTAACACAAGTGCGAAAAGTGTTTTTTCAACACTAACACAAGTGCGAAAAGTGGTTTTGCAACACTAACACAAATGCGAATAATGGTTTACAACACGAACACAATTATTGCAAAAAGTGGTTTTCAACACGAACCAAAGTGCGAAAAGTTGTTTTCAACGCCAGCACAAATGCAAAAAGTGGTTTTTCAACACTATCACAAGTGCAAAAAGTGTTTTTTCCACACTAATACAAGTGCAAAAGTGGTTTCCTGCACCAACACAAGTGCGAAAAGTGGTTTTTCAACACTAACACAAGTGCGAAAAGTGGTTTTTCAACACTATCACAAGTGCAAAAGTGTTTTTTCCACACTAATACAAGTGCAAAAGTGGTTTCCTGCACCAACACAAGTGCGAAAAGTGTATTTTCAACACTAACACAAGTGCGAAAAGTGGTTTTTCAACACTATCACAAGTGCAAAAAGTGTTTTTTCCACACTAATACAATTGCAAAAGTGGTTTCCTGCACCCACACAAGTGCGAAAAGTGGTTTCCTTCACTAACACATGTGTGAAAAGTGGGTTTTCAACACTATCACAAGTGCAAAAAGTGATTTTTCCACACTAATACAAGTGCAAAAGTGGTTTCCTGCATGAACACAAGTGCGAAAAGTGGTTTTTCAACACTAACACAAGTGCGAAAAGTGTTTTTTCAACGCTATCACAAGTGCAAAAAGTGTTTTTTCCACACTAATACAAGTGCAAAAGTGGTTTCCTGCACCAACACAAGTGCGAAAAGTGGTTTTTCAACACTAACACAAGTGCGAAAAGTGTTTTTTCAACACTAACACAAGTGCGAAAAGTGGTTTTTCAACACTAACACAAGTGTGGAAAGTGGTTTTCAACAATAACACAAGTGTGATAAGTGGTTTTGCAACACCAACCCAATTGCGAAAAGTCTTTTTCAACACTAGCACGAGTGCGGAAAATGGTTTTCAACGGCAGCAGAAGTATGGAAATTGGTTATTGCAACACCAACACAAATGCGAATAATGGTTTACAACACTAGCACGAGTGTAGAAAGTGGTTTTGCAAGACAAGCACATGTGTGAAAAGTGGTTTTCAACACGAACACAATTGCAAAAAGTGGTTTTCAACACGAGCATGAGTGCGGAAAGTGGTTTTCAACGCCAGCATAAGTGTGGAATTTGGTTTTTGCAACACTAACACAAATG
Organism: Myxine glutinosa; assembly: GCF_964187855.1. Lineage (NCBI taxonomy): Eukaryota > Metazoa > Chordata > Myxini > Myxiniformes > Myxinidae > Myxine > Myxine glutinosa. Next base: position 198,271 of record NW_027616393.1, read on the forward strand.
CGAATAATGGTTTACAACACGAACACAATTATTGCAAAAAGTGGTTTTCAACACGAACCAAAGTGCGAAAAGTTGTTTTCAACACTAGCACAAGTGCGGAAAGTGGTTTTGCAACACAGGCACAAGTGTAGAATGTGGTTTTCAACACGATCGCAAGTGTGGAAAGTGGTTTTGCAACACTAACACAAATGCAAATAATGGTTTACAACACGAACACAATTATTGCAAAAAGTGGTTTTCAACACTAACAAAAGTGCGAAAAGTTGTTTTCAACGCCAGCACAAGTGCGAAAAGTGGTTTTGCAACACTAACACAAGTGAGACAAATGGTTTTGCAACATTAACACAAGTGCAAAAAGTGGTTTTGAACACTAACAGGAGCTCGAAATGTGGTTTTCAACACTAGCAGAAGTGCAAAAACTTGTTTTCAACACCAGCACAACTGCACAAAGTGGTTTTGCAATACTAGCACAAGTGCGAAAAGTGGTTTACAACAGTAGCACAAGTGTGGAAAGTGGTTTTCAACATGAGCACAAGTGCGATAAGTGGTTTGCAACACTAACCCAATTGTGATTTGTGGTTTTCAACCCTAGCGCAAGTGCAAAAAGTGGTTTTTTTACACTAACACAAGTGCGAAAGTGGTTCTGCAACACAGGCTCAAGTGCGGAAAGTCGTATTCAACGTCAGCACAAGTGTGTAAAGTGGTTTTGCCTCACTAACACAAGTACAAAAAGGAGTATTCAATGCCAGCACAAGTGCGGAAAGTTGCTCTGCAACACTAGCTCAAGTGCAGAAAGTGCTTTTCAACACAAGTACAAGTGCGAAAAGTGGTTTGGCAACACTAGCACGAGTGCGGAAAGTGGTTTGCAACACTAACACAAGTGTGGAAAGTGGTTTTCAACATGAGCACAAGTGTGTTAAGTGGTTTTGCAACACCAACCCAATTGCGAAAAGTCTTTTTCAACACTAGCACGAGTGCGGAAAGTGGTTTTCAACCACAGCAGAAGTGTGGATATTGGTTTTTGCAACACCAACACAAATGCGAATAATGGTTTACAACACTAGCACGAGTGCAGAAAGTGGTTTGCAACACAAACACAAGTGTGGACAGTGGTTTTCAACACGAGCACAAGTGCGATAAGTGGTTTTGCAACACCAACCCAATTGCGAAAAGTCTTTTTCAACACTAGCACGAGTGCGGAAAGTGGTTTTCAACGGCAGCAGAAGTATGGAAATTGGTTTTTGCAACACCAACACAAATGCGAATAATGGTTTACAACACCAGCACGAGTTTAGAAAGTGGTTTTGCAAGACAAGCACATGTGTGAAAACTGGTTTTCAACACGAACACAATTGCAAAAAGTGGTTTTCAACACGAGCATGAGTGCGGAAAGTGGTTTTCAACGCCAGCATAAGTGTGGAATTTGGTTTTTGCAACACTAACACAAATGCGAATAATGGTTTACAACACGAACACAATTATTGCAAAAAGTGGTTTTCAACACGAACCAAAGTGCGAAAAGTTGTTTTCAACACTAGCACAAGTGCGGAAAGTGGTTTTGCAACACAGGCACAAATGTAGAATGTGGTTTTCAACACGATCGCAAGTGTGGAAAGTGGTTTTGCAACACTAACACAAATGCGAATAATGGTTTACAACACGAACACAATTATTGCAAAAAGTGGTTTTCAACACGAACCAAAGTGCGAAAAGTTGTTTTCAACGCCAGCACAAATGCAAAAACTGGTTTTTCAACACTATCACAAGTGCAAAAAGTGTTTTTTCCACACTAATACAAGTGCAAAAGTGGTTTCCTGCACCAACACAAGTGCGAAAAGTGGTTTTTCAACACTAACACAAGTGCGGAAAGTGGTTTTTCAACACTATCACAAGTGCAAAAGTGTTTTTTCCACACTAATACAAGTGCAAAAGTGGTTTCCTGCACCAACACAAGTGCGAAAAGTGGATTTTCAACACTAACACAAGTGCGAAAAGTGGTTTTTCAACACTATCACAAGTGCAAAAAGTGTTTTTTCCACACTAATACAATTGCAAAAGTGGTTTCCTGCACCCACACAAGTGCGAAAAGTGGTTTCCTTCACTAACACATGTGTGAAAAGTGGGTTTTCAACACTAGCACAAGTGCAAAAAGTGATTTTTCCACACTAATACAAGTGCAAAAGTGGTTTCCTGCATGAACACAAGTGCGAAAAGTGGTTTTTCAACACTAACACAAGTGCGAAAAGTGTTTTTTCAACACTATCACAAGTGCAAAAAGTGTTTTTTCCACACTAATACAAGTGCAAAAGTGGTTTCCTGCACCAACACAAGTGCGAAAAGTGGTTTTTCAACACTAACACAAGTGCGAAAAGTGTTTTTTCAACACTAACACAAGTGCGAAAAGTGGTTTTTCAACACTAACACAAGTGCGAAAAGTGTTTTTTCAACACTAACACAAGTGCGAAAAGTGGTTTTGCAACACTAACACAAATGCGAATAATGGTTTACAACACGAACACAATTATTGCAAAAAGTGGTTTTCAACACGAACCAAAGTGCGAAAAGTTGTTTTCAACGCCAGCACAAATGCAAAAAGTGGTTTTTCAACACTATCACAAGTGCAAAAAGTGTTTTTTCCACACTAATACAAGTGCAAAAGTGGTTTCCTGCACCAACACAAGTGCGAAAAGTGGTTTTTCAACACTAACACAAGTGCGAAAAGTGGTTTTTCAACACTATCACAAGTGCAAAAGTGTTTTTTCCACACTAATACAAGTGCAAAAGTGGTTTCCTGCACCAACACAAGTGCGAAAAGTGGATTTTCAACACTAACACAAGTGCGAAAAGTGGTTTTTCAACACTATCACAAGTGCAAAAAGTGTTTTTTCCACACTAATACAATTGCAAAAGTGGTTTCCTGCACCCACACAAGTGCGAAAAGTGGTTTCCTTCACTAACACATGTGTGAAAAGTGGGTTTTCAACACTATCACAAGTGCAAAAAGTGATTTTTCCACACTAATACAAGTGCAAAAGTGGTTTCCTGCATGAACACAAGTGCGAAAAGTGGTTTTTCAACACTAACACAAGTGCGAAAAGTGTTTTTTCAACACTATCACAAGTGCAAAAAGTGTTTTTTCCACACTAATACAAGTGCAAAAGTGGTTTCCTGCACCAACACAAGTGCGAAAAGTGGTTTTTCAACACTAACACAAGTGCGAAAAGTGTTTTTTCAACACTAACACAAGTGCGAAAAGTGGTTTTTCAACACTAACACAAGTGTGGAAAGTGGTTTTCAACAATAACACAAGTGTGATAAGTGGTTTTGCAACACCAACCCAATTGCGAAAAGTCTTTTTCAACACTAGCACGAGTGCGGAAAATGGTTTTCAACGGCAGCAGAAGTATGGAAATTGGTTATTGCAACACCAACACAAATGCGAATAATGGTTTACAACACTAGCACGAGTGTAGAAAGTGGTTTTGCAAGACAAGCACATGTGTGAAAAGTGGTTTTCAACACGAACACAATTGCAAAAAGTGGTTTTCAACACGAGCATGAGTGCGGAAAGTGGTTTTCAACGCCAGCATAAGTGTGGAATTTGGTTTTTGCAACACTAACACAAATGCGAATAATGGTTTACAACACGAACACAATTATTGCAAAAAGTGGTTTTCAACACGAACCAAAGTGCGAAAAGTTGTTTTCAACACTAGCACAAGTGCGGAAAGTGGTTTTGCAACACAGGCACAAGTGTAGAATGTGGTTTTCAACACGATCGCAAGTGTGGAAAGTAGTTTTGCAACACTAACACAAATGCAAATAATGGTTTACAACACGAACACAATTATTGCAAAAAGTGGTTTTCAACACTAACAAAAGTGCGAAAAGTTGTTTTCAACGCCAGCACAAGTGCGAAAAGTGGTTTTGCAACACTAACACAAGTGAGACAAATGGTTTTGCAACATTAACACAAGTGCAAAAAGTGGTTTTGAACACTAACAGGAGCTCGAAAAGTGGTTTTCAACACTAGCAGAAGTGCAAAAACTTGTTTTCAACACCAGTACAAGTGCAGAAAGTGGTTTTGCAATACTAGCACAAGTGTGAAAAGTGGTTTACAACAGTAACACGAGTGTGGAAAGTGGTTTGCAACACTAACACAAGTGTGGAAAGTGATTTTCAACATGAGCACATGTGCGATAAGTGGTTTTGCAACACTAACCCAATTGCGAAAAGTGGTTCTGCAACACTCGCTTAAGTGCGGAAAGAGGTTTGCAACACTAACACAAGTGCGATAAGTGGTTTTCAATGCCAGAAAGAGTGCGGAAAGTGGTTTTTGCAACAATAAATCAAGTGCGAAAAGTGGTTATGCAACACTAACACAGTGTGAAAGTGGTTTTCAACATTAGCACGTGTGCAGAAAGTGGTTTTCAATGCCAACACAAGTGTGGAAATTGGTTTTGCAACACTAAGGCAAATGTGAATTGTGGTTTTCAACACTGGCGCAAGTGCGAAAAGTGGTTTTGCATCACTAACATAAGTGCAAAAAGTGGATTTCAACACGAACACAATTATTGCAAAGAGTGGTTTTCAACACTAACCAAAGTGCGAAAAGTTGTTTTCAACATGAGCACAAGTGCGGAAAGTGGTTTTGCAACACAGGCACAAGTGTAGAACGTGGCTTTCAACACGATCGCAAGTGTGGAAAGTGGTTTTGCAACACTAGTTCAAGTGCAGAGAGTGGTTTTCAATGCCAGCACAAGTGCGAAAAGTGGTTTTGCAACACTAGCACAAGTGAGACAAATGGTTTTGCAACACTAACACAAATGCAAAAAGTGGTTTTGAACACTAACAGGAGCGCGAAAAGAGGTTTTCAACACTAGCAGAAGTGCAAAAAGTTGTTTTCAACACCAGCACCAAGTGCGGAAAGTGGTTTTGCAATCCTAGCACATGTGTGAAAAGTGGTTTTAAATGCCAGCACAAGTGGGGAAAGTGGTTTTGCAACACCAAAAGAAGTGCAAAAAGTGGTTTTCAACATGAGCACAAGTCCGATACGTGGTTTTGCAATACTGGCACATGTGTGAAAAGTGGTTTTCAACACTAGCACAAGTGGTTTTCAATGCCAGCACACATGTGGAAATTTGTTTTGCAACACGAAGATAAATGCGAGTTGTGGTTTTCAACACCAGAGCAAGTGCAAAAAGTGGTTTTGCAACACTAACACAAGTGCGAAAGTGGTTCTGCAACACGAGCTCAAGCGTGGAAAGTGCTTTTCAACACAAGCACAAGTGCGGAAAGTGGTTTTGCAACACAGGCACAAGTGTAGAATGTGGTTTTCAACACGATCGCAAGTGTGGAAAGTGGTTTTGCAACACTAACACAAATGCGAATAATGGTTTACAACACGAACACAATTATTGCAAAAAGTGGTTTTCAACACGAACCAAAGTGCGAAAAGTTGTTTTCAACGCCAGCACAATTGCGAAAAGTGGTTTTTCAACACTAACACAAGTGTGGAAAGTGGTTTTCAACAATAACACAAGTGTGATAAGTGGTTTTGCAACACCAACCCAATTGCTAAAAGTCTTTTTCAACACTAGCACGAGTGCGGAAAGTGGTTTTCAACGGCAGCAGAAGTATGAAAATTGGTTTTTGCAACACCAACACAAATGCGAATAATGGTTTACAACACTAGCACGAGTGTAGAAAGTGGTTTTGCAAGACAAGCACATGTGTGAAAAGTGGTTTTCAACACGAACACAATTGCAAAAAGTGGTTTTCAACACGAGCATGAGTGCGGAAAGTGGTTTTCAACGCCAGCATAAGTGTGGAGTTTGGTTTTTGCAACACTAACACAAATGCGAATAATGGTTTACAACACGAACACAATTATTGCAAAAAGTGGTTTTCAACACGAACCAAAGTGCGAAAAGTTGTTTTCAACACTAGCACAAGTGCGGAAAGTGGTTTTGCAACACAGGCACAAGTGTAGAATGTGGTTTTCAACATGATCGCAAGTGTGGAAAGTGGTTTTGCAACACTAACACAAATGTGAATAATGGTTTACAACACGAACACAATTATTGCAAAAAGTGGTTTTCAACACGAACCAAAGTGCGAAAAGTTGTTTTCAACGCCAGCACAAGTGCGAAAAGTGGTTTTGCAACACTAACACAAGCGAGACAAATGGTTTTGCAACACTAACACAAGTGCAAAAAGTGGTTTTGAACACTAACAGGAGCTCGAAAAGTGGTTTTCAACACTAGCAGAAGTGCAAAAACTTGTTTTCAACACCAGCACAAGTGCAGAAAGTGGTTTTGCAATACTAGCACAAGTGTGAAAAGTGGTTTACAACAGTAGCACGAGTGTGGAAAGTGTTTTTTCAACACTATCACAAGTGCAAAAGTGTTTTTCCCACACTAATACAAGTCCAAAAGTGGTTTCCTGCACCAACACAAGTGCGAAAAGTGGATTTTCAACACTAACACAAGTGCGAAAAGTGGTTTTTCAACACTATCACAAGTGCAGAAAGTGTTTTTTCCACACTAATACAAGGGCAAAAGTGGTTTCCTGCACCAACACAAGTGCGAAAAGTGGTTTCCTTCACTAACACATGTGCGAAAAGTGGGTTTTCAACACTATCACAAGTGCAAAAAGTGGTTTTTCGACACTAATACAAGTGCAAAAGTGGTTTCCTGCACGAACACAAGTGCGAAAAGTGGTTTTTCAGCACTATCACAAGTGCAAAAAGTGTTTTTTCCACACTAATACAAGTGCAAAAGTGGTTTCCTGCACCAACACAAGTGCGAAAAGTGGTTTTGTCAACACTAACACAAGTGCGAAAAGTGGTTTTTCAACACTAACACAAGTGCGAAAAGTGGTTTTTCAACACTAACACAAGTGTGGAAAGTGGTTTTCAACAATAACACAAGTGTGATAAGTGGTTTTGCAACACCAACCCATTTGCGAAAAGTCTTTTTCAACACTAGCACGAGTGCGGAAAGTGGTTTTCAACGGCAGCAGAAGTATGGAAATTGGTTTTTGCAACACCAACACAAATGCGAGTAATGGTTTACAACACTAGCACGAGTGTAGAAAGTGGTTTTGCAAGACAAGCACATGTGTGAAAAGTGGTTTTCAACACGAACACAATTGCAAAAAGTGGTTTTCAACATGAGCATGAGTGCGGAAAGTGGTTTTCAACGCCAGCATAAGTGTGGAATTTGGTTTTTGCAACACTAACACAAATGCGAATAATGGTTTACAACACGAACACAATTATTGCAAAAAGTGGTTTTCAACACGAACCAAAGTGGGAAAAGTTGTTTTCAACACTAGCACAAGTGGTTTTCAATGCCAGCACACGTGTGGAAATTTGTTTTGCAACACGAAGACAAATGCGAGTTGTGGTTTTCAACACCAGCGCAAGTGCAAAAAGTGGTTTTGCTACACTAACACAAGTGCGAAAGTGGTTCTGCAACACGAGCTCAAGCGCGGAAAGTGCCTTTCAACACAAGCACAAGTGCGGAAAGTGGTTTTGCAACACAGGCACAAGTGTAGAATGTGGTTTTCAACACGATCGCATGTGTGGAAAGTGGTTTTGCAACACTAACACAAATGCGAATAATGGTTTACAACACGAACACAATTATTGCAAAAAGTGGTTTTCAACACGAACCAAAGTGCGAAAAGTTGTTTTCAACGCCAGCACAAGTGCGAAAAGTGGTTTTGCAACACTAACACAAGTGAGACAAATGGTATTGCAACACTAACACAAGTGCAAAAAGTGGTTTTGAACACTAACAGGAGCTCGAAAAGTTGTTTTCAACACTAGCAGAAGTGCAAAGACTTGTTTTCAACACCAGCACAAGTGCGAAAAGTGGTTTACAACAGTAGCACGAGTGTGGAAAGTGGTTTGCAACACTAACACAAGTGTGGAAAGTGATTTTCAACATGAGCACATGTGCGATAAGTGGTTTTGCAACACTAACCCAATTGCGAAAAGTGGTTCTGCAACACTCGCTTAAGTGCGGAAAGAGGTTTTCCATGCCAGCACAAGTGCGGAAAGAATTTCTGCAACACTAGCTCAAGTGCGGAAAGTGGTTTGCAACACTAACACAAGTGTGGAAAGTGCTTTTCAACACAAGCACAAGTGGGAAAAGTGGTTTGGCAACACTAACACAAGTGTAAAAGTGGTTTTTCAACAATAAGACAAGTGCGAAAAGTGGTTCTGCAACAGGAGCTCAAGTGCGGAAAGTGCTTTTCAACACAAGCACAAGTGCGAAAAGTGGTTTGGCAACACTAACACAAGTGCGATAAGTGGTTTTCAATGCCAGCACGAGTGTGGAAAGTGGTTTTTGCAACAATAAAACAAGTGCGAAAAGTGGTTTTGCAACACTAACACAAGTGTGGAAAGTGGTTTTCATCACTAGCGCAAGTGCGAAAAGTGGATTTGCAACACTAACACAAGTGCAAAAGTGGTTTCGCAACAATAAGACAAGTGCGAAAAGTCTTTTTCAACACAAGCACGAGTGCGGAAAGTGGATATGCAACACTAACACAATTGCAAAAAGTGGTTTTGCAACAATAAGACAAATGCGAATTGTGGTTTTGAACACTAACAGGAGCGCGAAAAGTGGTTTTCAACACTAGCAGAAGTGCAAAAGGTTGTTTTCAACACCAGCACAAGTGCGGAAAGTGGTTTTGCAATCCTGGCACATGTGTGAAAAGTGGTTTTAAAGGCCAGCACAAGTGTGGAAAGTGGTTTTGCAACACAAAAACAAGTGCAAAAAGTGGGTTTCAATGCCAGCACAAGTGCGAAAAGTGGTTCTGCAAAACTCGCTCAAGTGCGGAAAGTGGTTTTCAATGCCAGCACAAGTGCGGAAAGTATTTCTGCAACACTAGCCCAAGTGCGAAAAGTGGTTTTCAACACTAGCAGAAGTGCAAAAAGTGGTTCTGCAACACTCGCTCAAGTGCGGAAAGTGGTTTTCAATGCCAGCACAAGTGCGAAAAGTGGTTCTGCAACACTCGCTCAAGTGCGGAAAGTGGTTTTCAACGCCAGCACAAGTGCGGAAAGTTGTTTTGCAATACGAGAACATGTGTGACGAGTCATTTTCAATGCCAGCACAAGAGCGAAAAGTGGTTCTGCAACACTAGCTCAAGTGCAGAAAGTGGTTTCAATACCAACACAAGTGCGGAAAGTAGTTCTGCAACACTAGCTCAAGTGTGGAAAGTGGTTTTCAACACCAGCACAAGTGCGGAAAATGGTTTTGCAACACTAACACAAGTGCGAAAAGCGGTTTTGCAACACTAACACAAGTGCGAAAAGTGGTTTTGCAACACTAACACAAGTGTGAAAGTGGTTTTGCAACACCAACACAAGTGCGATAAGTGGTTTTCAACGCCAGTACGAGTGCGGAACATGGTTTTTGCAACAATAACATGAGTGCGAAAAGTGGTTTTGCAACACTAACACAATTGCAATAAGTGGTTTTCAACACGAGCACGAGTGCAGAATGTGGTTTTTGCAACACTAACCCAATTGCGAAAAGTGGTTTTCAACATTAGCACGTGTGCGGAAAGTGGTTTTCAATGCCAGCACAAGTGTGGAAATTGGTTTTGCAACACTAAGGCAAATGCGAATTGTGGTTTTCAACACTGGCGTAAGTGCGAAAAGTGTATTTCAACACGAACACAATTATTGCAAAAAGTGGTTTTCAACACTAACCAAAGTGCGAAAAGTTGTTTTCAACACGAGCACAAGTGCGGAAAGTGGTTTTGCAACACAGGCACAAGTGTAGAACGTGGTTTTCAACACGATCGCAAGTGTGGAAAGGGGTTTTGCAACACTCGTTCAAGTGCAGAGAGTGGTTTTCAACGCCAGCACAAGTGCGAAAAGTGGTTTTGCAACACTAACACAAGTGAGACAAAGGGTTTTGCAACACTAACACAAATGCAAAAAGTGGTTTTGAACACTAACAGGAGCGCGAAAAGTGGTTTTCAACACGAGCAGAAGTGCAAAAAGTTGTTTTCAACACCAGCACAAGTGCGGAAAGTGGTTTTGCAATACTAGTACATGTGTGAAAAGTGGTTTTAAATGGCAGCACATTTGTAGATAGTGGTTTTGCAACACCAAAACAAGTGCAAAAAGTAGTTTTCAATGCCAGCACAAGTGCGAAAAGTGGTTCTGCAACACTCGCTCAAGTGCGGAAAGTGGTTTTCACTGTGGTGAAAACACAAGTGCGGAAAGTATTTCTGCAACACTCGCTCAAGTGCGGAAAGTGGTTTTCAACACCAGCACAAGTGCGGAAAATGGTTTTGCAACACTCACAAAGTGCAAAAAGTGGTTTACAACAGAAGCACGAGTGTGGAAAGTGGTTTGCAACACTAACACAAGTGTGGAAAGTGGTTTTCAGCATGAGCACAAGTGCGATAAGTGGTTTTGCAACACTAACCCAATTGCAAAAAGTGGTTCTGCAACACTTGATCAAGTGCAGAAAGTGGTTTTCAACACCAGCTCGAGCGCGGAAAGTGGTTTTTGCAACAATAACACAAGTGCGAAAAGTGGTTTTGCAACACAATCACGAGTGAGAAAAGTGGTTTTGCAACACCAGCACGAGTGCTGACAGTGGTTTTCAACGGCAGCAGAAGTGTGGGAATTGGTTCTTGCAACACTCACACAAATGCGAATAATGGTTTACAACACTAGCACGGGTGCGGAAAGTCGTTTTGCAACACTAACACAAGTGTGGAAAGTGGTTTTCAACAATAACACAAGTGTGATAAGTGGTTTTGCAACACCAACCCAATTGCGAAAAGTCTTTTTCAACACTAGCACGAGTGCGGAAAGTGGTTTTCAACAGCATCAGAAGTATGGAAATTGGTTTTTGCAACACCAACACAAATGCGAATAATGGTTTACAACACTAGCACGAGTGCAGAAAGTGGTTTTGCAAGACAAGCACATGTGTGAAAAGTGGTTTTCAACACGAACACAATTGCAAAAAGTCGTTTTTCAACACTAGCACGAGTGCGGAAAGTGGTTTTCAACGGCAGCAGAAGTATGGAAATTGGTTTTTGCAACACCAACACAAATGCGAATAATGGTTTACAACACTAGCGCGAGTGCAGAAAGTGGTTTTGCAAGACAAGCACATGTGTGAAAAGTGGTTTTCAACACGAACACAGTTGCAAAAAGTGGTTTTCAACACGAGCATAAGTGTGGAAATTGGTTTTTGCAACAGTAACACAAATGCGAATAATGTTTTACAACACGAACACAATTATTGCAAAAAGTGGTTTTCAACACGAACCAAAGTGCGAAAAGTTGTTTTCAACACTAGCACAAGTGCGGAAAGTGGTTTTGCGACACTAACACAAGTGAGACAAATGGTTTTGCAACATTAACACAAGTGCAAAAAGTGGTTTTGCAATACTAGCACAAGTGCGAATAGTGGTTTACAACAGTAGCACGAGTGTGGAAAGTGGTTTGCAACACTAACACAAGTGTGGAAAGTGATTTTCAACATGAGCACATGTGTGAAAAGTGGTTTTAAATGCCAGCACAAGTGGGGAAAGTGGTTTTTCAACACCAAAAGAAGTGCAAAAAGTGGTTTTCAACATGAGCACAAGTCCGATAAGTGGTTTTGCAATACTGGCACATGTGTGAAAAGTGGTTTTCAACACTAGCACAAGTGGTTTTCAATGCCAGCACACGTGTGGAAATTTGTTTTGCAACACGAAGACAAATGCGAGTTGTGGTTTTCAACACCAGAGCAAGTGCAAAAAGTGGTTTTGCAACACTAACACAAGTGCAAAAGTGGTTCTGCAACACGAGCTCAAGCGCGGAAAGTGCTTTTCAACACAAGCACAAGTGCGGAAAGTGGTTTTGCAACACAGGCACAAGTGTAGAATGTGGTTTTCAACACGATCGCAAGTGTGGAAAGTGGTTTTGCAACACTAACACAAATGCGAATAATATTTTACAACACGAACACAATTATTGCAAAAAGTGGTTTTCAACACGAACCAAAGTGCGAAAAGTTGTTTTCAACGCCAGCACAATTGCGAAAAGTGGTTTTTCAACACTAACACAAGTGTGGAAAGTGGTTTTCAACAATAACACAAGTGTGATAAGTGATTTTGCAACAACAACCCAATTGCGAAAAGTCTTTTTCAACACTAGCACGAGTGCGGAAAGTGGTTTTCAACGGCAGCAGAAGTATGGAAATTGGTTTTTGCAACACCAACACAAATGCGAATAATGGTTTACAACACTAGCACGAGTGTAGAAAGTGGTTTTGCAAGACAAGCACATGTGTGAAAACTGGTTTTCAACACGAACACAATTGCAAAAAGTGGTTTTCAACACGAGCATGAGTGCGGAAAGTGGTTTTCAACGCCAGCATAAGTGTGGAATTTGGTTTTTGCAACACTAACACAAATGCGAATAATGGTTTACAACACGAACACAATTATTGCAAAAAGTGGTTTTCAACACGAACCAAAGTGCGAAAAGTTGTTTTCAACACTAGCACAAGTGCGGAAAGTGGTTTTGCAACACAGGCACAAGTGTAGAATGTGGTTTTCAACACGATCGCAAGTGTGGAAAGTGGTTTTGCAACACTAACACAAATGCGAATAATGGTTTACAACACGAACACAATTATTGCAAAAAGTGGTTTTCAACACGAACCAAAGTGCGAAAAGTTGTTTTCAACGCCAGCACAAGTGCGAAAAGTGGTTTTGCAACACTAACACAAGTGAGACAAATGGTTTTGCAACACTAACACAAGTGCAAAAAGTGGTTTTGAACACTAACAGGAGCTCGAAATGTGGTTTTCAACACTAGCAGAAGTGCAAAAACTTGTTTTCAACACCAGCACAACTGCACAAAGTGGTTTTGCAATACTAGCACAAGTGCGAAAAGTGGTTTACAACAGTAGCACAAGTGTGGAAAGTGGTTTTCAACATGAGCACAAGTGCGATAAGTGGTTTGCAACACTAACCCAATTGTGATTTGTGGTTTTCAACCCTAGCGCAAGTGCAAAAAGTGGTTTTTTTACACTAACACAAGTGCGAAAGTGGTTCTGCAACACAGGCTCAAGTGCGGAAAGTCGTATTCAACGTCAGCACAAGTGTGTAAAGTGGTTTTGCCTCACTAACACAAGTACAAAAAGGAGTATTCAATGCCAGCACAAGTGCGGAAAGTTGCTCTGCAACACTAGCTCAAGTGCAGAAAGTGCTTTTCAACACAAGTACAAGTGCGAAAAGTGGTTTGGCAACACTAGCACGAGTGCGGAAAGTGGTTTGCAACACTAACACAAGTGTGGAAAGTGGTTTTCAACATGAGCACAAGTGTGTTAAGTGGTTTTGCAACACCAACCCAATTGCGAAAAGTCTTTTTCAACACTAGCACGAGTGCGGAAAGTGGTTTTCAACCACAGCAGAAGTGTGGATATTGGTTTTTGCAACACCAACACAAATGCGAATAATGGTTTACAACACTAGCACGAGTGCAGAAAGTGGTTTGCAACACAAACACAAGTGTGGACAGTGGTTTTCAACACGAGCACAAGTGCGATAAGTGGTTTTGCAACACCAACCCAATTGCGAAAAGTCTTTTTCAACACTAGCACGAGTGCGGAAAGTGGTTTTCAACGGCAGCAGAAGTATGGAAATTGGTTTTTGCAACACCAACACAAATGCGAATAATGGTTTACAACACTAGCACGAGTTTAGAAAGTGGTTTTGCAAGACAAGCACATGTGTGAAAACTGGTTTTCAACACGAACACAATTGCAAAAAGTGGTTTTCAACACGAGCATGAGTGCGGAAAGTGGTTTTCAACGCCAGCATAAGTGTGGAATTTGGTTTTTGCAACACTAACACAAATGCGAATAATGGTTTACAACACGAACACAATTATTGCAAAAAGTGGTTTTCAACACGAACCAAAGTGCGAAAAGTTGTTTTCAACACTAGCACAAGTGCGGAAAGTGGTTTTGCAACACAGGCACAAATGTAGAATGTGGTTTTCAACACGATCGCAAGTGTGGAAAGTGGTTTTGCAACACTAACACAAATGCGAATAATGGTTTACAACACGAACACAATTATTGCAAAAAGTGGTTTTCAACACGAACCAAAGTGCGAAAAGTTGTTTTCAACGCCAGCACAAATGCAAAAAGTGGTTTTTCAACACTATCACAAGTGCAAAAAGTGTTTTTTCCACACTAATACAAGTGCAAAAGTGGTTTCCTGCACCAACACAAGTGCGAAAAGTGGTTTTTCAACACTAACACAAGTGCGAAAAGTGGTTTTTCAACACTATCACAAGTGCAAAAGTGTTTTTTCCACACTAATACAAGTGCAAAAGTGGTTTCCTGCACCAACACAAGTGCGAAAAGTGGATTTTCAACACTAACACAAGTGCGAAAAGTGGTTTTTCAACACTATCACAAGTGCAAAAAGTGTTTTTTCCACACTAATACAATTGCAAAAGTGGTTTCCTGCACCCACACAAGTGCGAAAAGTGGTTTCCTTCACTAACACATGTGTGAAAAGTGGGTTTTCAACACTATCACAAGTGCAAAAAGTGATTTTTCCACACTAATACAAGTGCAAAAGTGGTTTCCTGCATGAACACAAGTGCGAAAAGTGGTTTTTCAACACTAACACAAGTGCGAAAAGTGTTTTTTCAACACTATCACAAGTGCAAAAAGTGTTTTTTCCACACTAATACAAGTGCAAAAGTGGTTTCCTGCACCAACACAAGTGCGAAAAGTGGTTTTTCAACACTAACACAAGTGCGAAAAGTGTTTTTTCAACACTAACACAAGTGCGAAAAGTGGTTTTTCAACACTAACACAAGTGCGAAAAGTGTTTTTTCAACACTAACACAAGTGCGAAAAGTGGTTTTGCAACACTAACACAAATGCGAATAATGGTTTACAACACGAACACAATTATTGCAAAAAGTGGTTTTCAACACGAACCAAAGTGCGAAAAGTTGTTTTCAACGCCAGCACAAATGCAAAAAGTGGTTTTTCAACACTATCACAAGTGCAAAAAGTGTTTTTTCCACACTAATACAAGTGCAAAAGTGGTTTCCTGCACCAACACAAGTGCGAAAAGTGGTTTTTCAACACTAACACAAGTGCGAAAAGTGGTTTTTCAACACTATCACAAGTGCAAAAGTGTTTTTTCCACACTAATACAAGTGCAAAAGTGGTTTCCTGCACCAACACAAGTGCGAAAAGTGGATTTTCAACACTAACACAAGTGCGAAAAGTGGTTTTTCAACACTATCACAAGTGCAAAAAGTGTTTTTTCCACACTAATACAATTGCAAAAGTGGTTTCCTGCACCCACACAAGTGCGAAAAGTGGTTTCCTTCACTAACACATGTGTGAAAAGTGGGTTTTCAACACTATCACAAGTGCAAAAAGTGATTTTTCCACACTAATACAAGTGCAAAAGTGGTTTCCTGCATGAACACAAGTGCGAAAAGTGGTTTTTCAACACTAACACAAGTGCGAAAAGTGTTTTTTCAACACTAACACAAGTGCGAAAAGTGGTTTTTCAACACTAACACAAGTGTGGAAAGTGGTTTTCAACAATAACACAAGTGTGATAAGTGGTTTTGCAACACCAACCCAATTGCGAAAAGTCTTTTTCAACACTAGCACGAGTGCGGAAAATGGTTTTCAACGGCAGCAGAAGTATGGAAATTGGTTATTGCAACACCAACACAAATGCGAATAATGGTTTACAACACTAGCACGAGTGTAGAAAGTGGTTTTGCAAGACAAGCACATGTGTGAAAAGTGGTTTTCAACACGAACACAATTGCAAAAAGTGGTTTTCAACACGAGCATGAGTGCGGAAAGTGGTTTTCAACGCCAGCATAAGTGTGGAATTTGGTTTTTGCAACACTAACACAAATGCGAATAATGGTTTACAACACGAACACAATTATTGCAAAAAGTGGTTTTCAACACGAACCAAAGTGCGAAAAGTTGTTTTCAACACTAGCACAAGTGCGGAAAGTGGTTTTGCAACACAGGCACAAGTGTAGAATGTGGTTTTCAACACGATCGCAAGTGTGGAAAGTGGTTTTGCAACACTAACACAAATGCAAATAATGGTTTACAACACGAACACAATTATTGCAAAAAGTGGTTTTCAACACTAACAAAAGTGCGAAAAGTTGTTTTCAACGCCAGCACAAGTGCGAAAAGTGGTTTTGCAACACTAACACAAGTGAGACAAATGGTTTTGCAACATTAACACAAGTGCAAAAAGTGGTTTTGAACACTAACAGGAGCTCGAAATGTGGTTTTCAACACTAGCAGAAGTGCAAAAACTTGTTTTCAACACCAGCACAACTGCACAAAGTGGTTTTGCAATACTAGCACAAGTGCGAAAAGTGGTTTACAACAGTAGCACAAGTGTGGAAAGTGGTTTTCAACATGAGCACAAGTGCGATAAGTGGTTTGCAACACTAACCCAATTGTGATTTGTGGTTTTCAACCCTAGCGCAAGTGCAAAAAGTGGTTTTTTTACACTAACACAAGTGCGAAAGTGGTTCTGCAACACAGGCTCAAGTGCGGAAAGTCGTATTCAACGTCAGCACAAGTGTGTAAAGTGGTTTTGCCTCACTAACACAAGTACAAAAAGGAGTATTCAATGCCAGCACAAGTGCGGAAAGTTGCTCTGCAACACTAGCTCAAGTGCAGAAAGTGCTTTTCAACACAAGTACAAGTGCGAAAAGTGGTTTGGCAACACTAGCACGAGTGCGGAAAGTGGTTTGCAACACTAACACAAGTGTGGAAAGTGGTTTTCAACATGAGCACAAGTGTGTTAAGTGGTTTTGCAACACCAACCCAATTGCGAAAAGTCTTTTTCAACACTAGCACGAGTGCGGAAAGTGGTTTTCAACCACAGCAGAAGTGTGGATATTGGTTTTTGCAACACCAACACAAATGCGAATAATGGTTTACAACACTAGCACGAGTGCAGAAAGTGGTTTGCAACACAAACACAAGTGTGGACAGTGGTTTTCAACACGAGCACAAGTGCGATAAGTGGTTTTGCAACACCAACCCAATTGCGAAAAGTCTTTTTCAACACTAGCACGAGTGCGGAAAGTGGTTTTCAACGGCAGCAGAAGTATGGAAATTGGTTTTTGCAACACCAACACAAATGCGAATAATGGTTTACAACACTAGCACGAGTTTAGAAAGTGGTTTTGCAAGACAAGCACATGTGTGAAAACTGGTTTTCAACACGAACACAATTGCAAAAAGTGGTTTTCAACACGAGCATGAGTGCGGAAAGTGGTTTTCAACGCCAGCATAAGTGTGGAATTTGGTTTTTGCAACACTAACACAAATGCGAATAATGGTTTACAACACGAACACAATTATTGCAAAAAGTGGTTTTCAACACGAACCAAAGTGCGAAAAGTTGTTTTCAACACTAGCACAAGTGCGGAAAGTGGTTTTGCAACACAGGCACAAATGTAGAATGTGGTTTTCAACACGATCGCAAGTGTGGAAAGTGGTTTTGCAACACTAACACAAATGCGAATAATGGTTTACAACACGAACACAATTATTGCAAAAAGTGGTTTTCAACACGAACCAAAGTGCGAAAAGTTGTTTTCAACGCCAGCACAAATGCAAAAAGTGGTTTTTCAACACTATCACAAGTGCAAAAAGTGTTTTTTCCACACTAATACAAGTGCAAAAGTGGTTTCCTGCACCAACACAAGTGCGAAAAGTGGTTTTTCAACACTAACACAAGTGCGGAAAGTGGTTTTTCAACACTATCACAAGTGCAAAAGTGTTTTTTCCACACTAATACAAGTGCAAAAGTGGTTTCCTGCACCAACACAAGTGCGAAAAGTGGATTTTCAACACTAACACAAGTGCGAAAAGTGGTTTTTCAACACTATCACAAGTGCAAAAAGTGTTTTTTCCACACTAATACAATTGCAAAAGTGGTTTCCTGCACCCACACAAGTGCGAAAAGTGGTTTCCTTCACTAACACATGTGTGAAAAGTGGTTTTTCAACACTAGCACAAGTGCAAAAAGTGATTTTTCAACACTATCACAAGTGCAAAAAGTGTTTTTTCCACACTAATACAAGTGCAAAAGTGGTTTCCTGCACCAACACAAGTGCGAAAAGTGGTTTTTCAACACTAACACAAGTGCGAAAAGTGTTTTTTCAACACTAACACAAGTGCGAAAAGTGGTTTTTCAACACTAACACAAGTGCGAAAAGTGTTTTTTCAACACTAACACAAGTGCGAAAAGTGGTTTTGCAACACTAACACAAATGCGAATAATGGTTTACAACACGAACACAATTATTGCAAAAAGTGGTTTTCAACACGAACCAAAGTGCGAAAAGTTGTTTTCAACGCCAGCACAAATGCAAAAAGTGGTTTTTCAACACTATCACAAGTGCAAAAAGTGTTTTTTCCACACTAATACAAGTGCAAAAGTGGTTTCCTGCACCAACACAAGTGCGAAAAGTGGTTTTTCAACACTAACACAAGTGCGAAAAGTGGTTTTTCAACACTATCACAAGTGCAAAAGTGTTTTTTCCACACTAATACAAGTGCAAAAGTGGTTTCCTGCACCAACACAAGTGCGAAAAGTGGATTTTCAACACTAACACAAGTGCGAAAAGTGGTTTTTCAACACTATCACAAGTGCAAAAAGTGTTTTTTCCACACTAATACAATTGCAAAAGTGGTTTCCTGCACCCACACAAGTGCGAAAAGTGGTTTCCTTCACTAACACATGTGTGAAAAGTGGGTTTTCAACACTATCACAAGTGCAAAAAGTGATTTTTCCACACTAATACAAGTGCAAAAGTGGTTTCCTGCATGAACACAAGTGCGAAAAGTGGTTTTTCAACACTAACACAAGTGCGAAAAGTGTTTTTTCAACGCTATCACAAGTGCAAAAAGTGTTTTTTCCACACTAATACAAGTGCAAAAGTGGTTTCCTGCACCAACACAAGTGCGAAAAGTGGTTTTTCAACACTAACACAAGTGCGAAAAGTGTTTTTTCAACACTAACACAAGTGCGAAAAGTGGTTTTTCAACACTAACACAAGTGTGGAAAGTGGTTTTCAACAATAACACAAGTGTGATAAGTGGTTTTGCAACACCAACCCAATTGCGAAAAGTCTTTTTCAACACTAGCACGAGTGCGGAAAATGGTTTTCAACGGCAGCAGAAGTATGGAAATTGGTTATTGCAACACCAACACAAATGCGAATAATGGTTTACAACACTAGCACGAGTGTAGAAAGTGGTTTTGCAAGACAAGCACATGTGTGAAAAGTGGTTTTCAACACGAACACAATTGCAAAAAGTGGTTTTCAACACGAGCATGAGTGCGGAAAGTGGTTTTCAACGCCAGCATAAGTGTGGAATTTGGTTTTTGCAACACTAACACAAATGCGAATAATGGTTTACAACACTAGCGCGAGTGCAGAAAGTGGTTTTGCAAGACAAGCACATGTGTGAAAAGTGGTTTTCAACACGAACACAATTGCAAAAAGTGGTTTTCAACACGAGCATAAGTGTGGAAATTGGTTTTTGCAACAGTAACACAAATGCGAATAATGTTTTACAACACGAACACAATTATTGCAAAAAGTGGTTTTCAACACGAACCAAAGTGCGAAAAGTTGTTTTCAACACTAGCACAAGTGCGGAAAGTGGTTTTGCGACACTAACACAAGTGAGACAAATGGTTTTGCAACATTAACACAAGTGCAAAAAGTGGTTTTGCAATACTAGCACAAGTGCGAATAGTGGTTTACAACAGTAGCACGAGTGTGGAAAGTGGTTTGCAACACTAACACAAGTGTGGAAAGTGATTTTTAACATGAGCACATGTGTGAAAAGTGGTTTTAAATGCCAGCACAAGTGGGGAAAGTGGTTTTTCAACACCAAAAGAAGTGCAAAAAGTGGTTTTCAACATGAGCACAAGTCCGATAAGTGGTTTTGCAATACTGGCACATGTGTGAAAAGTGGTTTTCAACACTAGCACAAGTGGTTTTCAATGCCAGCACACGTGTGGAAATTTGTTTTGCAACACGAAGACAAATGCGAGTTGTGGTTTTCAACACCAGAGCAAGTGCAAAAAGTGGTTTTGCAACACTAACACAAGTGCAAAAGTGGTTCTGCAACACGAGCTCAAGCGCGGAAAGTGCTTTTCAACACAAGCACAAGTGCGGAAAGTGGTTTTGCAACACAGGCACAAGTGTAGAATGTGGTTTTCAACACGATCGCAAGTGTGGAAAGTGGTTTTGCAACACTAACACAAATGCGAATAATATTTTACAACACGAACACAATTATTGCAAAAAGTGGTTTTCAACACGAACCAAAGTGCGAAAAGTTGTTTTCAACGCCAGCACAATTGCGAAAAGTGGTTTTTCAACACTAACACAAGTGTGGAAAGTGGTTTTCAACAATAACACAAGTGTGATAAGTGATTTTGCAACAACAACCCAATTGCGAAAAGTCTTTTTCAACACTAGCACGAGTGCGGAAAGTGGTTTTCAACGGCAGCAGAAGTATGGAAATTGGTTTTTGCAACACCAACACAAATGCGAATAATGGTTTACAACACTAGCACGAGTGTAGAAAGTGGTTTTGCAAGACAAGCACATGTGTGAAAACTGGTTTTCAACACGAACACAATTGCAAAAAGTGGTTTTCAACACGAGCATGAGTGCGGAAAGTGGTTTTCAACGCCAGCATAAGTGTGGAATTTGGTTTTTGCAACACTAACACAAATGCGAATAATGGTTTACAACACGAACACAATTATTGCAAAAAGTGGTTTTCAACACGAACCAAAGTGCGAAAAGTTGTTTTCAACACTAGCACAAGTGCGGAAAGTGGTTTTGCAACACAGGCACAAGTGTAGAATGTGGTTTTCAACACGATCGCAAGTGTGGAAAGTGGTTTTGCAACACTAACACAAATGCGAATAATGGTTTACAACACGAACACAATTATTGCAAAAAGTGGTTTTCAACACGAACCAAAGTGCGAAAAGTTGTTTTCAACGCCAGCACAAGTGCGAAAAGTGGTTTTGCAACACTAACACAAGTGAGACAAATGGTTTTGCAACACTAACACAAGTGCAAAAAGTGGTTTTGAACACTAACAGGAGCTCGAAATGTGGTTTTCAACACTAGCAGAAGTGCAAAAACTTGTTTTCAACACCAGCACAACTGCACAAAGTGGTTTTGCAATACTAGCACAAGTGCGAAAAGTGGTTTACAACAGTAGCACAAGTGTGGAAAGTGGTTTTCAACATGAGCACAAGTGCGATAAGTGGTTTGCAACACTAACCCAATTGTGATTTGTGGTTTTCAACCCTAGCGCAAGTGCAAAAAGTGGTTTTTTTACACTAACACAAGTGCGAAAGTGGTTCTGCAACACAGGCTCAAGTGCGGAAAGTCGTATTCAACGTCAGCACAAGTGTGTAAAGTGGTTTTGCCTCACTAACACAAGTACAAAAAGGAGTATTCAATGCCAGCACAAGTGCGGAAAGTTGCTCTGCAACACTAGCTCAAGTGCAGAAAGTGCTTTTCAACACAAGTACAAGTGCGAAAAGTGGTTTGGCAACACTAGCACGAGTGCGGAAAGTGGTTTGCAACACTAACACAAGTGTGGAAAGTGGTTTTCAACATGAGCACAAGTGTGTTAAGTGGTTTTGCAACACCAACCCAATTGCGAAAAGTCTTTTTCAACACTAGCACGAGTGCGGAAAGTGGTTTTCAACCACAGCAGAAGTGTGGATATTGGTTTTTGCAACACCAACACAAATGCGAATAATGGTTTACAACACTAGCACGAGTGCAGAAAGTGGTTTGCAACACAAACACAAGTGTGGACAGTGGTTTTCAACACGAGCACAAGTGCGATAAGTGGTTTTGCAACACCAACCCAATTGCGAAAAGTCTTTTTCAACACTAGCACGAGTGCGGAAAGTGGTTTTCAACGGCAGCAGAAGTATGGAAATTGGTTTTTGCAACACCAACACAAATGCGAATAATGGTTTACAACACTAGCACGAGTTTAGAAAGTGGTTTTGCAAGACAAGCACATGTGTGAAAACTGGTTTTCAACACGAACACAATTGCAAAAAGTGGTTTTCAACACGAGCATGAGTGCGGAAAGTGGTTTTCAACGCCAGCATAAGTGTGGAATTTGGTTTTTGCAACACTAACACAAATGCGAATAATGGTTTACAACACGAACACAATTATTGCAAAAAGTGGTTTTCAACACGAACCAAAGTGCGAAAAGTTGTTTTCAACACTAGCACAAGTGCGGAAAGTGGTTTTGCAACACAGGCACAAATGTAGAATGTGGTTTTCAACACGATCGCAAGTGTGGAAAGTGGTTTTGCAACACTAACACAAATGCGAATAATGGTTTACAACACGAACACAATTATTGCAAAAAGTGGTTTTCAACACGAACCAAAGTGCGAAAAGTTGTTTTCAACGCCAGCACAAATGCAAAAAGTGGTTTTTCAACACTATCACAAGTGCAAAAAGTGTTTTTTCCACACTAATACAAGTGCAAAAGTGGTTTCCTGCACCAACACAAGTGCGAAAAGTGGTTTTTCAACACTAACACAAGTGCGAAAAGTGGTTTTTCAACACTATCACAAGTGCAAAAGTGTTTTTTCCACACTAATACAAGTGCAAAAGTGGTTTCCTGCACCAACACAAGTGCGAAAAGTGGATTTTCAACACTAACACAAGTGCGAAAAGTGGTTTTTCAACACTATCACAAGTGCAAAAAGTGTTTTTTCCACACTAATACAATTGCAAAAGTGGTTTCCTGCACCCACACAAGTGCGAAAAGTGGTTTCCTTCACTAACACATGTGTGAAAAGTGGGTTTTCAACACTATCACAAGTGCAAAAAGTGATTTTTCCACACTAATACAAGTGCAAAAGTGGTTTCCTGCATGAACACAAGTGCGAAAAGTGGTTTTTCAACACTAACACAAGTGCGAAAAGTGTTTTTTCAACACTATCACAAGTGCAAAAAGTGTTTTTTCCACACTAATACAAGTGCAAAAGTGGTTTCCTGCACCAACACAAGTGCGAAAAGTGGTTTTTCAACACTAACACAAGTGCGAAAAGTGTTTTTTCAACACTAACACAAGTGCGAAAAGTGGTTTTTCAACACTAACACAAGTGCGAAAAGTGTTTTTTCAACACTAACACAAGTGCGAAAAGTGGTTTTGCAACACTAAC
Source organism: Myxine glutinosa (assembly GCF_964187855.1). Lineage (NCBI taxonomy): Eukaryota > Metazoa > Chordata > Myxini > Myxiniformes > Myxinidae > Myxine > Myxine glutinosa. The sequence continues at coordinate 221,587 of NW_027616393.1, forward strand.
ACAAATGCGAATAATGGTTTACAACACGAACACAATTATTGCAAAAAGTGGTTTTCAACACGAACCAAAGTGCGAAAAGTTGTTTTCAACGCCAGCACAAATGCAAAAAGTGGTTTTTCAACACTATCACAAGTGCAAAAAGTGTTTTTTCCACACTAATACAAGTGCAAAAGTGGTTTCCTGCACCAACACAAGTGCGAAAAGTGGTTTTTCAACACTAACACAAGTGCGAAAAGTGGTTTTTCAACACTATCACAAGTGCAAAAGTGTTTTTTCCACACTAATACAAGTGCAAAAGTGGTTTCCTGCACCAACACAAGTGCGAAAAGTGGATTTTCAACACTAACACAAGTGCGAAAAGTGATTTTTCAACACTATCACAAGTGCAAAAAGTGTTTTTTCCACACTAATACAATTGCAAAAGTGGTTTCCTGCACCCACACAAGTGCGAAAAGTGGTTTCCTTCACTAACACATGTGTGAAAAGTGGGTTTTCAACACTATCACAAGTGCAAAAAGTGATTTTTCCACACTAATACAAGTGCAAAAGTGGTTTCCTGCATGAACACAAGTGCGAAAAGTGGTTTTTCAACACTAACACAAGTGCGAAAAGTGTTTTTTCAACACTAACACAAGTGCGAAAAGTGGTTTTTCAACACTAACACAAGTGTGGAAAGTGGTTTTCAACAATAACACAAGTGTGATAAGTGGTTTTGCAACACCAACCCAATTGCGAAAAGTCTTTTTCAACACTAGCACGAGTGCGGAAAATGGTTTTCAACGGCAGCAGAAGTATGGAAATTGGTTATTGCAACACCAACACAAATGCGAATAATGGTTTACAACACTAGCACGAGTGTAGAAAGTGGTTTTGCAAGACAAGCACATGTGTGAAAAGTGGTTTTCAACACGAACACAATTGCAAAAAGTGGTTTTCAACACGAGCATGAGTGCGGAAAGTGGTTTTCAACGCCAGCATAAGTGTGGAATTTGGTTTTTGCAACACTAACACAAATGCGAATAATGGTTTACAACACGAACACAATTATTGCAAAAAGTGGTTTTCAACACGAACCAAAGTGCGAAAAGTTGTTTTCAACACTAGCACAAGTGCGGAAAGTGGTTTTGCAACACAGGCACAAGTGTAGAATGTGGTTTTCAACACGATCGCAAGTGTGGAAAGTGGTTTTGCAACACTAACACAAATGCAAATAATGGTTTACAACACGAACACAATTATTGCAAAAAGTGGTTTTCAACACTAACAAAAGTGCGAAAAGTTGTTTTCAACGCCAGCACAAGTGCGAAAAGTGGTTTTGCAACACTAACACAAGTGAGACAAATGGTTTTGCAACATTAACACAAGTGCAAAAAGTGGTTTTGAACACTAACAGGAGCTCGAAATGTGGTTTTCAACACTAGCAGAAGTGCAAAAACTTGTTTTCAACACCAGCACAACTGCACAAAGTGGTTTTGCAATACTAGCACAAGTGCGAAAAGTGGTTTACAACAGTAGCACAAGTGTGGAAAGTGGTTTTCAACATGAGCACAAGTGCGATAAGTGGTTTGCAACACTAACCCAATTGTGATTTGTGGTTTTCAACCCTAGCGCAAGTGCAAAAAGTGGTTTTTTTACACTAACACAAGTGCGAAAGTGGTTCTGCAACACAGGCTCAAGTGCGGAAAGTCGTATTCAACGTCAGCACAAGTGTGTAAAGTGGTTTTGCCTCACTAACACAAGTACAAAAAGGAGTATTCAATGCCAGCACAAGTGCGGAAAGTTGCTCTGCAACACTAGCTCAAGTGCAGAAAGTGCTTTTCAACACAAGTACAAGTGCGAAAAGTGGATTTTCAACACTAACACAAGTGCGAAAAGTGGTTTTTCAACACTATCACAAGTGCAAAAAGTGTTTTTTCCACACTAATACAATTGCAAAAGTGGTTTCCTGCACCCACACAAGTGCGAAAAGTGGTTTCCTTCACTAACACATGTGTGAAAAGTGGGTTTTCAACACTATCACAAGTGCAAAAAGTGATTTTTCCACACTAATACAAGTGCAAAAGTGGTTTCCTGCATGAACACAAGTGCGAAAAGTGGTTTTTCAACACTAACACAAGTGCGAAAAGTGTTTTTTCAACACTAACACAAGTGCGAAAAGTGGTTTTTCAACACTAACACAAGTGTGGAAAGTGGTTTTCAACAATAACACAAGTGTGATAAGTGGTTTTGCAACACCAACCCAATTGCGAAAAGTCTTTTTCAACACTAGCACGAGTGCGGAAAATGGTTTTCAACGGCAGCAGAAGTATGGAAATTGGTTATTGCAACACCAACACAAATGCGAATAATGGTTTACAACACTAGCACGAGTGTAGAAAGTGGTTTTGCAAGACAAGCACATGTGTGAAAAGTGGTTTTCAACACGAACACAATTGCAAAAAGTGGTTTTCAACACGAGCATGAGTGCGGAAAGTGGTTTTCAACGCCAGCATAAGTGTGGAATTTGGTTTTTGCAACACTAACACAAATGCGAATAATGGTTTACAACACGAACACAATTATTGCAAAAAGTGGTTTTCAACACGAACCAAAGTGCGAAAAGTTGTTTTCAACACTAGCACAAGTGCGGAAAGTGGTTTTGCAACACAGGCACAAGTGTAGAATGTGGTTTTCAACACGATCGCAAGTGTGGAAAGTGGTTTTGCAACACTAACACAAATGCAAATAATGGTTTACAACACGAACACAATTATTGCAAAAAGTGGTTTTCAACACTAACAAAAGTGCGAAAAGTTGTTTTCAACGCCAGCACAAGTGCGAAAAGTGGTTTTGCAACACTAACACAAGTGAGACAAATGGTTTTGCAACATTAACACAAGTGCAAAAAGTGGTTTTGAACACTAACAGGAGCTCGAAATGTGGTTTTCAACACTAGCAGAAGTGCAAAAACTTGTTTTCAACACCAGCACAACTGCACAAAGTGGTTTTGCAATACTAGCACAAGTGCGAAAAGTGGTTTACAACAGTAGCACAAGTGTGGAAAGTGGTTTTCAACATGAGCACAAGTGCGATAAGTGGTTTGCAACACTAACCCAATTGTGATTTGTGGTTTTCAACCCTAGCGCAAGTGCAAAAAGTGGTTTTTTTACACTAACACAAGTGCGAAAGTGGTTCTGCAACACAGGCTCAAGTGCGGAAAGTCGTATTCAACGTCAGCACAAGTGTGTAAAGTGGTTTTGCCTCACTAACACAAGTACAAAAAGGAGTATTCAATGCCAGCACAAGTGCGGAAAGTTGCTCTGCAACACCAGCTCAAGTGCAGAAAGTGCTTTTCAACACAAGTACAAGTGCGAAAAGTGGTTTGGCAACACTAGCACGAGTGCGGAAAGTGGTTTGCAACACTAACACAAGTGTGGAAAGTGGTTTTCAACATGAGCACAAGTGTGTTAAGTGGTTTTGCAACACCAACCCAATTGCGAAAAGTCTTTTTCAACACTAGCACGAGTGCGGAAAGTGGTTTTCAACCACAGCAGAAGTGTGGATATTGGTTTTTGCAACACCAACACAAATGCGAATAATGGTTTACAACACTAGCACGAGTGCAGAAAGTGGTTTGCAACACAAACACAAGTGTGGACAGTGGTTTTCAACACGAGCACAAGTGCGATAAGTGGTTTTGCAACACCAACCCAATTGCGAAAAGTCTTTTTCAACACTAGCACGAGTGCGGAAAGTGGTTTTCAACGGCAGCAGAAGTATGGAAATTGGTTTTTGCAACACCAACACAAATGCGAATAATGGTTTACAACACTAGCACGAGTTTAGAAAGTGGTTTTGCAAGACAAGCACATGTGTGAAAACTGGTTTTCAACACGAACACAATTGCAAAAAGTGGTTTTCAACACGAGCATGAGTGCGGAAAGTGGTTTTCAACGCCAGCATAAGTGTGGAATTTGGTTTTTGCAACACTAACACAAATGCGAATAATGGTTTACAACACGAACACAATTATTGCAAAAAGTGGTTTTCAACACGAACCAAAGTGCGAAAAGTTGTTTTCAACACTAGCACAAGTGCGGAAAGTGGTTTTGCAACACAGGCACAAATGTAGAATGTGGTTTTCAACACGATCGCAAGTGTGGAAAGTGGTTTTGCAACACTAACACAAATGCGAATAATGGTTTACAACACGAACACAATTATTGCAAAAAGTGGTTTTCAACACGAACCAAAGTGCGAAAAGTTGTTTTCAACGCCAGCACAAATGCAAAAAGTGGTTTTTCAACACTATCACAAGTGCAAAAAGTGTTTTTTCCACACTAATACAAGTGCAAAAGTGGTTTCCTGCACCAACACAAGTGCGAAAAGTGGTTTTTCAACACTAACACAAGTGCGGAAAGTGGTTTTTCAACACTATCACAAGTGCAAAAGTGTTTTTTCCACACTAATACAAGTGCAAAAGTGGTTTCCTGCACCAACACAAGTGCGAAAAGTGGATTTTCAACACTAACACAAGTGCGAAAAGTGGTTTTTCAACACTATCACAAGTGCAAAAAGTGTTTTTTCCACACTAATACAATTGCAAAAGTGGTTTCCTGCACCCACACAAGTGCGAAAAGTGGTTTCCTTCACTAACACATGTGTGAAAAGTGGTTTTTCAACACTAGCACAAGTGCAAAAAGTGATTTTTCAACACTATCACAAGTGCAAAAAGTGTTTTTTCCACACTAATACAAGTGCAAAAGTGGTTTCCTGCACCAACACAAGTGCGAAAAGTGGTTTTTCAACACTAACACAAGTGCGAAAAGTGTTTTTTCAACACTAACACAAGTGCGAAAAGTGGTTTTTCAACACTAACACAAGTGCGAAAAGTGTTTTTTCAACACTAACACAAGTGCGAAAAGTGGTTTTGCAACACTAACACAAATGCGAATAATGGTTTACAACACGAACACAATTATTGCAAAAAGTGGTTTTCAACACGAACCAAAGTGCGAAAAGTTGTTTTCAACGCCAGCACAAATGCAAAAAGTGGTTTTTCAACACTATCACAAGTGCAAAAAGTGTTTTTTCCACACTAATACAAGTGCAAAAGTGGTTTCCTGCACCAACACAAGTGCGAAAAGTGGTTTTTCAACACTAACACAAGTGCGAAAAGTGGTTTTTCAACACTATCACAAGTGCAAAAGTGTTTTTTCCACACTAATACAAGTGCAAAAGTGGTTTCCTGCACCAACACAAGTGCGAAAAGTGGATTTTCAACACTAACACAAGTGCGAAAAGTGGTTTTTCAACACTATCACAAGTGCAAAAAGTGTTTTTTCCACACTAATACAATTGCAAAAGTGGTTTCCTGCACCCACACAAGTGCGAAAAGTGGTTTCCTTCACTAACACATGTGTGAAAAGTGGGTTTTCAACACTATCACAAGTGCAAAAAGTGATTTTTCCACACTAATACAAGTGCAAAAGTGGTTTCCTGCATGAACACAAGTGCGAAAAGTGGTTTTTCAACACTAACACAAGTGCGAAAAGTGTTTTTTCAACGCTATCACAAGTGCAAAAAGTGTTTTTTCCACACTAATACAAGTGCAAAAGTGGTTTCCTGCACCAACACAAGTGCGAAAAGTGGTTTTTCAACACTAACACAAGTGCGAAAAGTGTTTTTTCAACACTAACACAAGTGCGAAAAGTGGTTTTTCAACACTAACACAAGTGTGGAAAGTGGTTTTCAACAATAACACAAGTGTGATAAGTGGTTTTGCAACACCAACCCAATTGCGAAAAGTCTTTTTCAACACTAGCACGAGTGCGGAAAATGGTTTTCAACGGCAGCAGAAGTATGGAAATTGGTTATTGCAACACCAACACAAATGCGAATAATGGTTTACAACACTAGCACGAGTGTAGAAAGTGGTTTTGCAAGACAAGCACATGTGTGAAAAGTGGTTTTCAACACGAACACAATTGCAAAAAGTGGTTTTCAACACGAGCATGAGTGCGGAAAGTGGTTTTCAACGCCAGCATAAGTGTGGAATTTGGTTTTTGCAACACTAACACAAATGCGAATAATGGTTTACAACACGAACACAATTATTGCAAAAAGTGGTTTTCAACACGAACCAAAGTGCGAAAAGTTGTTTTCAACACTAGCACAAGTGCGGAAAGTGGTTTTGCAACACAGGCACAAGTGTAGAATGTGGTTTTCAACACGATCGCAAGTGTGGAAAGTGGTTTTGCAACACTAACACAAATGCAAATAATGGTTTACAACACGAACACAATTATTGCAAAAAGTGGTTTTCAACACTAACAAAAGTGCGAAAAGTTGTTTTCAACGCCAGCACAAGTGCGAAAAGTGGTTTTGCAACACTAACACAAGTGAGACAAATGGTTTTGCAACATTAACACAAGTGCAAAAAGTGGTTTTGAACACTAACAGGAGCTCGAAATGTGGTTTTCAACACTAGCAGAAGTGCAAAAACTTGTTTTCAACACCAGCACAACTGCACAAAGTGGTTTTGCAATACTAGCACAAGTGCGAAAAGTGGTTTACAACAGTAGCACAAGTGTGGAAAGTGGTTTTCAACATGAGCACAAGTGCGATAAGTGGTTTGCAACACTAACCCAATTGTGATTTGTGGTTTTCAACCCTAGCGCAAGTGCAAAAAGTGGTTTTTTTACACTAACACAAGTGCGAAAGTGGTTCTGCAACACAGGCTCAAGTGCGGAAAGTCGTATTCAACGTCAGCACAAGTGTGTAAAGTGGTTTTGCCTCACTAACACAAGTACAAAAAGGAGTATTCAATGCCAGCACAAGTGCGGAAAGTTGCTCTGCAACACTAGCTCAAGTGCAGAAAGTGCTTTTCAACACAAGTACAAGTGCGAAAAGTGGTTTGGCAACACTAGCACGAGTGCGGAAAGTGGTTTGCAACACTAACACAAGTGTAGAAAGTGGTTTTCAACATGAGCACAAGTGTGTTAAGTGGTTTTGCAACACCAACCCAATTGCGAAAAGTCTTTTTCAACACTAGCACGAGTGCGGAAAGTGGTTTTCAACCACAGCAGAAGTGTGGATATTGGTTTTTGCAACACCAACACAAATGCGAATAATGGTTTACAACACTAGCACGAGTGCAGAAAGTGGTTTGCAACACAAACACAAGTGTGGACAGTGGTTTTCAACACGAGCACAAGTGCGATAAGTGGTTTTGCAACACCAACCCAATTGCGAAAAGTCTTTTTCAACACTAGCACGAGTGCGGAAAGTGGTTTTCAACGGCAGCAGAAGTATGGAAATTGGTTTTTGCAACACCAACACAAATGCGAATAATGGTTTACAACACTAGCACGAGTTTAGAAAGTGGTTTTGCAAGACAAGCACATGTGTGAAAACTGGTTTTCAACACGAACACAATTGCAAAAAGTGGTTTTCAACACGAGCATGAGTGCGGAAAGTGGTTTTCAACGCCAGCATAAGTGTGGAATTTGGTTTTTGCAACACTAACACAAATGCGAATAATGGTTTACAACACGAACACAATTATTGCAAAAAGTGGTTTTCAACACGAACCAAAGTGCGAAAAGTTGTTTTCAACACTAGCACAAGTGCGGAAAGTGGTTTTGCAACACAGGCACAAATGTAGAATGTGGTTTTCAACACGATCGCAAGTGTGGAAAGTGGTTTTGCAACACTAACACAAATGCGAATAATGGTTTACAACACGAACACAATTATTGCAAAAAGTGGTTTTCAACACGAACCAAAGTGCGAAAAGTTGTTTTCAACGCCAGCACAAATGCAAAAAGTGGTTTTTCAACACTATCACAAGTGCAAAAAGTGTTTTTTCCACACTAATACAAGTGCAAAAGTGGTTTCCTGCACCAACACAAGTGCGAAAAGTGGTTTTTCAACACTAACACAAGTGCGGAAAGTGGTTTTTCAACACTATCACAAGTGCAAAAGTGTTTTTTCCACACTAATACAAGTGCAAAAGTGGTTTCCTGCACCAACACAAGTGCGAAAAGTGGATTTTCAACACTAACACAAGTGCGAAAAGTGGTTTTTCAACACTATCACAAGTGCAAAAAGTGTTTTTTCCACACTAATACAATTGCAAAAGTGGTTTCCTGCACCCACACAAGTGCGAAAAGTGGTTTCCTTCACTAACACATGTGTGAAAAGTGGGTTTTCAACACTAGCACAAGTGCAAAAAGTGATTTTTCCACACTAATACAAGTGCAAAAGTGGTTTCCTGCATGAACACAAGTGCGAAAAGTGGTTTTTCAACACTAACACAAGTGCGAAAAGTGTTTTTTCAACACTATCACAAGTGCAAAAAGTGTTTTTTCCACACTAATACAAGTGCAAAAGTGGTTTCCTGCACCAACACAAGTGCGAAAAGTGGTTTTTCAACACTAACACAAGTGCGAAAAGTGTTTTTTCAACACTAACACAAGTGCGAAAAGTGGTTTTTCAACACTAACACAAGTGCGAAAAGTGTTTTTTCAACACTAACACAAGTGCGAAAAGTGGTTTTGCAACACTAACACAAATGCGAATAATGGTTTACAACACGAACACAATTATTGCAAAAAGTGGTTTTCAACACGAACCAAAGTGCGAAAAGTTGTTTTCAACGCCAGCACAAATGCAAAAAGTGGTTTTTCAACACTATCACAAGTGCAAAAAGTGTTTTTTCCACACTAATACAAGTGCAAAAGTGGTTTCCTGCACCAACACAAGTGCGAAAAGTGGTTTTTCAACACTAACACAAGTGCGAAAAGTGGTTTTTCAACACTATCACAAGTGCAAAAGTGTTTTTTCCACACTAATACAAGTGCAAAAGTGGTTTCCTGCACCAACACAAGTGCGAAAAGTGGATTTTCAACACTAACACAAGTGCGAAAAGTGGTTTTTCAACACTATCACAAGTGCAAAAAGTGTTTTTTCCACACTAATACAATTGCAAAAGTGGTTTCCTGCACCCACACAAGTGCGAAAAGTGGTTTCCTTCACTAACACATGTGTGAAAAGTGGGTTTTCAACACTATCACAAGTGCAAAAAGTGATTTTTCCACACTAATACAAGTGCAAAAGTGGTTTCCTGCATGAACACAAGTGCGAAAAGTGGTTTTTCAACACTAACACAAGTGCGAAAAGTGTTTTTTCAACACTATCACAAGTGCAAAAAGTGTTTTTTCCACACTAATACAAGTGCAAAAGTGGTTTCCTGCACCAACACAAGTGCGAAAAGTGGTTTTTCAACACTAACACAAGTGCGAAAAGTGTTTTTTCAACACTAACACAAGTGCGAAAAGTGGTTTTTCAACACTAACACAAGTGCGAAAAGTGTTTTTTCAACACTAACACAAGTGCGAAAAGTGGTTTTGCAACACTAACACAAATGCGAATAATGGTTTACAACACGAACACAATTATTGCAAAAAGTGGTTTTCAACACGAACCAAAGTGCGAAAAGTTGTTTTCAACGCCAGCACAAATGCAAAAAGTGGTTTTTCAACACTATCACAAGTGCAAAAAGTGTTTTTTCCACACTAATACAAGTGCAAAAGTGGTTTCCTGCACCAACACAAGTGCGAAAAGTGGTTTTTCAACACTAACACAAGTGCGAAAAGTGGTTTTTCAACACTATCACAAGTGCAAAAGTGTTTTTTCCACACTAATACAAGTGCAAAAGTGGTTTCCTGCACCAACACAAGTGCGAAAAGTGGATTTTCAACACTAACACAAGTGCGAAAAGTGGTTTTTCAACACTATCACAAGTGCAAAAAGTGTTTTTTCCACACTAATACAATTGCAAAAGTGGTTTCCTGCACCCACACAAGTGCGAAAAGTGGTTTCCTTCACTAACACATGTGTGAAAAGTGGGTTTTCAACACTATCACAAGTGCAAAAAGTGATTTTTCCACACTAATACAAGTGCAAAAGTGGTTTCCTGCATGAACACAAGTGCGAAAAGTGGTTTTTCAACACTAACACAAGTGCGAAAAGTGTTTTTTCAACGCTATCACAAGTGCAAAAAGTGTTTTTTCCACACTAATACAAGTGCAAAAGTGGTTTCCTGCACCAACACAAGTGCGAAAAGTGGTTTTTCAACACTAACACAAGTGCGAAAAGTGTTTTTTCAACACTAACACAAGTGCGAAAAGTGGTTTTTCAACACTAACACAAGTGTGGAAAGTGGTTTTCAACAATAACACAAGTGTGATAAGTGGTTTTGCAACACCAACCCAATTGCGAAAAGTCTTTTTCAACACTAGCACGAGTGCGGAAAATGGTTTTCAACGGCAGCAGAAGTATGGAAATTGGTTATTGCAACACCAACACAAATGCGAATAATGGTTTACAACACTAGCACGAGTGTAGAAAGTGGTTTTGCAAGACAAGCACATGTGTGAAAAGTGGTTTTCAACACGAACACAATTGCAAAAAGTGGTTTTCAACACGAGCATGAGTGCGGAAAGTGGTTTTCAACGCCAGCATAAGTGTGGAATTTGGTTTTTGCAACACTAACACAAATGCGAATAATGGTTTACAACACGAACACAATTATTGCAAAAAGTGGTTTTCAACACGAACCAAAGTGCGAAAAGTTGTTTTCAACACTAGCACAAGTGCGGAAAGTGGTTTTGCAACACAGGCACAAGTGTAGAATGTGGTTTTCAACACGATCGCAAGTGTGGAAAGTGGTTTTGCAACACTAACACAAATGCAAATAATGGTTTACAACACGAACACAATTATTGCAAAAAGTGGTTTTCAACACTAACAAAAGTGCGAAAAGTTGTTTTCAACGCCAGCACAAGTGCGAAAAGTGGTTTTGCAACACTAACACAAGTGAGACAAATGGTTTTGCAACATTAACACAAGTGCAAAAAGTGGTTTTGAACACTAACAGGAGCTCGAAATGTGGTTTTCAACACTAGCAGAAGTGCAAAAACTTGTTTTCAACACCAGCACAACTGCACAAAGTGGTTTTGCAATACTAGCACAAGTGCGAAAAGTGGTTTACAACAGTAGCACAAGTGTGGAAAGTGGTTTTCAACATGAGCACAAGTGCGATAAGTGGTTTGCAACACTAACCCAATTGTGATTTGTGGTTTTCAACCCTAGCGCAAGTGCAAAAAGTGGTTTTTTTACACTAACACAAGTGCGAAAGTGGTTCTGCAACACAGGCTCAAGTGCGGAAAGTCGTATTCAACGTCAGCACAAGTGTGTAAAGTGGTTTTGCCTCACTAACACAAGTACAAAAAGGAGTATTCAATGCCAGCACAAGTGCGGAAAGTTGCTCTGCAACACTAGCTCAAGTGCAGAAAGTGCTTTTCAACACAAGTACAAGTGCGAAAAGTGGTTTGGCAACACTAGCACGAGTGCGGAAAGTGGTTTGCAACACTAACACAAGTGTGGAAAGTGGTTTTCAACATGAGCACAAGTGTGTTAAGTGGTTTTGCAACACCAACCCAATTGCGAAAAGTCTTTTTCAACACTAGCACGAGTGCGGAAAGTGGTTTTCAACCACAGCAGAAGTGTGGATATTGGTTTTTGCAACACCAACACAAATGCGAATAATGGTTTACAACACTAGCACGAGTGCAGAAAGTGGTTTGCAACACAAACACAAGTGTGGACAGTGGTTTTCAACACGAGCACAAGTGCGATAAGTGGTTTTGCAACACCAACCCAATTGCGAAAAGTCTTTTTCAACACTAGCACGAGTGCGGAAAGTGGTTTTCAACGGCAGCAGAAGTATGGAAATTGGTTTTTGCAACACCAACACAAATGCGAATAATGGTTTACAACACTAGCACGAGTTTAGAAAGTGGTTTTGCAAGACAAGCACATGTGTGAAAACTGGTTTTCAACACGAACACAATTGCAAAAAGTGGTTTTCAACACGAGCATGAGTGCGGAAAGTGGTTTTCAACGCCAGCATAAGTGTGGAATTTGGTTTTTGCAACACTAACACAAATGCGAATAATGGTTTACAACACGAACACAATTATTGCAAAAAGTGGTTTTCAACACGAACCAAAGTGCGAAAAGTTGTTTTCAACACTAGCACAAGTGCGGAAAGTGGTTTTGCAACACAGGCACAAATGTAGAATGTGGTTTTCAACACGATCGCAAGTGTGGAAAGTGGTTTTGCAACACTAACACAAATGCGAATAATGGTTTACAACACGAACACAATTATTGCAAAAAGTGGTTTTCAACACGAACCAAAGTGCGAAAAGTTGTTTTCAACGCCAGCACAAATGCAAAAAGTGGTTTTTCAACACTATCACAAGTGCAAAAAGTGTTTTTTCCACACTAATACAAGTGCAAAAGTGGTTTCCTGCACCAACACAAGTGCGAAAAGTGGTTTTTCAACACTAACACAAGTGCGGAAAGTGGTTTTTCAACACTATCACAAGTGCAAAAGTGTTTTTTCCACACTAATACAAGTGCAAAAGTGGTTTCCTGCACCAACACAAGTGCGAAAAGTGGATTTTCAACACTAACACAAGTGCGAAAAGTGGTTTTTCAACACTATCACAAGTGCAAAAAGTGTTTTTTCCACACTAATACAATTGCAAAAGTGGTTTCCTGCACCCACACAAGTGCGAAAAGTGGTTTCCTTCACTAACACATGTGTGAAAAGTGGGTTTTCAACACTAGCACAAGTGCAAAAAGTGATTTTTCCACACTAATACAAGTGCAAAAGTGGTTTCCTGCATGAACACAAGTGCGAAAAGTGGTTTTTCAACACTAACACAAGTGCGAAAAGTGTTTTTTCAACACTATCACAAGTGCAAAAAGTGTTTTTTCCACACTAATACAAGTGCAAAAGTGGTTTCCTGCACCAACACAAGTGCGAAAAGTGGTTTTTCAACACTAACACAAGTGCGAAAAGTGTTTTTTCAACACTAACACAAGTGCGAAAAGTGGTTTTTCAACACTAACACAAGTGCGAAAAGTGTTTTTTCAACACTAACACAAGTGCGAAAAGTGGTTTTGCAACACTAACACAAATGCGAATAATGGTTTACAACACGAACACAATTATTGCAAAAAGTGGTTTTCAACACGAACCAAAGTGCGAAAAGTTGTTTTCAACGCCAGCACAAATGCAAAAAGTGGTTTTTCAACACTATCACAAGTGCAAAAAGTGTTTTTTCCACACTAATACAAGTGCAAAAGTGGTTTCCTGCACCAACACAAGTGCGAAAAGTGGTTTTTCAACACTAACACAAGTGCGAAAAGTGGTTTTTCAACACTATCACAAGTGCAAAAGTGTTTTTTCCACACTAATACAAGTGCAAAAGTGGTTTCCTGCACCAACACAAGTGCGAAAAGTGGATTTTCAACACTAACACAAGTGCGAAAAGTGGTTTTTCAACACTATCACAAGTGCAAAAAGTGTTTTTTCCACACTAATACAATTGCAAAAGTGGTTTCCTGCACCCACACAAGTGCGAAAAGTGGTTTCCTTCACTAACACATGTGTGAAAAGTGGGTTTTCAACACTATCACAAGTGCAAAAAGTGATTTTTCCACACTAATACAAGTGCAAAAGTGGTTTCCTGCATGAACACAAGTGCGAAAAGTGGTTTTTCAACACTAACACAAGTGCGAAAAGTGTTTTTTCAACACTATCACAAGTGCAAAAAGTGTTTTTTCCACACTAATACAAGTGCAAAAGTGGTTTCCTGCACCAACACAAGTGCGAAAAGTGGTTTTTCAACACTAACACAAGTGCGAAAAGTGTTTTTTCAACACTAACACAAGTGCGAAAAGTGGTTTTTCAACACTAACACAAGTGCGAAAAGTGTTTTTTCAACACTAACACAAGTGCGAAAAGTGGTTTTGCAACACTAACACAAATGCGAATAATGGTTTACAACACGAACACAATTATTGCAAAAAGTGGTTTTCAACACGAACCAAAGTGCGAAAAGTTGTTTTCAACGCCAGCACAAATGCAAAAAGTGGTTTTTCAACACTATCACAAGTGCAAAAAGTGTTTTTTCCACACTAATACAAGTGCAAAAGTGGTTTCCTGCACCAACACAAGTGCGAAAAGTGGTTTTTCAACACTAACACAAGTGCGAAAAGTGGTTTTTCAACACTATCACAAGTGCAAAAGTGTTTTTTCCACACTAATACAAGTGCAAAAGTGGTTTCCTGCACCAACACAAGTGCGAAAAGTGGATTTTCAACACTAACACAAGTGCGAAAAGTGGTTTTTCAACACTATCACAAGTGCAAAAAGTGTTTTTTCCACACTAATACAATTGCAAAAGTGGTTTCCTGCACCCACACAAGTGCGAAAAGTGGTTTCCTTCACTAACACATGTGTGAAAAGTGGGTTTTCAACACTATCACAAGTGCAAAAAGTGATTTTTCCACACTAATACAAGTGCAAAAGTGGTTTCCTGCATGAACACAAGTGCGAAAAGTGGTTTTTCAACACTAACACAAGTGCGAAAAGTGTTTTTTCAACGCTATCACAAGTGCAAAAAGTGTTTTTTCCACACTAATACAAGTGCAAAAGTGGTTTCCTGCAACAACACAAGTGCGAAAAGTGGTTTTTCAACACTAACACAAGTGCGAAAAGTGTTTTTTCAACACTAACACAAGTGCGAAAAGTGGTTTTTCAACACTAACACAAGTGTGGAAAGTGGTTTTCAACAATAACACAAGTGTGATAAGTGGTTTTGCAACACCAACCCAATTGCGAAAAGTCTTTTTCAACACTAGCACGAGTGCGGAAAATGGTTTTCAACGGCAGCAGAAGTATGGAAATTGGTTATTGCAACACCAACACAAATGCGAATAATGGTTTACAACACTAGCACGAGTGTAGAAAGTGGTTTTGCAAGACAAGCACATGTGTGAAAAGTGGTTTTCAACACGAACACAATTGCAAAAAGTGGTTTTCAACACGAGCATGAGTGCGGAAAGTGGTTTTCAACGCCAGCATAAGTGTGGAATTTGGTTTTTGCAACACTAACACAAATGCGAATAATGGTTTACAACACGAACACAATTATTGCAAAAAGTGGTTTTCAACACGAACCAAAGTGCGAAAAGTTGTTTTCAACACTAGCACAAGTGCGGAAAGTGGTTTTGCAACACAGGCACAAGTGTAGAATGTGGTTTTCAACACGATCGCAAGTGTGGAAAGTGGTTTTGCAACACTAACACAAATGCAAATAATGGTTTACAACACGAACACAATTATTGCAAAAAGTGGTTTTCAACACTAACAAAAGTGCGAAAAGTTGTTTTCAACGCCAGCACAAGTGCGAAAAGTGGTTTTGCAACACTAACACAAGTGAGACAAATGGTTTTGCAACATTAACACAAGTGCAAAAAGTGGTTTTGAACACTAACAGGAGCTCGAAATGTGGTTTTCAACACTAGCAGAAGTGCAAAAACTTGTTTTCAACACCAGCACAACTGCACAAAGTGGTTTTGCAATACTAGCACAAGTGCGAAAAGTGGTTTACAACAGTAGCACAAGTGTGGAAAGTGGTTTTCAACATGAGCACAAGTGCGATAAGTGGTTTGCAACACTAACCCAATTGTGATTTGTGGTTTTCAACCCTAGCGCAAGTGCAAAAAGTGGTTTTTTTACACTAACACAAGTGCGAAAGTGGTTCTGCAACACAGGCTCAAGTGCGGAAAGTCGTATTCAACGTCAGCACAAGTGTGTAAAGTGGTTTTGCCTCACTAACACAAGTACAAAAAGGAGTATTCAATGCCAGCACAAGTGCGGAAAGTTGCTCTGCAACACTAGCTCAAGTGCAGAAAGTGCTTTTCAACACAAGTACAAGTGCGAAAAGTGGTTTGGCAACACTAGCACGAGTGCGGAAAGTGGTTTGCAACACTAACACAAGTGTGGAAAGTGGTTTTCAACATGAGCACAAGTGTGTTAAGTGGTTTTGCAACACCAACCCAATTGCGAAAAGTCTTTTTCAACACTAGCACGAGTGCGGAAAGTGGTTTTCAACCACAGCAGAAGTGTGGATATTGGTTTTTGCAACACCAACACAAATGCGAATAATGGTTTACAACACTAGCACGAGTGCAGAAAGTGGTTTGCAACACAAACACAAGTGTGGACAGTGGTTTTCAACACGAGCACAAGTGCGATAAGTGGTTTTGCAACACCAACCCAATTGCGAAAAGTCTTTTTCAACACTAGCACGAGTGCGGAAAGTGGTTTTCAACGGCAGCAGAAGTATGGAAATTGGTTTTTGCAACACCAACACAAATGCGAATAATGGTTTACAACACTAGCACGAGTTTAGAAAGTGGTTTTGCAAGACAAGCACATGTGTGAAAACTGGTTTTCAACACGAACACAATTGCAAAAAGTGGTTTTCAACACGAGCATGAGTGCGGAAAGTGGTTTTCAACGCCAGCATAAGTGTGGAATTTGGTTTTTGCAACACTAACACAAATGCGAATAATGGTTTACAACACGAACACAATTATTGCAAAAAGTGGTTTTCAACACGAACCAAAGTGCGAAAAGTTGTTTTCAACACTAGCACAAGTGCGGAAAGTGGTTTTGCAACACAGGCACAAATGTAGAATGTGGTTTTCAACACGATCGCAAGTGTGGAAAGTGGTTTTGCAACACTAACACAAATGCGAATAATGGTTTACAACACGAACACAATTATTGCAAAAAGTGGTTTTCAACACGAACCAAAGTGCGAAAAGTTGTTTTCAACGCCAGCACAAATGCAAAAAGTGGTTTTTCAACACTATCACAAGTGCAAAAAGTGTTTTTTCCACACTAATACAAGTGCAAAAGTGGTTTCCTGCACCAACACAAGTGCGAAAAGTGGTTTTTCAACACTAACACAAGTGCGGAAAGTGGTTTTTCAACACTATCACAAGTGCAAAAGTGTTTTTTCCACACTAATACAAGTGCAAAAGTGGTTTCCTGCACCAACACAAGTGCGAAAAGTGGATTTTCAACACTAACACAAGTGCGAAAAGTGGTTTTTCAACACTATCACAAGTGCAAAAAGTGTTTTTTCCACACTAATACAATTGCAAAAGTGGTTTCCTGCACCCACACAAGTGCGAAAAGTGGTTTCCTTCACTAACACATGTGTGAAAAGTGGTTTTTCAACACTAGCACAAGTGCAAAAAGTGATTTTTCAACACTATCACAAGTGCAAAAAGTGTTTTTTCCACACTAATACAAGTGCAAAAGTGGTTTCCTGCACCAACACAAGTGCGAAAAGTGGTTTTTCAACACTAACACAAGTGCGAAAAGTGTTTTTTCAACACTAACACAAGTGCGAAAAGTGGTTTTTCAACACTAACACAAGTGCGAAAAGTGTTTTTTCAACACTAACACAAGTGCGAAAAGTGGTTTTGCAACACTAACACAAATGCGAATAATGGTTTACAACACGAACACAATTATTGCAAAAAGTGGTTTTCAACACGAACCAAAGTGCGAAAAGTTGTTTTCAACGCCAGCACAAATGCAAAAAGTGGTTTTTCAACACTATCACAAGTGCAAAAAGTGTTTTTTCTACACTAATACAAGTGCAAAAGTGGTTTCCTGCACCAACACAAGTGCGAAAAGTGGTTTTTCAACACTAACACAAGTGCGAAAAGTGGTTTTTCAACACTATCACAAGTGCAAAAGTGTTTTTTCCACACTAATACAAGTGCAAAAGTGGTTTCCTGCACCAACACAAGTGCGAAAAGTGTATTTTCCACACTAACACAAGTGCGAAAAGTGGTTTTTCAACACTATCACAAGTGCAAAAAGTGTTTTTTCCACACTAATACAATTGCAAAAGTGGTTTCCTGCACCCACACAAGTGCGAAAAGTGGTTTCCTTCACTAACACATGTGTGAAAAGTGGGTTTTCAACACTATCACAAGTGCAAAAAGTGATTTTTCCACACTAATACAAGTGCAAAAGTGGTTTCCTGCATGAACACAAGTGCGAAAAGTGGTTTTTCAACACTAACACAAGTGCGAAAAGTGTTTTTTCAACGCTATCACAAGTGCAAAAAGTGTTTTTTCCACACTAATACAAGTGCAAAAGTGGTTTCCTGCACCAACACAAGTGCGAAAAGTGGTTTTTCAACACTAACACAAGTGCGAAAAGTGTTTTTTCAACACTAACACAAGTGCGAAAAGTGGTTTTTCAACACTAACACAAGTGTGGAAAGTGGTTTTCAACAATAACACAAGTGTGATAAGTGGTTTTGCAACACCAACCCAATTGCGAAAAGTCTTTTTCAACACTAGCACGAGTGCGGAAAATGGTTTTCAACGGCAGCAGAAGTATGGAAATTGGTTATTGCAACACCAACACAAATGCGAATAATGGTTTACAACACTAGCACGAGTGTAGAAAGTGGTTTTGCAAGACAAGCACATGTGTGAAAAGTGGTTTTCAACACGAACACAATTGCAAAAAGTGGTTTTCAACACGAGCATGAGTGCGGAAAGTGGTTTTCAACGCCAGCATAAGTGTGGAATTTGGTTTTTGCAACACTAACACAAATGCGAATAATGGTTTACAACACGAACACAATTATTGCAAAAAGTGGTTTTCAACACGAACCAAAGTGCGAAAAGTTGTTTTCAACACTAGCACAAGTGCGGAAAGTGGTTTTGCAACACAGGCACAAGTGTAGAATGTGGTTTTCAACACGATCGCAAGTGTGGAAAGTGGTTTTGCAACACTAACACAAATGCAAATAATGGTTTACAACACGAACACAATTATTGCAAAAAGTGGTTTTCAACACTAACAAAAGTGCGAAAAGTTGTTTTCAACGCCAGCACAAGTGCGAAAAGTGGTTTTGCAACACTAACACAAGTGAGACAAATGGTTTTGCAACATTAACACAAGTGCAAAAAGTGGTTTTGAACACTAACAGGAGCTCGAAATGTGGTTTTCAACACTAGCAGAAGTGCAAAAACTTGTTTTCAACACCAGCACAACTGCACAAAGTGGTTTTGCAATACTAGCACAAGTGCGAAAAGTGGTTTACAACAGTAGCACAAGTGTGGAAAGTGGTTTTCAACATGAGCACAAGTGCGATAAGTGGTTTGCAACACTAACCCAATTGTGATTTGTGGTTTTCAACCCTAGCGCAAGTGCAAAAAGTGGTTTTTTTACACTAACACAAGTGCGAAAGTGGTTCTGCAACACAGGCTCAAGTGCGGAAAGTCGTATTCAACGTCAGCACAAGTGTGTAAAGTGGTTTTGCCTCACTAACACAAGTACAAAAAGGAGTATTCAATGCCAGCACAAGTGCGGAAAGTTGCTCTGCAACACTAGCTCAAGTGCAGAAAGTGCTTTTCAACACAAGTACAAGTGCGAAAAGTGGTTTGGCAACACTAGCACGAGTGCGGAAAGTGGTTTGCAACACTAACACAAGTGTGGAAAGTGGTTTTCAACATGAGCACAAGTGTGTTAAGTGGTTTTGCAACACCAACCCAATTGCGAAAAGTCTTTTTCAACACTAGCACGAGTGCGGAAAGTGGTTTTCAACCACAGCAGAAGTGTGGATATTGGTTTTTGCAACACCAACACAAATGCGAATAATGGTTTACAACACTAGCACGAGTGCAGAAAGTGGTTTGCAACACAAACACAAGTGTGGACAGTGGTTTTCAACACGAGCACAAGTGCGATAAGTGGTTTTGCAACACCAACCCAATTGCGAAAAGTCTTTTTCAACACTAGCACGAGTGCGGAAAGTGGTTTTCAACGGCAGCAGAAGTATGGAAATTGGTTTTTGCAACACCAACACAAATGCGAATAATGGTTTACAACACTAGCACGAGTTTAGAAAGTGGTTTTGCAAGACAAGCACATGTGTGAAAACTGGTTTTCAACACGAACACAATTGCAAAAAGTGGTTTTCAACACGAGCATGAGTGCGGAAAGTGGTTTTCAACGCCAGCATAAGTGTGGAATTTGGTTTTTGCAACACTAACACAAATGCGAATAATGGTTTACAACACGAACACAATTATTGCAAAAAGTGGTTTTCAACACGAACCAAAGTGCGAAAAGTTGTTTTCAACACTAGCACAAGTGCGGAAAGTGGTTTTGCAACACAGGCACAAATGTAGAATGTGGTTTTCAACACGATCGCAAGTGTGGAAAGTGGTTTTGCAACACTAACACAAATGCGAATAATGGTTTACAACACGAACACAATTATTGCAAAAAGTGGTTTTCAACACGAACCAAAGTGCGAAAAGTTGTTTTCAACGCCAGCACAAATGCAAAAAGTGGTTTTTCAACACTATCACAAGTGCAAAAAGTGTTTTTTCCACACTAATACAAGTGCAAAAGTGGTTTCCTGCACCAACACAAGTGCGAAAAGTGGTTTTTCAACACTAACACAAGTGCGGAAAGTGGTTTTTCAACACTATCACAAGTGCAAAAGTGTTTTTTCCACACTAATACAAGTGCAAAAGTGGTTTCCTGCACCAACACAAGTGCGAAAAGTGGATTTTCAACACTAACACAAGTGCGAAAAGTGGTTTTTCAACACTATCACAAGTGCAAAAAGTGTTTTTTCCACACTAATACAATTGCAAAAGTGGTTTCCTGCACCCACACAAGTGCGAAAAGTGGTTTCCTTCACTAACACATGTGTGAAAAGTGGGTTTTCAACACTAGCACAAGTGCAAAAAGTGATTTTTCCACACTAATACAAGTGCAAAAGTGGTTTCCTGCATGAACACAAGTGCGAAAAGTGGTTTTTCAACACTAACACAAGTGCGAAAAGTGTTTTTTCAACACTATCACAAGTGCAAAAAGTGTTTTTTCCACACTAATACAAGTGCAAAAGTGGTTTCCTGCACCAACACAAGTGCGAAAAGTGGTTTTTCAACACTAACACAAGTGCGAAAAGTGTTTTTTCAACACTAACACAAGTGCGAAAAGTGGTTTTTCAACACTAACACAAGTGCGAAAAGTGTTTTTTCAACACTAACACAAGTGCGAAAAGTGGTTTTGCAACACTAACACAAATGCGAATAATGGTTTACAACACGAACACAATTATTGCAAAAAGTGGTTTTCAACACGAACCAAAGTGCGAAAAGTTGTTTTCAACGCCAGCACAAATGCAAAAAGTGGTTTTTCAACACTATCACAAGTGCAAAAAGTGTTTTTTCCACACTAATACAAGTGCAAAAGTGGTTTCCTGCACCAACACAAGTGCGAAAAGTGGTTTTTCAACACTAACACAAGTGCGAAAAGTGGTTTTTCAACACTATCACAAGTGCAAAAGTGTTTTTTCCACACTAATACAAGTGCAAAAGTGGTTTCCTGCACCAACACAAGTGCGAAAAGTGGATTTTCAACACTAACACAAGTGCGAAAAGTGGTTTTTCAACACTATCACAAGTGCAAAAAGTGTTTTTTCCACACTAATACAATTGCAAAAGTGGTTTCCTGCACCCACACAAGTGCGAAAAGTGGTTTCCTTCACTAACACATGTGTGAAAAGTGGGTTTTCAACACTATCACAAGTGCAAAAAGTGATTTTTCCACACTAATACAAGTGCAAAAGTGGTTTCCTGCATGAACACAAGTGCGAAAAGTGGTTTTTCAACACTAACACAAGTGCGAAAAGTGTTTTTTCAACACTATCACAAGTGCAAAAAGTGTTTTTTCCACACTAATACAAGTGCAAAAGTGGTTTCCTGCACCAACACAAGTGCGAAAAGTGGTTTTTCAACACTAACACAAGTGCGAAAAGTGTTTTTTCAACACTAACACAAGTGCAAAAAGTGGTTTTTCAACACTAACACAAGTGTGGAAAGTGGTTTTCAACAATAACACAAGTGTGATAAGTGGTTTTGCAACACCAACCCAATTGCGAAAAGTCTTTTTCAACACTAGCACGAGTGCGGAAAATGGTTTTCAACGGCAGCAGAAGTATGGAAATTGGTTATTGCAACACCAACACAAAATGCGAATAATGGTTTACAACACTAGCACGAGTGTAGAAAGTGGTTTTGCAAGACAAGCACATGTGTGAAAAGTGGTTTTCAACACGAACACAATTGCAAAAAGTGGTTTTCAACACGAGCATGAGTGCGGAAAGTGGTTTTCAACGCCAGCATAAGTGTGGAATTTGGTTTTTGCAACACTAACACAAATGCGAATAATGGTTTACAACACGAACACAATTATTGCAAAAAGTGGTTTTCAACACGAACCAAAGTGCGAAAAGTTGTTTTCAACACTAGCACAAGTGCGGAAAGTGGTTTTGCAACACAGGCACAAGTGTAGAATGTGGTTTTCAACACGATCGCAAGTGTGGAAAGTGGTTTTGCAACACTAACACAAATGCAAATAATGGTTTACAACACGAACACAATTATTGCAAAAAGTGGTTTTCAACACTAACAAAAGTGCGAAAAGTTGTTTTCAACGCCAGCACAAGTGCGAAAAGTGGTTTTGCAACACTAACACAAGTGAGACAAATGGTTTTGCAACATTAACACAAGTGCAAAAAGTGGTTTTGAACACTAACAGGAGCTCGAAAAGTGGTTTTCAACACTAGCAGAAGTGCAAAAACTTGTTTTCAACACCAGTACAAGTGCAGAAAGTGGTTTTGCAATACTAGCACAAGTGTGAAAAGTGGTTTACAACAGTAACACGAGTGTGGAAAGTGGTTTGCAACACTAACACAAGTGTGGAAAGTGATTTTCAACATGAGCACATGTGCGATAAGTGGTTTTGCAACACTAACCCAATTGCGAAAAGTGGTTCTGCAACACTCGCTTAAGTGCGGAAAGAGGTTTGCAACACTAACACAAGTGCGATAAGTGGTTTTCAATGCCAGAAAGAGTGCGGAAAGTGGTTTTTGCAACAATAAATCAAGTGCGAAAAGTGGTTATGCAACACTAACACAGTGTGAAAGTGGTTTTCAACATTAGCACGTGTGCAGAAAGTGGTTTTCAATGCCAACACAAGTGTGGAAATTGGTTTTGCAACACTAAGGCAAATGTGAATTGTGGTTTTCAACACTGGCGCAAGTGCGAAAAGTGGTTTTGCATCACTAACATAAGTGCAAAAAGTGGATTTCAACACGAACACAATTATTGCAAAGAGTGGTTTTCAACACTAACCAAAGTGCGAAAAGTTGTTTTCAACATGAGCACAAGTGCGGAAAGTGGTTTTGCAACACAGGCACAAGTGTAGAACGTGGCTTTCAACACGATCGCAAGTGTGGAAAGTGGTTTTGCAACACTAGTTCAAGTGCAGAGAGTGGTTTTCAATGCCAGCACAAGTGCGAAAAGTGGTTTTGCAACACTAGCACAAGTGAGACAAATGGTTTTGCAACACTAACACAAATGCAAAAAGTGGTTTTGAACACTAACAGGAGCGCGAAAAGAGGTTTTCAACACTAGCAGAAGTGCAAAAAGTTGTTTTCAACACCAGCACCAAGTGCGGAAAGTGGTTTTGCAATCCTAGCACATGTGTGAAAAGTGGTTTTAAATGCCAGCACAAGTGGGGAAAGTGGTTTTGCAACACCAAAAGAAGTGCAAAAAGTGGTTTTCAACATGAGCACAAGTCCGATACGTGGTTTTGCAATACTGGCACATGTGTGAAAAGTGGTTTTCAACACTAGCACAAGTGGTTTTCAATGCCAGCACACATGTGGAAATTTGTTTTGCAACACGAAGATAAATGCGAGTTGTGGTTTTCAACACCAGAGCAAGTGCAAAAAGTGGTTTTGCAACACTAACACAAGTGCGAAAGTGGTTCTGCAACACGAGCTCAAGCGTGGAAAGTGCTTTTCAACACAAGCACAAGTGCGGAAAGTGGTTTTGCAACACAGGCACAAGTGTAGAATGTGGTTTTCAACACGATCGCAAGTGTGGAAAGTGGTTTTGCAACACTAACACAAATGCGAATAATGGTTTACAACACGAACACAATTATTGCAAAAAGTGGTTTTCAACACGAACCAAAGTGCGAAAAGTTGTTTTCAACGCCAGCACAATTGCGAAAAGTGGTTTTTCAACACTAACACAAGTGTGGAAAGTGGTTTTCAACAATAACACAAGTGTGATAAGTGGTTTTGCAACACCAACCCAATTGCTAAAAGTCTTTTTCAACACTAGCACGAGTGCGGAAAGTGGTTTTCAACGGCAGCAGAAGTATGAAAATTGGTTTTTGCAACACCAACACAAATGCGAATAATGGTTTACAACACTAGCACGAGTGTAGAAAGTGGTTTTGCAAGACAAGCACATGTGTGAAAAGTGGTTTTCAACACGAACACAATTGCAAAAAGTGGTTTTCAACACGAGCATGAGTGCGGAAAGTGGTTTTCAACGCCAGCATAAGTGTGGAGTTTGGTTTTTGCAACACTAACACAAATGCGAATAATGGTTTACAACACGAACACAATTATTGCAAAAAGTGGTTTTCAACACGAACCAAAGTGCGAAAAGTTGTTTTCAACACTAGCACAAGTGCGGAAAGTGGTTTTGCAACACAGGCACAAGTGTAGAATGTGGTTTTCAACATGATCGCAAGTGTGGAAAGTGGTTTTGCAACACTAACACAAATGTGAATAATGGTTTACAACACGAACACAATTATTGCAAAAAGTGGTTTTCAACACGAACCAAAGTGCGAAAAGTTGTTTTCAACGCCAGCACAAGTGCGAAAAGTGGTTTTGCAACACTAACACAAGCGAGACAAATGGTTTTGCAACACTAACACAAGTGCAAAAAGTGGTTTTGAACACTAACAGGAGCTCGAAAAGTGGTTTTTCAACACTAACACAAGTGTGAAAAGTGGTTTTTCCACACTAATACAAGTGCAAAAGTGGTTTCCTGCACCAACACAAGTGCGAAAGTGGTTTTTCAACACTAACACAAGTGCGAAAAGTGGTTTTTCAACACTAACACAAGTGCGAAAAGTGGTTTTTCAACACTAACACAAGTGTGAAAAGTGGTTTTTCCACACTAATACAAGTGCAAAAGTGGTTTCCTGCACCAACACAAGTGCGAAAAGTGGTTTTTCAACACTAACACAAGTGCAAAAAGTGTTTTTTCCACACTAATACAAGTGCAAAATTGGTTCCCTTCACCAACACAAGTGCGAAAAGTGGTTTTTCAACACTAACACAAGTGCGAAAAGTGGTTTTTCAACACGAACATAAGTGCGAAAAGTGGTTTTTCAACACTGTCACAAGTGCAAAAAGTGTTTTTTCCACACTAATACAAGTGCAAAAGTGGTTTCCTGCACCAACACAAGTGCGCAAAGTGGTTTTTCAACACTAACAGAAGTGCGAAAAGTGGTTTTTAAACACTAACACAAGTGCGAAAAGTGGTTTTTCAACACTAACACAAGTGCGGAAAGTGGTTTTTCCACACTAATACAAGTGCAAAAGTGGTTTCCTGCACCAACACAAGTGCGAAAAGTGGTTTTTCAACACTAACACAAGTGCGAAAAGTGGTTTTTCAACACTATCACAAGTGCAAAAAGTGTTTTTTTCACACTAATACAAGTGCAAAAGTGGTTTCCTGCACCAACACAAGTGCGAAAAGTGGTTTTTCAACACTAACACAAGTGCGAAAAGTGGTTTTTCAACACTATCACAAGTGCAAAAGTATTTTTTCCACACTAATGCAAGTGCAAAAGTGGTTTCCTGCACCAACACAAGTGCGAAAAGTGGATTTTCAACACTAACGCAAGTGCGAAAAGTGGTTTTTCAACACTATCACAAGTGCAAAAAGTGTTTTTTCCACACTAATACAAGTGCAAAAGTGGTTTCCTGCACCAACACAAGTGCGAAAAGTGGTTGCCTTCACTAACACATGTGCGAAAAGTGGGTTTTCAACACTATCACAAGTGCAAAAAGTGGTTTTTCCACACTAATACAAGTGCAAAAGTGGTTTCCTGCACCAACACAAGTGCGAAAAGTGGTTTTTCAACACTAACACCAGTGCGAAAAGTGGTTTTTCAACACTATCACAAGTGCAAAAAGTGTTTTTCCACACTAATACAAGTGCAAAAGTGGTTTCCTGCACCAACACAAGTGCGAAAAGTGGTTTTTCAACACTAACACAAGTTCGAAAAGTGGTTTTTCAACACTAACACAAGTGCGAAAAGTGGTTTTTCAACACTAACACAAGTGCGAAAAGTGGTTTTTCCACACTAATACAAATGCAAAAGTGGTTTCCTGCACTAACACAAGTGCGAAAAGTGGTTTTTCAACACTAACACAAGTGCGAAAATGGTTTTTCCACACTAATACAAGTGCAAAAGTGGTTTCCTGCACTAACACAAGTGCGAAAAGTGGTTTTTCAACAGTAACACAAGTGCGAAAAGTGGTTTTTCAACACTAACACAAGTGTGAAAAGTGGTTTTTCAACACTAACACAAGTGCGAAAAGTGGTTTTTCAACACTATCACAAGTGCAAAAAGTGTTTTTTCCACACTAATACAAGTGCAAAAGTGGTTTCCTGCACCAACACAAGTGCGAAAAGTGGTTTTTCAACACTAACACAATTGCGAAAAGTGGTTTTTCAACACTAACACAAGTGCGAAAAGTGGTTTTTCAACACTAACACAAGTGCGAAAAGTGGTTTTTCCACACTAATACAAGTGCAAAATTGGTTCCCTTCACCAAAACAAGTGCGAAAAGTGGTTTTTCAACACTAACACAAGTGCGAAAAGTGGTTTTTCAACACTAACATAAGTGCGAAAAGTGGTTTTTCAACACTATCACAAGTGCGAAAAGTGGTTTTTCAACACTAACACAAGTGCGAAAAGTGGTTTTTCAACACTAGCACAAGTGCAAAAAGTGTTTTTTCCACACTAATACAAGTGCAAAAGTGGTTTCCTGCACCAACACAAGTGCGAAAAGTGGTTTTTCAACACTAACACAAGTGCGAAAAGTGGTTTTTCAACACTAACACAAGTGCGAAAAGTGGTTTTTCAACACTAACACAAGTGCGAAAAGTGGTTTTTCCACACTAATACAAGTGCAAAATTGGTTCCCTTCACCAACACAAGTGCGAAAAGTGGTTTTTCAACACTAACACAAGTGCGAAAAGTGGTTTTTCAACACTAACACAAGTGCGAAGAGTGGTTTTTCAACACTAACACAAGTGCGAAAAGTGGTTTTTCAACACTAACACAAGTGCGAAAAGTGTTTTTTCCACACTAATACAAGTGCAAAAGTGGTTTCCTGCACCAACACAAGTGCGAAAAGTGGTTTTTCAACACTAACACAAGTGCGAAAAGTGGTTTTTAAACACTAACACAAGTGCGAAAAGTGGTTTTTCAACACTAACACAAGTGCGAAAAGTGGTTTTTCCACACTAATACAAGTGCAAAAGTGGTTTCCTGCACCAACACAAGTGCGAAAAGTGGTTTTTCAACACTAACACAAGTGCGAAAAGTGGTTTTTCAACACTATCACAAGTGCAAAAAGTGCTTTTTCCACACTAATACAAGTGCAAAAGTTGTTTCCTGCACCAACACAAGTGCGAAAAGTGGTTTTTCAACACTAACACAAGTGCGAAAAGTGGTTTTCCACACTAATACAAGTACAAAAGTGGTTTCCTGCACCAACACAAGTGCGAAAAGTGGTTTTTCAACACTAAAACAAGTGCGAAAAGTGGTTTCTCAACACTATCACAAGTGCAAAAAGTGTTTTTTCCACACTAATACAAGTGCAAAAGTGGTTTCCTGCACCAACACAAGTGTGAAAAGTGGTTTTTCAACACTAACACAAGTGCGAAAAGTGGTTTTTCAACACTAACACAAGTGCGAAAAGTGGTTTTTCCACACTAATACAAGTGCAAAAGTGGTGTCCTGCACCAACACAAGTGCGAAAAGTGGTTTTTCAACATAACACAAGTGCGAAAAGTGGTTTTTCAACACTAACACAAGTGCGAAAGTGGTTTCCTGCACCAATACAAGTGCGAAAAGTGGTTTTTCAACACTATCACAAGTGCAAAAAGTGTTTTTTCCACACTAATACAAGTGCAAAAGTGGTTTCCTGCATCAACACAAGTGCGAAAAGTGGTTTTTCAACACTAACACAAGTGCGAAAAGTGGTTTTTCAACACTAACACAAGTGCGAAAAGTGGTTTTTCCACACTAATACAAGTGCAAAAGTGGTTTCCTGCACCAACACAAGTGCGAAAAGTGGTTTTTCAACACTAACACAAGTGCGAAAAGTGGTTTTTCAACACTATCACAAGTGCAAAAAGTGTTTTTCCCACACTAATACAAGTGCAAAAGTGGTTTCCTGCACCAACACAAGTGCGAAAAGTGGTTTTTCAACACTAACACAAGTGCGAAAAGTGGTTTTTCAACACTAACACAAGTGCGAAAGTGGTTTTTCCACACTAAAAGAAGTGCAAAAGTGGTTTCCTGCACCAACACAAGTGCGAAAAGTGGTTTTTCAACACTAACACAAGTGCGAAAAGTGGTTTTTCCACACTAATACAAGTGCAAAAGTGGTTTCCTGCACCAACACAAGTGCGAAAAGTGGTTTTTCAACACTAACACAAGTGCGAAAAGTGGTTTTTCCACACTAATACAAGTGCAAAAGTGGTTTCCTGCACCAACACAAGTGCGAAAAGTGGTTTTTCAACACTAACACAATTGCGAAAAGTGGTTTACAACACTATCACAAGTGCAAAAAGTATTTTTTCCACACTAATACAAGTGCAAAAGTGGTTTCCTGCACCAACACAAGTGCGAAAAGTGGTTTTTCAACACTAACACAAGTGCGAAAAGTGGTTTTTCAACACTAACACAAGTGCGAAAAGTGGTTTTGCCACACTAATACAAGTGCAAAAGTGGTTTCCTGCACCAACACAAGTGCGATGAGTGGTTTTTCAACACTAACACAAGTGCGAAACGTGGTTTTTCAACACTAACACAAGTGCGAAAAGTGTTTTTCCACACTAATACAAGTGCAAAAGTGGTTTCCTGCACCAACACAAGTGCGAAAAGTTGTTTTTCAACACTAACACAAGTGCGAAAAGGGATTTTTCAACACTAACACAAGTGCGAAAAGGGGTTTTTCAACACTAACACAAGTGCGAAAAGTGGTTTTTCAACACTAACACAAGTGCGAAAAGTGGTTTTTCCACACTAATACAAGTGCAAAAGTGGTTTCCTGCACCAACACAAGTGCGAAAAGTGGTTTTTCAACACTAACACAAGTGCGAAAAGTGGTTTTTCAACACTATCACAAGTGCAAAAAGTGGTTTTTCCACACTAATACAAGTGCAAAAGTGGTTTTTCAACACTAACACAAGTGTGAAAAGTGGTTTTTCCACACTAATACAAGTGCAAAAGTGGTTTCCTGCACCAACACAAGTGCGAAAAGTGGTTTTTCAACACTAACGCAAGTGCGAAATGTGGTTTTTCAACACTATCACAAGTGCAAAAAGTGTTTTTTCCACACTAATGCAAGTGCAAAAGTGGTTTCCTGCACCAACACAAGTGCGAAAAGTGGTTTTTCAACACTAACACAAGTGCGAAAAGTGGTTTTTCAACACTAACACAAGTGCGAAAAGTGGTTTTTCCACACTAATACAAGTGCAAAAGTGGTTTCCTGCACCAACACAAGTGCGAAAAGTCGTTTTTCAACACTAACACCAGTGCGAAAAGTGGTTTTTCAACACTAACACAAGTGCGAAAAGTGGTTTTTCAACACTAACACAAGTGCGAAAAGTGGTTTTTCCACACTAATACAAGTGCAAAAGTGGTTTCCTGCACCAACTCAAGTGCGAAAAGTGGTTTTTCAACACTAACACAAGTGCGAAAAGTGGTTTTTCAACACTATCACAAGTGCAAAAAGTGTTTTTTCCACACTAATACAAGTGCAAAAGTGGTTTCCTGCACCAACACAAGTGCGAAAAGTGGTTTTTCAACACTAACACAAGTGCGAAAAGTGGTTTTCAACACTAACACAAGTGCGAAACGTGGTTTTTCAACACTATCACAAGTGCAAAAAGTGTTTTTTCCACACTAATACAAGTGCAAAAGTGGTTTCCTGCTCCAACACAAGTGCGAAAAGTGGTTTTTCAACACGAACACAAGTGCGAAAAGTGGTTTTACAACACTAACACAAGTGCGAAAAGTGGTTTTTCAACACTAACACAAGTGCGAAAAGTGGTTTTTCCACACTAATACAAGTGCAAAAGTGGTTTCCTGCACCAACACAAGTGCGAAAAGTGGTTTTTCAACACTAACACAAGTGCGAAAAGTGGTTTTTCAACACTATGACAAGTGCAAAAGTGGTTTTTTCCACACTAATACAAGTGCAAAAGTGGTTTCCTGCACCAACACAAGTGCAAAAAGTGGTTTTTCAACACTAACACAAGTGCGAAAAGTGGTTTTTCAACACTATCACAAGTGCAAAAAGTATTTTTTCCACACGAATACAAGTGCAAAAGTGGTTTCCTGCACGAACACAAGTGCAAAAAGTGGTTTTTCAACACTAACACAAGTGCGAAAAGTGTTTTTTCAACACTATCACAAGTGCAAAAAGTGTTTTTTCCACACTAATACAAGTGCAAAAGTGGTTTCCTGCACCAACACAAATGCGAAAAGTGGTTTTTCAACACTAACACAAGTGCGAAAAGTGGTTTTTCAACACTAACACAAGTGCGAAAAGTGGTTTTTCAACACTAACACAAGTGTGGAAAGTGGTTTTCAACAATAACACAAGTGTGATAAGTGGTTTTGCAACACCAACCCAATTGCGAAAAGTCTTTTTCAACACTAGCACGAGTGCGGAAAATGGTTTTCAACGGCAGCAGAAGTATGGAAATTGGTTATTGCAACACCAACACAAATGCGAATAATGGTTTACAACACTAGCACAAGTGTAGAAAGTGGTTTTGCAAGACAAGCACATGTGTGAAAAGTGGTTTTCAACACGAACACAATTGCAAAAAGTGGTTTTCAACACGAGCATGAGTGCGGAAAGTGGTTTTCAACGCCAGCATAAGTGTGGAATTTGGTTTTTGCAACACGAACACAAATGCGAATAATGGTTTACAACACGAACACAATTATTGCAAAAAGTGGTTTTCAACACGAACCAAAGTGCGAAAAGTTGTTTTCAACACTAGCACAAGTGCGGAAAGTGGTTTTGCAACACAGGCACAAGTGTAGAATGTGGTTTTCAACACGATCGCAAGTGTGGAAAGTGGTTTTGCAACACTAACACAAATGCGAATAATGGTTTACAACGTGAACACAATTATTGCAAAAAGTGGTTTTCAACACTAACCAAAGTGCGAAAAGTTGTTTTCAACGCCAGCACAAGTGCGAAAAGTGCTTTTGCAACACTAACACAAGTGAGACAAATGGTTTTGCAACACTAACACAAGTGCAAAAAGTGGTTTTGAACACTAACAGGAGCTCGAAAAGTGGTTTTCAACACTAGCAGAAGTGCAAAAACTTGTTTTCAACACCAGCACAAGTGCAGAAAGTGGTTTTGCAATACTAGCACAAGTGTGAAAAGTGGTTTACAACAGTAACACGAGTGTGGAAAGTGGTTTGCAACACTAACACAAGTGTGGAAAGTGATTTTCAACATGAGCACATGTGCGATAAGTGGTTTTGCAACACTAACCCAATTGCGAAAAGTGGTTCTGCAACACTCGCTTAAGTGCGGAAAGAGGTTTTCAATGCCAGCACAAGTGCGGAAAGTATTTCTGCAACACTAGCTCAAATGCGGAAAGTGGTTTGCAACACTAACACAAGTGCGATAAGTGGTTTTCAATGCCAGAAAGAGTGCGGAAAGTGGTTTTTGCAACAATAAATCAAGTGCGAAAAGTGGTTATGCAACACTAACACAGTGTGAAAGTGGTTTTCAACATTAGCACGTGTGCAGAAAGTGGTTTTCAATGCCAACACAAGTGTGGAAATTGGTTTTGCAACACTAAGGCAAATGTGAATTGTGGTTTTCAACACTGGCGCAAGTGCGAAAAGTGGTTTTGCATCACTAACATAAGTGCAAAAAGTGGATTTCAACACGAACACAATTATTGCAAAGAGTGGTTTTCAACACTAACCAAAGTGCGAAAAGTTGTTTTCAACACGAGCACAAGTGCGGAAAGTGGTTTTGCAACACAGGCACAAGTGTAGAACGTGGTTTTCAACACGATCGCAAGTGTGGAAAGTGGTTTTGCAACACTAACACAAGTGCGAAAATTGGTTTTTCAACACTAACACAAGTGCGAAAAGGGGTTTTTCAACACTAACACAAGTGCGAAAAGTGGTTTTTCAACACTAACACAAGTGCGAAAAGTGGTTTTTCCACACTAATACAAGTGCAAAAGTGGTTTCCTGCACCAACACAAGTGCGAAAAGTGGTTTTTCAACACTAACACAAGTGCGAAAAGTGGTTTTTCAACACTATCACAAGTGCAAAAAGTGGTTTTTCCACACTAATACAAGTGCAAAAGTGGTTTTTCAACACTAACACAAGTGTGAAAAGTGGTTTTTCCACACTAATACAAGTGCAAAAGTGGTTTCCTGCACCAACACAAGTGCGAAAAGTGGTTTTTCAACACTAACGCAAGTGCGAAATGTGGTTTTTGAACACTATCACAAGTGCAAAAAGTGTTTTTTCCACACTAATGCAAGTGCAAAAGTGGTTTCCTGCACCAACACAAGTGCGAAAAGTGGTTTTTCAACACTAACACAAGTGCGAAAAGTGGTTTTTCAACACTAACACAAGTGCGAAAAGTGGTTTTTCCACACTAATACAAGTGCAAAAGTGGTTTCCTGCACCAACACAAGTGCGAAAAGTCGTTTTTCAACACTAACACCAGTGCGAAAAGTGGTTTTTCAACACTAACACAAGTGCGAAAAGTGGTTTTTCAACACTAACACAAGTGCGAAAAGTGGTTTTTCCACACTAATCCAAGTGCAAAAGTGGTTTCCTGCACCAACTCAAGTGCGAAAAGTGGTTTTTCAACACGAACACAAGTGCGAAAAGTGGTTTTACAACACTAACACAAGTGCGAAAAGTGGTTTTTCAACACTAACACAAGTGCGAAAAGTGGTTTTTCCACACTAATACAAGTGCAAAAGTGGTTTCCTGCACCAACACAAGTGCGAAAAGTGGTTTTTCAACACTAACACAAGTGCGAAAAGTGGTTTTTCAACACTATGACAAGTGCAAAAGTGGTTTTTTCCACACTAATACAAGTGCAAAAGTGGTTTCCTGCACCAACACAAGTGCAAAAAGTGGTTTTTCAACACTAACACAAGTGCGAAAAGTGGTTTTTCAACACTATCACAAGTGCAAAAAGTATTTTTTCCACACGAATACAAGTGCAAAAGTGGTTTCCTGCACCAACACAAGTGCGAAAAGTGGTTTTTCAACACTAACACAAGTGCAAAAAGTGGTTTTTCCACACTAATACAAGTGCAAAAGTGGTTTCCTGCACGAACACAAGTGCAAAAAGTGGTTTTTCAACACTAACACAAGTGCGAAAAGTGTTTTTTCAACACTATCACAAGTGCAAAAAGTGTTTTTTCCACACTAATACAAGTGCAAAAGTGGTTTCCTGCACCAACACAAATGCGAAAAGTGGTTTTTCAACACTAACACAAGTGCGAAAAGTGGTTTTTCAACACTAACACAAGGGCGAAAAGTGGTTTTTCAACACTAACACAAGTGTGGAAAGTGGTTTTCAACAATAACACAAGTGTGATAAGTGGTTTTGCAACACCAACCCAATTGCGAAAAGTCTTTTTCAACACTAGCACAAGTGCGGAAAATGGTTTTCAACGGCAGCAGAAGTATGGAAATTGGTTATTGCAACACCAACACAAATGCGAATAATGGTTTACAACACTAGCACAAGTGTAGAAAGTGGTTTTGCAAGACAAGCACATGTGTGAAAAGTGGTTTTCAACACGAACACAATTGCAAAAAGTGGTTTTCAACACGAGCATGAGTGCGGAAAGTGGTTTTCAACGCCAGCATAAGTGTGGAATTTGGTTTTTGCAACACGAACACAAATGCGAATAATGGTTTACAACACGAACACAATTATTGCAAAAAGTGGTTTTCAACACGAACCAAAGTGCGAAAAGTTGTTTTCAACACTAGCACAAGTGCGGAAAGTGGTTTTGCAACACAGGCACAAGTGTAGAATGTGGTTTTCAACACGATCGCAAGTGTGGAAAGTGGTTTTGCAACACTAACACAAATGCGAATAATGGTTTACAACGTGAACACAATTATTGCAAAAAGTGGTTTTCAACACTAACCAAAGTGCGAAAAGTTGTTTTCAACGCCAGCACAAGTGCGAAAAGTGCTTTTGCAACACTAACACAAGTGAGACAAATGGTTTTGCAACACTAACACAAGTGCAAAAAGTGGTTTTGAACACTAACAGGAGCTCGAAAAGTGGTTTTCAACACTAGCAGAAGTGCAAAAACTTGTTTTCAACACCAGCACAAGTGCAGAAAGTGGTTTTGCAATACTAGCACAAGTGTGAAAAGTGGTTTACAACAGTAACACGAGTGTGGAAAGTGGTTTGCAACACTAACACAAGTGTGGAAAGTGATTTTCAACATGAGCACATGTGCGATAAGTGGTTTTGCAACACTAACCCAATTGCGAAAAGTGGTTCTGCAACACTCGCTTAAGTGCGGAAAGAGGTTTTCAATGCCAGCACAAGTGCGGAAAGTATTTCTGCAACACTAGCTCAAATGCGGAAAGTGGTTTGCAACACTAACACAAGTGCGATAAGTGGTTTTCAATGCCAGAAAGAGTGCGGAAAGTGGTTTTTGCAACAATAAATCAAGTGCGAAAAGTGGTTATGCAACACTAACACAGTGTGAAAGTGGTTTTCAACATTAGCACGTGTGCAGAAAGTGGTTTTCAATGCCAACACAAGTGTGGAAATTGGTTTTGCAACACTAAGGCAAATGTGAATTGTGGTTTTCAACACTGGCGCAAGTGCGAAAAGTGGTTTTGCATCACTAACATAAGTGCAAAAAGTGGATTTCAACACGAACACAATTATTGCAAAGAGTGGTTTTCAACACTAACCAAAGTGCGAAAAGTTGTTTTCAACACGAGCACAAGTGCGGAAAGTGGTTTTGCAACACAGGCACAAGTGTAGAACGTGGTTTTCAACACGATCGCAAGTGTGGAAAGTGGTTTTGCAACACTAACACAAGTGCGAAAATTGGTTTTTCAACACTAACACAAGTGCGAAAAGTGGTTTTTCAACACTAACACAAGTATGGAAAGTGGTTTTCAACAATAACACAAGTGTGATAAGTGGTTTTGCAACACCAACCCAATTGCGAAAAGTCTTTTTCAACACTAGCACGAGTGCGGAAAGTGGTTTTCAACGGCAGCAGAAGTATGGAAATTGGTTTTTGCAACACCAACACAAATGCGAATAATGGTTTACAACACTAGCACGAGTGTAGAAAGTGGTTTTGCAAGACAAGCACATGTGTGAAAAGTGGTTTTCAACACGAACACAATTGCAAAAAGTGGTTTTCAACATGAGCATGAGTGCGGAAAGTGGTTTTCAACGCCAGCATAAGTGTGGAATTTGGTTTTTGCAACACTAACACAAATGCGAATAATGGTTTACAACACGAACACAATTATTGCAAAAAGTGGTTTTCAACACGAACCAAAGTGGGAAAAGTTGTTTTCAACACTAGCACAAGTGCGGAAAGTGGTTTTGCAACACAGGCACAAGTGTAGAATGTGGTTTTCAACACGATCGAAGTGTGGAAAGTGGTTTTGCAACACTAACACAAATGCGAATAATGGTTTACAACACGAACACAATTATTGCAAAAAGTGGTTTTCAACACGAACCAAAGTGCGAAAAGTTGTTTTCAACGCCAGCACAAATGCAAAAAGTGGTTTTTCAACACTATCACAAGTGCAAAAAGTGTTTTTTCCACACTAATACAAGTGCAAAAGTGGTTTCCTGCACCAACACAAGTGCGAAAAGTGGTTTTTCAACACTAACACAAGTGCGAAAAGTGGTTTTTCAACACTATCACAAGTGCAAAAGTGTTTTTTCCACACTAATACAAGTGCAAAAGTGGTTTCCTGCACCAACACAAGTGCGAAAAGTGGATTTTCAACACTAACACAAGTGCGAAAAGTGGTTTTTCAACACTATCACAAGTGCAAAAAGTGTTTTTTCCACACTAATACAATTGCAAAAGTGGTTTCCTGCACCCACACAAGTGCGAAAAGTGGTTTCCTTCACTAACACATGTGTGAAAAGTGGGTTTTCAACACTATCACAAGTGCAAAAAGTGATTTTTCCACACTAATACAAGTGCAAAAGTGGTTTCCTGCATGAACACAAGTGCGAAAAGTGGTTTTTCAACACTAACACAAGTGCGAAAAGTGTTTTTTCAACACTATCACAAGTGCAAAAAGTGTTTTTTCCACACTAATACAAGTGCAAAAGTGGTTTCCTGCACCAACACAAGTGCGAAAAGTGGTTTTTCAACACTAACACAAGTGCGAAAAGTGTTTTTTCAACACTAACACAAGTGCGAAAAGTGGTTTTTCAACACTAACACAAGTGTGGAAAGTGGTTTTCAACAATAACACAAGTGTGATAAGTGGTTTTGCAACACCAACCCAATTGCGAAAAGTCTTTTTCAACACTAGCACGAGTGCGGAAAATGGTTTTCAAAGGCAGCAGAAGTATGGAAATTGGTTATTGCAACACCAACACAAATGCGAATAATGGTTTACAACACTAGCACGAGTGTAGAAAGTGGTTTTGCAAGACAAGCACATGTGTGAAAAGTGGTTTTCAACACGAACACAATTGCAAAAAGTGGTTTTCAACACGAGCATGAGTGCGGAAAGTGGTTTTCAACGCCAGCATAAGTGTGGAATTTGGTTTTTGCAACACTAACACAAATGCGAATAATGGTTTACAACACGAACACAATTATTGCAAAAAGTGGTTTTCAACACGAACCAAAGTGCGAAAAGTTGTTTTCAACATGAGCACAAGTGCGGAAAGTGGTTTTGCAACACAGGCACAAGTGTAGAACGTGGCTTTCAACACGATCGCAAGTGTGGAAAGTGGTTTTGCAACACTAGTTCAAGTGCAGAGAGTGGTTTTCAATGCCAGCACAAGTGCGAAAAGTGGTTTTGCAACACTAGCACAAGTGAGACAAATGGTTTTGCAACACTAACACAAATGCAAAAAGTGGTTTTGAACACTAACAGGAGCGCGAAAAGAGGTTTTCAACACTAGCAGAAGTGCAAAAAGTTGTTTTCAACACCAGCACCAAGTGCGGAAAGTGGTTTTGCAATCCTAGCACATGTGTGAAAAGTGGTTTTAAATGCCAGCACAAGTGGGGAAAGTGGTTTTGCAACACCAAAAGAAGTGCAAAAAGTGGTTTTCAACATGAGCACAAGTCCGATAAGTGGTTTTGCAATACTGGCACATGTGTGAAAAGTGGTTTTCAACACTAGCACAAGTGGTTTTCAATGCCAGCACACATGTGGAAATTTGTTTTGCAACACGAAGATAAATGCGAGTTGTGGTTTTCAACACCAGAGCAAGTGCAAAAAGTGGTTTTGCAACACTAACACAAGTGCGAAAGTGGTTCTGCAACACGAGCTCAAGCGTGGAAAGTGCTTTTCAACACAAGCACAAGTGCGGAAAGTGGTTTTGCAACACAGGCACAAGTGTAGAATGTGGTTTTCAACACGATCGCAAGTGTGGAAAGTGGTTTTGCAACACTAACACAAATGCGAATAATGGTTTACAACACGAACACAATTATTGCAAAAAGTGGTTTTCAACACGAACCAAAGTGCGAAAAGTTGTTTTCAACGCCAGCACAATTGCGAAAAGTGGTTTTTCAACACTAACACAAGTGTGGAAAGTGGTTTTCAACAATAACACAAGTGTGATAAGTGGTTTTGCAACACCAACCCAATTGCTAAAAGTCTTTTTCAACACTCGCACGAGTGCGGAAAGTGGTTTTCAACGGCAGCAGAAGTATGAAAATTGGTTTTTGCAACACCAACACAAATGCGAATAATGGTTTACAACACTAGCACGAGTGTAGAAAGTGGTTTTGCAAGACAAGCACATGTGTGAAAAGTGGTTTTCAACACGAACACAATTGCAAAAAGTGGTTTTCAACACGAGCATGAGTGCGGAAAGTGGTTTTCAACGCCAGCATAAGTGTGGAATTTGGTTTTTGCAACACTAACACAAATGCGAATAATGGTTTACAACACGAACACAATTATTGCAAAAAGTGGTTTTCAACACGAACCAAAGTGCGAAAAGTTGTTTTCAACACTAGCACAAGTGCGGAAAGTGGTTTTTCAACACAGGCACAAGTGTAGAATGTGGTTTTCAACATGATCGCAAGTGTGGAAAGTGGTTTTGCAACACTAACACAAATGTGAATAATGGTTTACAACACGAACACAATTATTGCAAAAAGTGGTTTTCAACACGAACCAAAGTGCGAAAAGTTGTTTTCAACGCCAGCACAAGTGCGAAAAGTGGTTTTGCAACACTAACACAAGCGAGACAAATGGTTTTGCAACACTAACACAAGTGCAAAAAGTGGTTTTGAACACTAACAGGAGCTCGAAAAGTGGTTTTCAACACTAACACAAGTGTGGAAAGTGGTTTTCAACATGAGCACAAGTGTGGAAAGTGGTTTTGCAACACTAACACAAATGTGAATAATGGTTTACAACACGAACACAATTATTGCAAAAAGTGGTTTTCAACACGAACCAAAGTGCGAAAAGTTGTTTTCAACGCCAGCACAAGTGCGAAAAGTGGTTTTGCAACACTAACACAAGCGAGACAAATGGTTTTGCAACACTAACACAAGTGCAAAAAGTGGTTTTGAACACTAACAGGAGCTCGAAAAGTGGTTTTCAACACTAGCAGAAGTGCAAAAACTTGTTTTCAACACCAGCACAAGTGCAGAAAGTGGTTTTGCAATACTAGCACAAGTGTGAAAAGTGGTTTACAACAGTAGCACGAGTGTGGAAAGTGTTTTTTCAACACTATCACAAGTGCAAAAGTGTTTTTCCCACACTAATACAAGTCCAAAAGTGGTTTCCTGCACCAACACAAGTGCGAAAAGTGGATTTTCAACACTAACACAAGTGCGAAAAGTGGTTTTTCAACACTATCACAAGTGCAGAAAGTGTTTTTTCCACACTAATACAAGGGCAAAAGTGGTTTCCTGCACCAACACAAGTGCGAAAAGTGGTTTCCTTCACTAACACATGTGCGAAAAGTGGGTTTTCAACACTATCACAAGTGCAAAAAGTGGTTTTTCGACACTAATACAAGTGCAAAAGTGGTTTCCTGCACGAACACAAGTGCGAAAAGTGGTTTTTCAGCACTATCACAAGTGCAAAAAGTGTTTTTTCCACACTAATACAAGTGCAAAAGTGGTTTCCTGCACCAACACAAGTGCGAAAAGTGGTTTTGTCAACACTAACACAAGTGCGAAAAGTGGTTTTTCAACACTAACACAAGTGCGAAAAGTGGTTTTTCAACACTAACACAAGTGTGGAAAGTGGTTTTCAACAATAACACAAGTGTGATAATTGGTTTTGCAACACCAACCCATTTGCGAAAAGTCTTTTTCAACACTAGCACGAGTGCGGAAAGTGGTTTTCAACGGCAGCAGAAGTATGGAAATTGGTTTTTGCAACACCAACACAAATGCGAGTAATGGTTTACAACACTAGCACGAGTGTAGAAAGTGGTTTTGCAAGACAAGCACATGTGTGAAAAGTGGTTTTCAACACGAACACAATTGCAAAAAGTGGTTTTCAACATGAG
The DNA here is from genome assembly GCF_964187855.1 of Myxine glutinosa. NCBI lineage: Eukaryota > Metazoa > Chordata > Myxini > Myxiniformes > Myxinidae > Myxine > Myxine glutinosa. Next base: position 261,478 of record NW_027616393.1, read on the forward strand.
CATGAGTGTGGAAAGTGGTTTTCAACGCCAGCATAAGTGTGGAATTTGGTTTTTGCAACTAACACAAATGCGAATAATGGTTTACAACACGAACACAATTATTGCAAAAAGTGGTTTTCAACACGAACCAAAGTGGGAAAAGTTGTTTTCAACACTAGCACAAGTGGTTTTCAATGCCAGCACACGTGTGGAAATTTGTTTTGCAACACGAAGACAAATGCGAGTTGTGGTTTTCAACACCAGCGCAAGTGCAAAAAGTGGTTTTGCTACACTAACACAAGTGCGAAAGTGGTTCTGCAACACGAGCTCAAGCGCGGAAAGTGCCTTTCAACACAAGCACAAGTGCGGAAAGTGGTTTTGCAACACAGGCACAAGTGTAGAATGTGGTTTTCAACACGATCGCATGTGTGGAAAGTGGTTTTGCAACACTAACACAAATGCGAATAATGGTTTACAACACGAACACAATTATTGCAAAAAGTGGTTTTCAACACGAACCAAAGTGCGAAAAGTTGTTTTCAACGCCAGCACAAGTGCGAAAAGTGGTTTTGCAACACTAACACAAGTGAGACAAATGGTATTGCAACACTAACACAAGTGCAAAAAGTGGTTTTGAACACTAACAGGAGCTCGAAAAGTTGTTTTCAACACTAGCAGAAGTGCAAAGACTTGTTTTCAACACCAGCACAAGTGCAGAAAGAGGTTTTGCAATACTAGCACAAGTGCGAAAAGTGGTTTACAACAGTAGCACGAGTGTGGAAAGTGGTTTGCAACACTAACACAAGTGTGGAAAGTGATTTTCAACATGAGCACATGTGCGATAAGTGGTTTTGCAACACTAACCCAATTGCGAAAAGTGGTTCTGCAACACTCGCTTAAGTGCGGAAAGAGGTTTTCGATGCCAGCACAAGTGCGGAAAGAATTTCTGCAACACTAGCTCAAGTGCGGAAAGTGGTTTGCAACACTAACACAAGTGTGGAAAGTGCTTTTCAACACAAGCACAAGTGGGAAAAGTGGTTTGGCAACACTAACACAAGTGTAAAAGTGGTTTTTCAACAATAAGACAAGTGCGAAAAGTGGTTCTGCAACAGGAGCTCAAGTGCGGAAAGTGCTTTTCAACACAAGCACAAGTGCGAAAAGTGGTTTGGCAACACTAACACAAGTGCGATAAGTGGTTTTCAATGCCAGCACGAGTGTGGAAAGTGGTTTTTGCAACAATAAAACAAGTGCGAAAAGTGGTTTTGCAACACTAACACAAGTGTGGAAAGTGGTTTTCAACACTAGCGCAAGTGCGAAAAGTGGATTTGCAACACTAACACAAGTGCAAAAGTGGTTTCGCAACAATAAGACAAGTGCGAAAAGTCTTTTTCAACACAAGCACGAGTGTGGAAAGTGGATATGCAACACTAACACAATTGCAAAAAGTGGTTTTGCAACAATAAGACAAATGCGAATTGTGGTTTTGAACACTAACAGGAGCGCGAAAAGTGGTTTTCAACACTAGCAGAAGTGCAAAAGGTTGTTTTCAACACCAGCACAAGTGCGGAAAGTGGTTTTGCAATCCTGGCACATGTGTGAAAAGTGGTTTTAAAGGCCAGCACAAGTGTGGAAAGTGGTTTTGCAACACAAAAACAAGTGCAAAAAGTGGGTTTCAATGCCAGCACAAGTGAGAAAAGTGGTTCTGCAACACTCGCTCAAGTGCGGAAAGTGGTTTTCAATGCCAGCACAAGTGCGGAAAGTATTTCTGCAACACTAGCCCAAGTGCGAAAAGTGGTTTTCAACACTAGCAGAAGTGCAAAAAGTGGTTTTCAACGCCAGCACAAGTGCGGAAAGTTGTTTTGCAATACGAGAACATGTGTGACGAGTCATTTTCAATGCCAGCACAAGAGCGAAAAGTGGTTCTGCAACACTAGCTCAAGTGCAGAAAGTGGTTTCAATACCAACACAAGTGCGGAAAGTAGTTCTGCAACACTAGCTCAAGTGTGGAAAGTGGTTTTCAACACCAGCACAAGTGCGGAAAATGGTTTTGCAACACTAACACAAGTGCGAAAAGTGGTTTTGCAACACTAACACAAGTGCGAAAAGTGGTTTTGCAACACTAACACAAGTGTGAAAGTGGTTTTGCAACACCAACACAAGTGCGATAAGTGGTTTTCAACGCCAGTACGAGTGCGGAACATGGTTTTTGCAACAATAACATGAGTGCGAAAAGTGGTTTTGCAACACTAACACAATTGCAATAAGTGGTTTTCAACACGAGCACGAGTGCAGAATGTGGTTTTTGCAACACTAACCCAATTGCGAAAAGTGGTTTTCAACATTAGCACGTGTGCGGAAAGTGGTTTTCAATGCCAGCACAAGTGTGGAAATTGGTTTTGCAACACTAAGGCAAATGCGAATTGTGGTTTTCAACACTGGCGTAAGTGCGAAAAGTGTATTTCAACACGAACACAATTATTGCAAAAAGTGGTTTTCAACACTAACCAAAGTGCGAAAAGTTGTTTTCAACACGAGCACAAGTGCGGAAAGTGGTTTTGCAACACAGGCACAAGTGTAGAACGTGGTTTTCAACACGATCGCAAGTGTGGAAAGGGGTTTTGCAACACTCGTTCAAGTGCAGAGAGTGGTTTTCAACGCCAGCACAAGTGCGAAAAGTGGTTTTGCAACACTAACACAAGTGAGACAAAGGGTTTTGCAACACTAACACAAATGCAAAAAGTGGTTTTGAACACTAACAGGAGCGCGAAAAGTGGTTTTCAACACGAGCAGAAGTGCAAAAAGTTGTTTTCAACACCAGCACAAGTGCGGAAAGTGGTTTTGCAATACTAGTACATGTGTGAAAAGTGGTTTTAAATGGCAGCACATTTGTAGATAGTGGTTTTGCAACACCAAAACAAGTGCAAAAAGTAGTTTTCAATGCCAGCACAAGTGCGAAAAGTGGTTCTGCAACACTCGCTCAAGTGCGGAAAGTGGTTTTCACTGTGGTGAAAACACAAGTGCGGAAAGTATTTCTGCAACACTCGCTCAAGTGCGGAAAGTGGTTTTCAACACCAGCACAAGTGCGGAAAATGGTTTTGCAACACTCACAAAGTGCAAAAAGTGGTTTACAACAGAAGCACGAGTGTGGAAAGTGGTTTGCAACACTAACACAAGTGTGGAAAGTGGTTTTCAGCATGAGCACAAGTGCGATAAGTGGTTTTGCAACACTAACCCAATTGCAAAAAGTGGTTCTGCAACACTTGATCAAGTGCAGAAAGTGGTTTTCAACACCAGCTCGAGCGCGGAAAGTGGTTTTTGCAACAATAACACAAGTGCGAAAAGTGGTTATGCAACACAATCACGAGTGAGAAAAGTGGTTTTGCAACACCAGCACGAGTGCTGACAGTGGTTTTCAACGGCAGCAGAAGTGTGGGAATTGGTTCTTGCAACACTCACACAAATGCGAATAATGGTTTACAACACTAGCACGGGTGCGGAAAGTCGTTTTGCAACACTAACACAAGTGTGGAAAGTGGTTTTCAACAATAACACAAGTGTGATAAGTGGTTTTGCAACACCAACCCAATTGCGAAAAGTCTTTTTCAACACTAGCACGAGTGCGGAAAGTGGTTTTCAACAGCAGCAGAAGTATGGAAATTGGTTTTTGCAACACCAACACAAATGCGAATAATGGTTTACAACACTAGCACGAGTGCAGAAAGTGGTTTTGCAAGACAAGCACATGTGTGAAAAGTGGTTTTCAACACGAACACAATTGCAAAAAGTCGTTTTTCAACACTAGCACGAGTGCGGAAAGTGGTTTTCAACGGCAGCAGAAGTATGGAAATTGGTTTTTGCAACACCAACACAAATGCGAATAATGGTTTACAACACTAGCACGAGTGCAGAAAGTGGTATTGCAAGACAAGCACATGTGTGAAAAGTGGTTTTCAACACGAACACAGTTGCAAAAAGTGGTTTTCAACACGAGCATAAGTGTGGAAATTGGTTTTTGCAACAGTAACACAAATGCGAATAATGTTTTACAACACGAACACAATTATTGCAAAAAGTGGTTTTCAACACGAACCAAAGTGCGAAAAGTTGTTTTCAACACTAGCACAAGTGCGGAAAGTGGTTTTGCGACACTAACACAAGTGAGACAAATGGTTTTGCAACATTAACACAAGTGCAAAAAGTGGTTTTGCAATACTAGCACAAGTGCGAATAGTGGTTTACAACAGTAGCACGAGTGTGGAAAGTGGTTTGCAACACTAACACAAGTGTGGAAAGTGATTTTCAACATGAGCACATGTGTGAAAAGTGGTTTTAAATGCCAGCACAAGTGGGGAAAGTGGTTTTGCAACACCAAAAGAAGTGCAAAAAGTGGTTTTCAACATGAGCACAAGTCCGATAAGTGGTTTTGCAATACTGGCACATGTGTGAAAAGTGGTTTTCAACACTAGCACAAGTGGTTTTCAATGCCAGCACACGTGTGGAAATTTGTTTTGCAACACGAAGACAAATGCGAGTTGTGGTTTTCAACACCAGAGCAAGTGCAAAAAGTGGTTTTGCAACACTAACACAAGTGCAAAAGTGGTTCTGCAACACGAGCTCAAGCGCGGAAAGTGCTTTTCAGCACAAGCACAAGTGCGGAAAGTGGTTTTGCAACACAGGCACAAGTGTAGAATGTGGTTTTCAACACGATCGCAAGTGTGGAAAGTGGTTTTGCAACACTAACACAAATGCGAATAATATTTTACAACACGAACACAATTATTGCAAAAAGTGGTTTTCAACACGAACCAAAGTGCGAAAAGTTGTTTTCAACGCCAGCACAATTGCGAAAAGTGGTTTTTCAACACTAACACAAGTGTGGAAAGTGGTTTTCAACAATAACACAAGTGTGATAAGTGATTTTGCAACACCAACCCAATTGCGAAAAGTCTTTTTCAACACTAGCACGAGTGCGGAAAGTGGTTTTCAACGGCAGCAGAAGTATGGAAATTGGTTTTTGCAACACCAACACAAATGCGAATAATGGTTTACAACACTAGCACGAGTGTAGAAAGTGGTTTTGCAAGACAAGCACATGTGTGAAAACTGGTTTTCAACACGAACACAATTGCAAAAAGTGGTTTTCAACACGAGCATGAGTGCGGAAAGTGGTTTTCAACGCCAGCATAAGTGTGGAATTTGGTTTTTGCAACACTAACACAAATGCGAATAATGGTTTACAACACGAACACAATTATTGCAAAAAGTGGTTTTCAACACGAACCAAAGTGCGAAAAGTTGTTTTCAACACTAGCACAAGTGCGGAAAGTGGTTTTGCAACACAGGCACAAGTGTAGAATGTGGTTTTCAACACGATCGCAAGTGTGGAAAGTGGTTTTGCAACACTAACACAAATGCGAATAATGGTTTACAACACGAACACAATTATTGCAAAAAGTGGTTTTCAACACGAACCAAAGTGCGAAAAGTTGTTTTCAACGCCAGCACAAGTGCGAAAAGTGGTTTTGCAACACTAACACAAGTGAGACAAATGGTTTTGCAACACTAACACAAGTGCAAAAAGTGGTTTTGAACACTAACAGGAGCTCGAAATGTGGTTTTCAACACTAGCAGAAGTGCAAAAACTTGTTTTCAACACCAGCACAACTGCACAAAGTGGTTTTGCAATACTAGCACAAGTGCGAAAAGTGGTTTACAACAGTAGCACAAGTGTGGAAAGTGGTTTTCAACATGAGCACAAGTGCGATAAGTGGTTTGCAACACTAACCCAATTGTGATTTGTGGTTTTCAACCCTAGCGCAAGTGCAAAAAGTGGTTTTTTTACACTAACACAAGTGCGAAAGTGGTTCTGCAACACAGGCTCAAGTGCGGAAAGTCGTATTCAACGTCAGCACAAGTGTGTAAAGTGGTTTTGCCTCACTAACACAAGTACAAAAAGGAGTATTCAATGCCAGCGCAAGTGCGGAAAGTTGCTCTGCAACACTAGCTCAAGTGCAGAAAGTGCTTTTCAACACAAGTACAAGTGCGAAAAGTGGTTTGGCAACACTAGCACGAGTGCGGAAAGTGGTTTGCAACACTAACACAAGTGTGGAAAGTGGTTTTCAACATGAGCACAAGTGTGTTAAGTGGTTTTGCAACACCAACCCAATTGCGAAAAGTCTTTTTCAACACTAGCACGAGTGCGGAAAGTGGTTTTCAACCACAGCAGAAGTGTGGATATTGGTTTTTGCAACACCAACACAAATGCGAATAATGGTTTACAACACTAGCACGAGTGCAGAAAGTGGTTTGCAACACAAACACAAGTGTGGACAGTGGTTTTCAACACGAGCACAAGTGCGATAAGTGGTTTTGCAACACCAACCCAATTGCGAAAAGTCTTTTTCAACACTAGCACGAGTGCGGAAAGTGGGTTTTCAACGGCAGCAGAAGTATGGAAATTGGTTTTTGCAACACCAACACAAATGCGAATAATGGTTTACAACACTAGCACGAGTTTAGAAAGTGGTTTTGCAAGACAAGCACATGTGTGAAAACTGGTTTTCAACACGAACACAATTGCAAAAAGTGGTTTTCAACACGAGCATGAGTGCGGAAAGTGGTTTTCAACGCCAGCATAAGTGTGGAATTTGGTTTTTGCAACACTAACACAAATGCGAATAATGGTTTACAACACGAACACAATTATTGCAAAAAGTGGTTTTCAACACGAACCAAAGTGCGAAAAGTTGTTTTCAACACTAGCACAAGTGCGGAAAGTGGTTTTGCAACACAGGCACAAATGTAGAATGTGGTTTTCAACACGATCGCAAGTGTGGAAAGTGGTTTTGCAACACTAACACAAATGCGAATAATGGTTTACAACACTAACACAATTATTGCAAAAAGTGGTTTTCAACACGAACCAAAGTGCGAAAAGTTGTTTTCAACGCCAGCACAAATGCAAAAAGTCGTTTTTCAACACTATCACAAGTGCAAAAAGTGTTTTTTCCACACTAATACAAGTGCAAAAGTGGTTTCCTGCACCAACACAAGTGCGAAAAGTGGTTTTTCAACACTAACACAAGTGCGAAAAGTGGTTTTTCAACACTATCACAAGTGCAAAAGTGTTTTTTCCACACTAATACAAGTGCAAAAGTGGTTTCCTGCACCAACACAAGTGCGAAAAGTGGATTTTCAACACTAACACAAGTGCGAAAAGTGGTTTTTCAACACTATCACAAGTGCAAAAAGTGTTTTTTCCACACTAATACAATTGCAAAAGTGGTTTCCTGCACCCACACAAGTGCGAAAAGTGGTTTCCTTCACTAACACATGTGTGAAAAGTGGGTTTTCAACACTATCACAAGTGCAAAAAGTGATTTTTCCACACTAATACAAGTGCAAAAGTGGTTTCCTGCATGAACACAAGTGCGAAAAGTGGTTTTTCAACACTAACACAAGTGCGAAAAGTGTTTTTTCAACGCTATCACAAGTGCAAAAAGTGTTTTTTCCACACTAATACAAGTGCAAAAGTGGTTTCCTGCACCAACACAAGTGCGAAAAGTGGTTTTTCAACACTAACACAAGTGCGAAAAGTGTTTTTTCAACACTAACACAAGTGCGAAAAGTGGTTTTTCAACACTAACACAAGTGTGGAAAGTGGTTTTCAACAATAACACAAGTGTGATAAGTGGTTTTGCAACACCAACCCAATTGCGAAAAGTCTTTTTCAACACTAGCACGAGTGCGGAAAATGGTTTTCAACGGCAGCAGAAGTATGGAAATTGGTTATTGCAACACCAACACAAATGCGAATAATGGTTTACAACACTAGCACGAGTGTAGAAAGTGGTTTTGCAAGACAAGCACATGTGTGAAAAGTGGTTTTCAACACGAACACAATTGCAAAAAGTGGTTTTCAACACGAGCATGAGTGCGGAAAGTGGTTTTCAACGCCAGCATAAGTGTGGAATTTGGTTTTTGCAACACTAACACAAATGCGAATAATGGTTTACAACACGAACACAATTATTGCAAAAAGTGGTTTTCAACACGAACCAAAGTGCGAAAAGTTGTTTTCAACACTAGCACAAGTGCGGAAAGTGGTTTTGCAACACAGGCACAAGTGTAGAATGTGGTTTTCAACACGATCGCAAGTGTGGAAAGTGGTTTTGCAACACTAACACAAATGCAAATAATGGTTTACAACACGAACACAATTATTGCAAAAAGTGGTTTTCAACACTAACAAAAGTGCGAAAAGTTGTTTTCAACGCCAGCACAAGTGCGAAAAGTGGTTTTGCAACACTAACACAAGTGAGACAAATGGTTTTGCAACATTAACACAAGTGCAAAAAGTGGTTTTGAACACTAACAGGAGCTCGAAATGTGGTTTTCAACACTAGCAGAAGTGCAAAAACTTGTTTTCAACACCAGCACAACTGCACAAAGTGGTTTTGCAATACTAGCACAAGTGCGAAAAGTGGTTTACAACAGTAGCACAAGTGTGGAAAGTGGTTTTCAACATGAGCACAAGTGCGATAAGTGGTTTGCAACACTAACCCAATTGTGATTTGTGGTTTTCAACCCTAGCGCAAGTGCAAAAAGTGGTTTTTTTACACTAACACAAGTGCGAAAGTGGTTCTGCAACACAGGCTCAAGTGCGGAAAGTCGTATTCAACGTCAGCACAAGTGTGTAAAGTGGTTTTGCCTCACTAACACAAGTACAAAAAGGAGTATTCAATGCCAGCACAAGTGCGGAAAGTTGCTCTGCAACACTAGCTCAAGTGCAGAAAGTGCTTTTCAACACAAGTACAAGTGCGAAAAGTGGTTTGGCAACACTAGCACGAGTGCGGAAAGTGGTTTGCAACACTAACACAAGTGTGGAAAGTGGTTTTCAACATGAGCACAAGTGTGTTAAGTGGTTTTGCAACACCAACCCAATTGCGAAAAGTCTTTTTCAACACTAGCACGAGTGCGGAAAGTGGTTTTCAACCACAGCAGAAGTGTGGATATTGGTTTTTGCAACACCAACACAAATGCGAATAATGGTTTACAACACTAGCACGAGTGCAGAAAGTGGTTTGCAACACAAACACAAGTGTGGACAGTGGTTTTCAACACGAGCACAAGTGCGATAAGTGGTTTTGCAACACCAACCCAATTGCGAAAAGTCTTTTTCAACACTAGCACGAGTGCGGAAAGTGGTTTTCAACGGCAGCAGAAGTATGGAAATTGGTTTTTGCAACACCAACACAAATGCGAATAATGGTTTACAACACTAGCACGAGTTTAGAAAGTGGTTTTGCAAGACAAGCACATGTGTGAAAACTGGTTTTCAACACGAACACAATTGCAAAAAGTGGTTTTCAACACGAGCATGAGTGCGGAAAGTGGTTTTCAACGCCAGCATAAGTGTGGAATTTGGTTTTTGCAACACTAACACAAATGCGAATAATGGTTTACAACACGAACACAATTATTGCAAAAAGTGGTTTTCAACACGAACCAAAGTGCGAAAAGTTGTTTTCAACACTAGCACAAGTGCGGAAAGTGGTTTTGCAACACAGGCACAAATGTAGAATGTGGTTTTCAACACGATCGCAAGTGTGGAAAGTGGTTTTGCAACACTAACACAAATGCGAATAATGGTTTACAACACGAACACAATTATTGCAAAAAGTGGTTTTCAACACGAACCAAAGTGCGAAAAGTTGTTTTCAATGCCAGCACAAATGCAAAAAGTGGTTTTTCAACACTATCACAAGTGCAAAAAGTGTTTTTTCCACACTAATACAAGTGCAAAAGTGGTTTCCTGCACCAACACAAGTGCGAAAAGTGGTTTTTCAACACTAACACAAGTGCGGAAAGTGGTTTTTCAACACTATCACAAGTGCAAAAGTGTTTTTTCCACACTAATACAAGTGCAAAAGTGGTTTCCTGCACCAACACAAGTGCGAAAAGTGGATTTTCAACACTAACACAAGTGCGAAAAGTGGTTTTTCAACACTATCACAAGTGCAAAAAGTGTTTTTTCCACACTAATACAATTGCAAAAGTGGTTTCCTGCACCCACACAAGTGCGAAAAGTGGTTTCCTTCACTAACACATGTGTGAAAAGTGGGTTTTCAACACTAGCACAAGTGCAAAAAGTGATTTTTCCACACTAATACAAGTGCAAAAGTGGTTTCCTGCATGAACACAAGTGCGAAAAGTGGTTTTTCAACACTAACACAAGTGCGAAAAGTGTTTTTTCAACACTATCACAAGTGCAAAAAGTGTTTTTTCCACACTAATACAAGTGCAAAAGTGGTTTCCTGCACCAACACAAGTGCGAAAAGTGGTTTTTCAACACTAACACAAGTGCGAAAAGTGTTTTTTCAACACTAACACAAGTGCGAAAAGTGGTTTTTCAACACTAACACAAGTGCGAAAAGTGTTTTTTCAACACTAACACAAGTGCGAAAAGTGGTTTTGCAACACTAACACAAATGCGAATAATGGTTTACAACACGAACACAATTATTGCAAAAAGTGGTTTTCAACACGAACCAAAGTGCGAAAAGTTGTTTTCAACGCCAGCACAAATGCAAAAAGTGGTTTTTCAACACTATCACAAGTGCAAAAAGTGTTTTTTCCACACTAATACAAGTGCAAAAGTGGTTTCCTGCACCAACACAAGTGCGAAAAGTGGTTTTTCAACACTAACACAAGTGCGAAAAGTGGTTTTTCAACACTATCACAAGTGCAAAAGTGTTTTTTCCACACTAATACAAGTGCAAAAGTGGTTTCCTGCACCAACACAAGTGCGAAAAGTGGATTTTCAACACTAACACAAGTGCGAAAAGTGGTTTTTCAACACTATCACAAGTGCAAAAAGTGTTTTTTCCACACTAATACAATTGCAAAAGTGGTTTCCTGCACCCACACAAGTGCGAAAAGTGGTTTCCTTCACTAACACATGTGTGAAAAGTGGGTTTTCAACACTATCACAAGTGCAAAAAGTGATTTTTCCACACTAATACAAGTGCAAAAGTGGTTTCCTGCATGAACACAAGTGCGAAAAGTGGTTTTTCAACACTAACACAAGTGCGAAAAGTGTTTTTTCAACACTATCACAAGTGCAAAAAGTGTTTTTTCCACACTAATACAAGTGCAAAAGTGGTTTCCTGCACCAACACAAGTGCGAAAAGTGGTTTTTCAACACTAACACAAGTGCGAAAAGTGTTTTTTCAACACTAACACAAGTGCGAAAAGTGGTTTTTCAACACTAACACAAGTGTGGAAAGTGGTTTTCAACAATAACACAAGTGTGATAAGTGGTTTTGCAACACCAACCCAATTGCGAAAAGTCTTTTTCAACACTAGCACGAGTGCGGAAAATGGTTTTCAACGGCAGCAGAAGTATGGAAATTGGTTATTGCAACACCAACACAAATGCGAATAATGGTTTACAACACTAGCACGAGTGTAGAAAGTGGTTTTGCAAGACAAGCACATGTGTGAAAAGTGGTTTTCAACACGAACACAATTGCAAAAAGTGGTTTTCAACACGAGCATGAGTGCGGAAAGTGGTTTTCAACGCCAGCATAAGTGTGGAATTTGGTTTTTGCAACACTAACACAAATGCGAATAATGGTTTACAACACGAACACAATTATTGCAAAAAGTGGTTTTCAACACGAACCAAAGTGCGAAAAGTTGTTTTCAACACTAGCACAAGTGCGGAAAGTGGTTTTGCAACACAGGCACAAGTGTAGAATGTGGTTTTCAACACGATCGCAAGTGTGGAAAGTAGTTTTGCAACACTAACACAAATGCAAATAATGGTTTACAACACGAACACAATTATTGCAAAAAGTGGTTTTCAACACTAACAAAAGTGCGAAAAGTTGTTTTCAACGCCAGCACAAGTGCGAAAAGTGGTTTTGCAACACTAACACAAGTGAGACAAATGGTTTTGCAACATTAACACAAGTGCAAAAAGTGGTTTTGAACACTAACAGGAGCTCGAAAAGTGGTTTTCAACACTAGCAGAAGTGCAAAAACTTGTTTTCAACACCAGTACAAGTGCAGAAAGTGGTTTTGCAATACTAGCACAAGTGTGAAAAGTGGTTTACAACAGTAACACGAGTGTGGAAAGTGGTTTGCAACACTAACACAAGTGTGGAAAGTGATTTTCAACATGAGCACATGTGCGATAAGTGGTTTTGCAACACTAACCCAATTGCGAAAAGTGGTTCTGCAACACTCGCTTAAGTGCGGAAAGAGGTTTGCAACACTAACACAAGTGCGATAAGTGGTTTTCAATGCCAGAAAGAGTGCGGAAAGTGGTTTTTGCAACAATAAATCAAGTGCGAAAAGTGGTTATGCAACACTAACACAGTGTGAAAGTGGTTTTCAACATTAGCACGTGTGCAGAAAGTGGTTTTCAATGCCAACACAAGTGTGGAAATTGGTTTTGCAACACTAAGGCAAATGTGAATTGTGGTTTTCAACACTGGCGCAAGTGCGAAAAGTGGTTTTGCATCACTAACATAAGTGCAAAAAGTGGATTTCAACACGAACACAATTATTGCAAAGAGTGGTTTTCAACACTAACCAAAGTGCGAAAAGTTGTTTTCAACATGAGCACAAGTGCGGAAAGTGGTTTTGCAACACAGGCACAAGTGTAGAACGTGGCTTTCAACACGATCGCAAGTGTGGAAAGTGGTTTTGCAACACTAGTTCAAGTGCAGAGAGTGGTTTTCAATGCCAGCACAAGTGCGAAAAGTGGTTTTGCAACACTAGCACAAGTGAGACAAATGGTTTTGCAACACTAACACAAATGCAAAAAGTGGTTTTGAACACTAACAGGAGCGCGAAAAGAGGTTTTCAACACTAGCAGAAGTGCAAAAAGTTGTTTTCAACACCAGCACCAAGTGCGGAAAGTGGTTTTGCAATCCTAGCACATGTGTGAAAAGTGGTTTTAAATGCCAGCACAAGTGGGGAAAGTGGTTTTGCAACACCAAAAGAAGTGCAAAAAGTGGTTTTCAACATGAGCACAAGTCCGATACGTGGTTTTGCAATACTGGCACATGTGTGAAAAGTGGTTTTCAACACTAGCACAAGTGGTTTTCAATGCCAGCACACATGTGGAAATTTGTTTTGCAACACGAAGATAAATGCGAGTTGTGGTTTTCAACACCAGAGCAAGTGCAAAAAGTGGTTTTGCAACACTAACACAAGTGCGAAAGTGGTTCTGCAACACGAGCTCAAGCGTGGAAAGTGCTTTTCAACACAAGCACAAGTGCGGAAAGTGGTTTTGCAACACAGGCACAAGTGTAGAATGTGGTTTTCAACACGATCGCAAGTGTGGAAAGTGGTTTTGCAACACTAACACAAATGCGAATAATGGTTTACAACACGAACACAATTATTGCAAAAAGTGGTTTTCAACACGAACCAAAGTGCGAAAAGTTGTTTTCAACGCCAGCACAATTGCGAAAAGTGGTTTTTCAACACTAACACAAGTGTGGAAAGTGGTTTTCAACAATAACACAAGTGTGATAAGTGGTTTTGCAACACCAACCCAATTGCTAAAAGTCTTTTTCAACACTAGCACGAGTGCGGAAAGTGGTTTTCAACGGCAGCAGAAGTATGAAAATTGGTTTTTGCAACACCAACACAAATGCGAATAATGGTTTACAACACTAGCACGAGTGTAGAAAGTGGTTTTGCAAGACAAGCACATGTGTGAAAAGTGGTTTTCAACACGAACACAATTGCAAAAAGTGGTTTTCAACACGAGCATGAGTGCGGAAAGTGGTTTTCAACGCCAGCATAAGTGTGGAGTTTGGTTTTTGCAACACTAACACAAATGCGAATAATGGTTTACAACACGAACACAATTATTGCAAAAAGTGGTTTTCAACACGAACCAAAGTGCGAAAAGTTGTTTTCAACACTAGCACAAGTGCGGAAAGTGGTTTTGCAACACAGGCACAAGTGTAGAATGTGGTTTTCAACATGATCGCAAGTGTGGAAAGTGGTTTTGCAACACTAACACAAATGTGAATAATGGTTTACAACACGAACACAATTATTGCAAAAAGTGGTTTTCAACACGAACCAAAGTGCGAAAAGTTGTTTTCAACGCCAGCACAAGTGCGAAAAGTGGTTTTGCAACACTAACACAAGCGAGACAAATGGTTTTGCAACACTAACACAAGTGCAAAAAGTGGTTTTGAACACTAACAGGAGCTCGAAAAGTGGTTTTCAACACTAGCAGAAGTGCAAAAACTGGTTTCAACACCAGCACAAGTGCAGAAAGTGGTTTTGCAATACTAGCACAAGTGTGAAAAGTGGTTTACAACAGTAGCACGAGTGTGGAAAGTGTTTTTTCAACACTATCACAAGTGCAAAAGTGTTTTTCCCACACTAATACAAGTCCAAAAGTGGTTTCCTGCACCAACACAAGTGCGAAAAGTGGATTTTCAACACTAACACAAGTGCGAAAAGTGGTTTTTCAACACTATCACAAGTGCAGAAAGTGTTTTTTCCACACTAATACAAGGGCAAAAGTGGTTTCCTGCACCAACACAAGTGCGAAAAGTGGTTTCCTTCACTAACACATGTGCGAAAAGTGGGTTTTCAACACTATCACAAGTGCAAAAAGTGGTTTTTCGACACTAATACAAGTGCAAAAGTGGTTTCCTGCACGAACACAAGTGCGAAAAGTGGTTTTTCAGCACTATCACAAGTGCAAAAAGTGTTTTTTCCACACTAATACAAGTGCAAAAGTGGTTTCCTGCACCAACACAAGTGCGAAAAGTGGTTTTGTCAACACTAACACAAGTGCGAAAAGTGGTTTTTCAACACTAACACAAGTGCGAAAAGTGGTTTTTCAACACTAACACAAGTGTGGAAAGTGGTTTTCAACAATAACACAAGTGTGATAAGTGGTTTTGCAACACCAACCCATTTGCGAAAAGTCTTTTTCAACACTAGCACGAGTGCGGAAAGTGGTTTTCAACGGCAGCAGAAGTATGGAAATTGGTTTTTGCAACACCAACACAAATGCGAGTAATGGTTTACAACACTAGCACGAGTGTAGAAAGTGGTTTTGCAAGACAAGCACATGTGTGAAAAGTGGTTTTCAACACGAACACAATTGCAAAAAGTGGTTTTCAACATGAGCATGAGTGCGGAAAGTGGTTTTCAACGCCAGCATAAGTGTGGAATTTGGTTTTTGCAACACTAACACAAATGCGAATAATGGTTTACAACACGAACACAATTATTGCAAAAAGTGGTTTTCAACACGAACCAAAGTGGGAAAAGTTGTTTTCAACACTAGCACAAGTGGTTTTCAATGCCAGCACACGTGTGGAAATTTGTTTTGCAACACGAAGACAAATGCGAGTTGTGGTTTTCAACACCAGCGCAAGTGCAAAAAGTGGTTTTGCTACACTAACACAAGTGCGAAAGTGGTTCTGCAACACGAGCTCAAGCGCGGAAAGTGCCTTTCAACACAAGCACAAGTGCGGAAAGTGGTTTTGCAACACAGGCACAAGTGTAGAATGTGGTTTTCAACACGATCGCATGTGTGGAAAGTGGTTTTGCAACACTAACACAAATGCGAATAATGGTTTACAACACGAACACAATTATTGCAAAAAGTGGTTTTCAACACGAACCAAAGTGCGAAAAGTTGTTTTCAACGCCAGCACAAGTGCGAAAAGTGGTTTTGCAACACTAACACAAGTGAGACAAATGGTATTGCAACACTAACACAAGTGCAAAAAGTGGTTTTGAACACTAACAGGAGCTCGAAAAGTTGTTTTCAACACTAGCAGAAGTGCAAAGACTTGTTTTCAACACCAGCACAAGTGCGAAAAGTGGTTTACAACAGTAGCACGAGTGTGGAAAGTGGTTTGCAACACTAACACAAGTGTGGAAAGTGATTTTCAACATGAGCACATGTGCGATAAGTGGTTTTGCAACACTAACCCAATTGCGAAAAGTGGTTCTGCAACACTCGCTTAAGTGCGGAAAGAATTTCTGCAACACTAGCTCAAGTGCGGAAAGTGGTTTGCAACACTAACACAAGTGTGGAAAGTGCTTTTCAACACAAGCACAAGTGGGAAAAGTGGTTTGGCAACACTAACACAAGTGTAAAAGTGGTTTTTCAACAATAAGACAAGTGCGAAAAGTGGTTCTGCAACAGGAGCTCAAGTGCGGAAAGTGCTTTTCAACACAAGCACAAGTGCGAAAAGTGGTTTGGCAACACTAACACAAGTGCGATAAGTGGTTTTCAATGCCAGCACGAGTGTGGAAAGTGGTTTTTGCAACAATAAAACAAGTGCGAAAAGTGGTTTTGCAACACTAACACAAGTGTGGAAAGTGGTTTTCATCACTAGCGCAAGTGCGAAAAGTGGATTTGCAACACTAACACAAGTGCAAAAGTGGTTTCGCAACAATAAGACAAGTGCGAAAAGTCTTTTTCAACACAAGCACGAGTGCGGAAAGTGGATATGCAACACTAACACAATTGCAAAAAGTGGTTTTGCAACAATAAGACAAATGCGAATTGTGGTTTTGAACACTAACAGGAGCGCGAAAAGTGGTTTTCAACACTAGCAGAAGTGCAAAAGGTTGTTTTCAACACCAGCACAAGTGCGGAAAGTGGTTTTGCAATCCTGGCACATGTGTGAAAAGTGGTTTTAAAGGCCAGCACAAGTGTGGAAAGTGGTTTTGCAACACAAAAACAAGTGCAAAAAGTGGGTTTCAATGCCAGCACAAGTGCGAAAAGTGGTTCTGCAAAACTCGCTCAAGTGCGGAAAGTGGTTTTCAATGCCAGCACAAGTGCGGAAAGTATTTCTGCAACACTAGCCCAAGTGCGAAAAGTGGTTTTCAACACTAGCAGAAGTGCAAAAAGTGGTTCTGCAACACTCGCTCAAGTGCGGAAAGTGGTTTTCAATGCCAGCACAAGTGCGAAAAGTGGTTCTGCAACACTCGCTCAAGTGCGGAAAGTGGTTTTCAACGCCAGCACAAGTGCGGAAAGTTGTTTTGCAATACGAGAACATGTGTGACGAGTCATTTTCAATGCCAGCACAAGAGCGAAAAGTGGTTCTGCAACACTAGCTCAAGTGCAGAAAGTGGTTTCAATACCAACACAAGTGCGGAAAGTAGTTCTGCAACACTAGCTCAAGTGTGGAAAGTGGTTTTCAACACCAGCACAAGTGCGGAAAATGGTTTTGCAACACTAACACAAGTGCGAAAAGCGGTTTTGCAACACTAACACAAGTGCGAAAAGTGGTTTTGCAACACTAACACAAGTGTGAAAGTGGTTTTGCAACACCAACACAAGTGCGATAAGTGGTTTTCAACGCCAGTACGAGTGCGGAACATGGTTTTTGCAACAATAACATGAGTGCGAAAAGTGGTTTTGCAACACTAACACAATTGCAATAAGTGGTTTTCAACACGAGCACGAGTGCAGAATGTGGTTTTTGCAACACTAACCCAATTGCGAAAAGTGGTTTTCAACATTAGCACGTGTGCGGAAAGTGGTTTTCAATGCCAGCACAAGTGTGGAAATTGGTTTTGCAACACTAAGGCAAATGCGAATTGTGGTTTTCAACACTGGCGTAAGTGCGAAAAGTGTATTTCAACACGAACACAATTATTGCAAAAAGTGGTTTTCAACACTAACCAAAGTGCGAAAAGTTGTTTTCAACACGAGCACAAGTGCGGAAAGTGGTTTTGCAACACAGGCACAAGTGTAGAACGTGGTTTTCAACACGATCGCAAGTGTGGAAAGGGGTTTTGCAACACTCGTTCAAGTGCAGAGAGTGGTTTTCAACGCCAGCACAAGTGCGAAAAGTGGTTTTGCAACACTAACACAAGTGAGACAAAGGGTTTTGCAACACTAACACAAATGCAAAAAGTGGTTTTGAACACTAACAGGAGCGCGAAAAGTGGTTTTCAACACGAGCAGAAGTGCAAAAAGTTGTTTTCAACACCAGCACAAGTGCGGAAAGTGGTTTTGCAATACTAGTACATGTGTGAAAAGTGGTTTTAAATGGCAGCACATTTGTAGATAGTGGTTTTGCAACACCAAAACAAGTGCAAAAAGTAGTTTTCAATGCCAGCACAAGTGCGAAAAGTGGTTCTGCAACACTCGCTCAAGTGCGGAAAGTGGTTTTCACTGTGGTGAAAACACAAGTGCGGAAAGTATTTCTGCAACACTCGCTCAAGTGCGGAAAGTGGTTTTCAACACCAGCACAAGTGCGGAAAATGGTTTTGCAACACTCACAAAGTGCAAAAAGTGGTTTACAACAGAAGCACGAGTGTGGAAAGTGGTTTGCAACACTAACACAAGTGTGGAAAGTGGTTTTCAGCATGAGCACAAGTGCGATAAGTGGTTTTGCAACACTAACCCAATTGCAAAAAGTGGTTCTGCAACACTTGATCAAGTGCAGAAAGTGGTTTTCAACACCAGCTCGAGCGCGGAAAGTGGTTTTTGCAACAATAACACAAGTGCGAAAAGTGGTTTTGCAACACAATCACGAGTGAGAAAAGTGGTTTTGCAACACCAGCACGAGTGCTGACAGTGGTTTTCAACGGCAGCAGAAGTGTGGGAATTGGTTCTTGCAACACTCACACAAATGCGAATAATGGTTTACAACACTAGCACGGGTGCGGAAAGTCGTTTTGCAACACTAACACAAGTGTGGAAAGTGGTTTTCAACAATAACACAAGTGTGATAAGTGGTTTTGCAACACCAACCCAATTGCGAAAAGTCTTTTTCAACACTAGCACGAGTGCGGAAAGTGGTTTTCAACAGCATCAGAAGTATGGAAATTGGTTTTTGCAACACCAACACAAATGCGAATAATGGTTTACAACACTAGCACGAGTGCAGAAAGTGGTTTTGCAAGACAAGCACATGTGTGAAAAGTGGTTTTCAACACGAACACAATTGCAAAAAGTCGTTTTTCAACACTAGCACGAGTGCGGAAAGTGGTTTTCAACGGCAGCAGAAGTATGGAAATTGGTTTTTGCAACACCAACACAAATGCGAATAATGGTTTACAACACTAGCGCGAGTGCAGAAAGTGGTATTGCAAGACAAGCACATGTGTGAAAAGTGGTTTTCAACACGAACACAGTTGCAAAAAGTGGTTTTCAACACGAGCATAAGTGTGGAAATTGGTTTTTGCAACAGTAACACAAATGCGAATAATGTTTTACAACACGAACACAATTATTGCAAAAAGTGGTTTTCAACACGAACCAAAGTGCGAAAAGTTGTTTTCAACACTAGCACAAGTGCGGAAAGTGGTTTTGCGACACTAACACAAGTGAGACAAATGGTTTTGCAACATTAACACAAGTGCAAAAAGTGGTTTTGCAATACTAGCACAAGTGCGAATAGTGGTTTACAACAGTAGCACGAGTGTGGAAAGTGGTTTGCAACACTAACACAAGTGTGGAAAGTGATTTTCAACATGAGCACATGTGTGAAAAGTGGTTTTAAATGCCAGCACAAGTGGGGAAAGTGGTTTTTCAACACCAAAAGAAGTGCAAAAAGTGGTTTTCAACATGAGCACAAGTCCGATAAGTGGTTTTGCAATACTGGCACATGTGTGAAAAGTGGTTTTCAACACTAGCACAAGTGGTTTTCAATGCCAGCACACGTGTGGAAATTTGTTTTGCAACACGAAGACAAATGCGAGTTGTGGTTTTCAACACCAGAGCAAGTGCAAAAAGTGGTTTTGCAACACTAACACAAGTGCAAAAGTGGTTCTGCAACACGAGCTCAAGCGCGGAAAGTGCTTTTCAACACAAGCACAAGTGCGGAAAGTGGTTTTGCAACACAGGCACAAGTGTAGAATGTGGTTTTCAACACGATCGCAAGTGTGGAAAGTGGTTTTGCAACACTAACACAAATGCGAATAATATTTTACAACACGAACACAATTATTGCAAAAAGTGGTTTTCAACACGAACCAAAGTGCGAAAAGTTGTTTTCAACGCCAGCACAATTGCGAAAAGTGGTTTTTCAACACTAACACAAGTGTGGAAAGTGGTTTTCAACAATAACACAAGTGTGATAAGTGATTTTGCAACAACAACCCAATTGCGAAAAGTCTTTTTCAACACTAGCACGAGTGCGGAAAGTGGTTTTCAACGGCAGCAGAAGTATGGAAATTGGTTTTTGCAACACCAACACAAATGCGAATAATGGTTTACAACACTAGCACGAGTGTAGAAAGTGGTTTTGCAAGACAAGCACATGTGTGAAAACTGGTTTTCAACACGAACACAATTGCAAAAAGTGGTTTTCAACACGAGCATGAGTGCGGAAAGTGGTTTTCAACGCCAGCATAAGTGTGGAATTTGGTTTTTGCAACACTAACACAAATGCGAATAATGGTTTACAACACGAACACAATTATTGCAAAAAGTGGTTTTCAACACGAACCAAAGTGCGAAAAGTTGTTTTCAACACTAGCACAAGTGCGGAAAGTGGTTTTGCAACACAGGCACAAGTGTAGAATGTGGTTTTCAACACGATCGCAAGTGTGGAAAGTGGTTTTGCAACACTAACACAAATGCGAATAATGGTTTACAACACGAACACAATTATTGCAAAAAGTGGTTTTCAACACGAACCAAAGTGCGAAAAGTTGTTTTCAACGCCAGCACAAGTGCGAAAAGTGGTTTTGCAACACTAACACAAGTGAGACAAATGGTTTTGCAACACTAACACAAGTGCAAAAAGTGGTTTTGAACACTAACAGGAGCTCGAAATGTGGTTTTCAACACTAGCAGAAGTGCAAAAACTTGTTTTCAACACCAGCACAACTGCACAAAGTGGTTTTGCAATACTAGCACAAGTGCGAAAAGTGGTTTACAACAGTAGCACAAGTGTGGAAAGTGGTTTTCAACATGAGCACAAGTGCGATAAGTGGTTTGCAACACTAACCCAATTGTGATTTGTGGTTTTCAACCCTAGCGCAAGTGCAAAAAGTGGTTTTTTTACACTAACACAAGTGCGAAAGTGGTTCTGCAACACAGGCTCAAGTGCGGAAAGTCGTATTCAACGTCAGCACAAGTGTGTAAAGTGGTTTTGCCTCACTAACACAAGTACAAAAAGGAGTATTCAATGCCAGCACAAGTGCGGAAAGTTGCTCTGCAACACTAGCTCAAGTGCAGAAAGTGCTTTTCAACACAAGTACAAGTGCGAAAAGTGGTTTGGCAACACTAGCACGAGTGCGGAAAGTGGTTTGCAACACTAACACAAGTGTGGAAAGTGGTTTTCAACATGAGCACAAGTGTGTTAAGTGGTTTTGCAACACCAACCCAATTGCGAAAAGTCTTTTTCAACACTAGCACGAGTGCGGAAAGTGGTTTTCAACCACAGCAGAAGTGTGGATATTGGTTTTTGCAACACCAACACAAATGCGAATAATGGTTTACAACACTAGCACGAGTGCAGAAAGTGGTTTGCAACACAAACACAAGTGTGGACAGTGGTTTTCAACACGAGCACAAGTGCGATAAGTGGTTTTGCAACACCAACCCAATTGCGAAAAGTCTTTTTCAACACTAGCACGAGTGCGGAAAGTGGTTTTCAACGGCAGCAGAAGTATGGAAATTGGTTTTTGCAACACCAACACAAATGCGAATAATGGTTTACAACACTAGCACGAGTTTAGAAAGTGGTTTTGCAAGACAAGCACATGTGTGAAAACTGGTTTTCAACACGAACACAATTGCAAAAAGTGGTTTTCAACACGAGCATGAGTGCGGAAAGTGGTTTTCAACGCCAGCATAAGTGTGGAATTTGGTTTTTGCAACACTAACACAAATGCGAATAATGGTTTACAACACGAACACAATTATTGCAAAAAGTGGTTTTCAACACGAACCAAAGTGCGAAAAGTTGTTTTCAACACTAGCACAAGTGCGGAAAGTGGTTTTGCAACACAGGCACAAATGTAGAATGTGGTTTTCAACACGATCGCAATGTGGAAAGTGGTTTTGCAACACTAACACAAATGCGAATAATGGTTTACAACACGAACACAATTATTGCAAAAAGTGGTTTTCAACACGAACCAAAGTGCGAAAAGTTGTTTTCAACGCCAGCACAAATGCAAAAAGTGGTTTTTCAACACTATCACAAGTGCAAAAAGTGTTTTTTCCACACTAATACAAGTGCAAAAGTGGTTTCCTGCACCAACACAAGTGCGAAAAGTGGTTTTTCAACACTAACACAAGTGCGAAAAGTGGTTTTTCAACACTATCACGAGTGCAAAAGTGTTTTTTCCACACTAATACAAGTGCAAAAGTGGTTTCCTGCACCAACACAAGTGCGAAAAGTGGATTTTCAACACTAACACAAGTGCGAAAAGTGGTTTTTCAACACTATCACAAGTGCAAAAAGTGTTTTTTCCACACTAATACAATTGCAAAAGTGGTTTCCTGCACCCACACAAGTGCGAAAAGTGGTTTCCTTCACTAACACATGTGTGAAAAGTGGGTTTTCAACACTATCACAAGTGCAAAAAGTGATTTTTCCACACTAATACAAGTGCAAAAGTGGTTTCCTGCATGAACACAAGTGCGAAAAGTGGTTTTTCAACACTAACACAAGTGCGAAAAGTGTTTTTTCAACACTATCACAAGTGCAAAAAGTGTTTTATCCACACTAATACAAGTGCAAAAGTGGTTTCCTGCACCAACACAAGTGCGAAAAGTGGTTTTTCAACACTAACACAAGTGCGAAAAGTGTTTTTTCAACACTAACACAAGTGCGAAAAGTGGTTTTTCAACACTAACACAAGTGCGAAAAGTGTTTTTTCAACACTAACACAAGTGCGAAAAGTGGTTTTGCAACACTAACACAAATGCGAATAATGGTTTACAACACGAACACAATTATTGCAAAAAGTGGTTTTCAACACGAACCAAAGTGCGAAAAGTTGTTTTCAACGCCAGCACAAATGCAAAAAGTGGTTTTTCAACACTATCACAAGTGCAAAAAGTGTTTTTTCCACACTAATACAAGTGCAAAAGTGGTTTCCTGCACCAACACAAGTGCGAAAAGTGGTTTTTCAACACTAACACAAGTGCGAAAAGTGGTTTTTCAACACTATCACAAGTGCAAAAGTGTTTTTTCCACACTAATACAAGTGCAAAAGTGGTTTCCTGCACCAACACAAGTGCGAAAAGTGGATTTTCAACACTAACACAAGTGCGAAAAGTGGTTTTTCAACACTATCACAAGTGCAAAAAGTGTTTTTTCCACACTAATACAATTGCAAAAGTGGTTTCCTGCACCCACACAAGTGCGAAAAGTGGTTTCCTTCACTAACACATGTGTGAAAAGTGGGTTTTCAACACTATCACAAGTGCAAAAAGTGTTTTTTCCACACTAATACAAGTGCAAAAGTGGTTTCCTGCACCAACACAAGTGCGAAAAGTGGTTTTTCAACACTAACACAAGTGCGAAAAGTGTTTTTTCAACACTAACACAAGTGCGAAAAGTGGTTTTTCAACACTAACACAAGTGTGGAAAGTGGTTTTCAACAATAACACAAGTGTGATAAGTGGTTTTGCAACACCAACCCAATTGCGAAAAGTCTTTTTCAACACTAGCACGAGTGCGGAAAATGGTTTTCAACGGCAGCAGAAGTATGGAAATTGGTTATTGCAACACCAACACAAATGCGAATAATGGTTTACAACACTAGCACGAGTGTAGAAAGTGGTTTTGCAAGACAAGCACATGTGTGAAAAGTGGTTTTCAACACGAACACAATTGCAAAAAGTGGTTTTCAACACGAGCATGAGTGCGGAAAGTGGTTTTCAACGCCAGCATAAGTGTGGAATTTGGTTTTTGCAACACTAACACAAATGCGAATAATGGTTTACAACACGAACACAATTATTGCAAAAAGTGGTTTTCAACACGAACCAAAGTGCGAAAAGTTGTTTTCAACACTAGCACAAGTGCGGAAAGTGGTTTTGCAACACAGGCACAAGTGTAGAATGTGGTTTTCAACACGATCGCAAGTGTGGAAAGTGGTTTTGCAACACTAACACAAATGCAAATAATGGTTTACAACACGAACACAATTATTGCAAAAAGTGGTTTTCAACACTAACAAAAGTGCGAAAAGTTGTTTTCAACGCCAGCACAAGTGCGAAAAGTGGTTTTGCAACACTAACACAAGTGAGACAAATGGTTTTGCAACATTAACACAAGTGCAAAAAGTGGTTTTGAACACTAACAGGAGCTCGAAATGTGGTTTTCAACACTAGCAGAAGTGCAAAAACTTGTTTTCAACACCAGCACAACTGCACAAAGTGGTTTTGCAATACTAGCACAAGTGCGAAAAGTGGTTTACAACAGTAGCACAAGTGTGGAAAGTGGTTTTCAACATGAGCACAAGTGCGATAAGTGGTTTGCAACACTAACCCAATTGTGATTTGTGGTTTTCAACCCTAGCGCAAGTGCAAAAAGTGGTTTTTTTACACTAACACAAGTGCGAAAGTGGTTCTGCAACACAGGCTCAAGTGCGGAAAGTCGTATTCAACGTCAGCACAAGTGTGTAAAGTGGTTTTGCCTCACTAACACAAGTACAAAAAGGAGTATTCAATGCCAGCACAAGTGCGGAAAGTTGCTCTGCAACACTAGCTCAAGTGCAGAAAGTGCTTTTCAACACAAGTACAAGTGCGAAAAGTGGTTTGGCAACACTAGCACGAGTGCGGAAAGTGGTTTGCAACACTAACACAAGTGTGGAAAGTGGTTTTCAACATGAGCACAAGTGTGTTAAGTGGTTTTGCAACACCAACCCAATTGCGAAAAGTCTTTTTCAACACTAGCACGAGTGCGGAAAGTGGTTTTCAACCACAGCAGAAGTGTGGATATTGGTTTTTGCAACACCAACACAAATGCGAATAATGGTTTACAACACTAGCACGAGTGCAGAAAGTGGTTTGCAACACAAACACAAGTGTGGACAGTGGTTTTCAACACGAGCACAAGTGCGATAAGTGGTTTTGCAACACCAACCCAATTGCGAAAAGTCTTTTTCAACACTAGCACGAGTGCGGAAAGTGGTTTTCAACGGCAGCAGAAGTATGGAAATTGGTTTTTGCAACACCAACACAAATGCGAATAATGGTTTACAACACTAGCACGAGTTTAGAAAGTGGTTTTGCAAGACAAGCACATGTGTGAAAACTGGTTTTCAACACGAACACAATTGCAAAAAGTGGTTTTCAACACGAGCATGAGTGCGGAAAGTGGTTTTCAACGCCAGCATAAGTGTGGAATTTGGTTTTTGCAACACTAACACAAATGCGAATAATGGTTTACAACACGAACACAATTATTGCAAAAAGTGGTTTTCAACACGAACCAAAGTGCGAAAAGTTGTTCTCAACACTAGCACAAGTGCGGAAAGTGGTTTTGCAACACAGGCACAAATGTAGAATGTGGTTTTCAACACGATCGCAAGTGTGGAAAGTGGTTTTGCAACACTAACACAAATGCGAATAATGGTTTACAACACGAACACAATTATTGCAAAAAGTGGTTTTCAACACGAACCAAAGTGCGAAAAGTTGTTTTCAACGCCAGCACAAATGCAAAAAGTGGTTTTTCAACACTATCACAAGTGCAAAAAGTGTTTTTTCCACACTAATACAAGTGCAAAAGTGGTTTCCTGCACCAACACAAGTGCGAAAAGTGGTTTTTCAACACTAACACAAGTGCGGAAAGTGGTTTTTCAACACTATCACAAGTGCAAAAGTGTTTTTTCCACACTAATACAAGTGCAAAAGTGGTTTCCTGCACCAACACAAGTGCGAAAAGTGGATTTTCAACACTAACACAAGTGCGAAAAGTGGTTTTTCAACACTATCACAAGTGCAAAAAGTGTTTTTTCCACACTAATACAATTGCAAAAGTGGTTTCCTGCACCCACACAAGTGCGAAAAGTGGTTTCCTTCACTAACACATGTGTGAAAAGTGGTTTTTCAACACTAGCACAAGTGCAAAAAGTGATTTTTCAACACTATCACAAGTGCAAAAAGTGTTTTTTCCACACTAATACAAGTGCAAAAGTGGTTTCCTGCACCAACACAAGTGCGAAAAGTGGTTTTTCAACACTAACACAAGTGCGAAAAGTGTTTTTTCAACACTAACACAAGTGCGAAAAGTGGTTTTTCAACACTAACACAAGTGCGAAAAGTGTTTTTTCAACACTAACACAAGTGCGAAAAGTGGTTTTGCAACACTAACACAAATGCGAATAATGGTTTACAACACGAACACAATTATTGCAAAAAGTGGTTTTCAACACGAACCAAAGTGCGAAAAGTTGTTTTCAACGCCAGCACAAATGCAAAAAGTGGTTTTTCAACACTATCACAAGTGCAAAAAGTGTTTTTTCCACACTAATACAAGTGCAAAAGTGGTTTCCTGCACCAACACAAGTGCGAAAAGTGGTTTTTCAACACTAACACAAGTGCGAAAAGTGGTTTTTCAACACTATCACAAGTGCAAAAGTGTTTTTTCCACACTAATACAAGTGCAAAAGTGGTTTCCTGCACCAACACAAGTGCGAAAAGTGGATTTTCAACACTAACACAAGTGCGAAAAGTGGTTTTTCAACACTATCACAAGTGCAAAAAGTGTTTTTTCCACACTAATACAATTGCAAAAGTGGTTTCCTGCACCCACACAAGTGCGAAAAGTGGTTTCCTTCACTAACACATGTGTGAAAAGTGGGTTTTCAACACTATCACAAGTGCAAAAAGTGATTTTTCCACACTAATACAAGTGCAAAAGTGGTTTCCTGCATGAACACAAGTGCGAAAAGTGGTTTTTCAACACTAACACAAGTGCGAAAAGTGTTTTTTCAACGCTATCACAAGTGCAAAAAGTGTTTTTTCCACACTAATACAAGTGCAAAAGTGGTTTCCTGCACCAACACAAGTGCGAAAAGTGGTTTTTCAACACTAACACAAGTGCGAAAAGTGTTTTTTCAACACTAACACAAGTGCGAAAAGTGGTTTTTCAACACTAACACAAGTGTGGAAAGTGGTTTTCAACAATAACACAAGTGTGATAAGTGGTTTTGCAACACCAACCCAATTGCGAAAAGTCTTTTTCAACACTAGCACGAGTGCGGAAAATGGTTTTCAACGGCAGCAGAAGTATGGAAATTGGTTATTGCAACACCAACACAAATGCGAATAATGGTTTACAACACTAGCACGAGTGTAGAAAGTGGTTTTGCAAGACAAGCACATGTGTGAAAAGTGGTTTTCAACACGAACACAATTGCAAAAAGTGGTTTTCAACACGAGCATGAGTGCGGAAAGTGGTTTTCAACGCCAGCATAAGTGTGGAATTTGGTTTTTGCAACACTAACACAAATGCGAATAATGGTTTACAACACGAACACAATTATTGCAAAAAGTGGTTTTCAACACGAACCAAAGTGCGAAAAGTTGTTTTCAACACTAGCACAAGTGCGGAAAGTGGTTTTGCAACACAGGCACAAGTGTAGAATGTGGTTTTCAACACGATCGCAAGTGTGGAAAGTGGTTTTGCAACACTAACACAAATGCAAATAATGGTTTACAACACGAACACAATTATTGCAAAAAGTGGTTTTCAACACTAACAAAAGTGCGAAAAGTTGTTTTCAACGCCAGCACAAGTGCGAAAAGTGGTTTTGCAACACTAACACAAGTGAGACAAATGGTTTTGCAACATTAACACAAGTGCAAAAAGTGGTTTTGAACACTAACAGGAGCTCGAAATGTGGTTTTCAACACTAGCAGAAGTGCAAAAACTTGTTTTCAACACCAGCACAACTGCACAAAGTGGTTTTGCAATACTAGCACAAGTGCGAAAAGTGGTTTACAACAGTAGCACAAGTGTGGAAAGTGGTTTTCAACATGAGCACAAGTGCGATAAGTGGTTTGCAACACTAACCCAATTGTGATTTGTGGTTTTCAACCCTAGCGCAAGTGCAAAAAGTGGTTTTTTTACACTAACACAAGTGCGAAAGTGGTTCTGCAACACAGGCTCAAGTGCGGAAAGTCGTATTCAACGTCAGCACAAGTGTGTAAAGTGGTTTTGCCTCACTAACACAAGTACAAAAAGGAGTATTCAATGCCAGCACAAGTGCGGAAAGTTGCTCTGCAACACTAGCTCAAGTGCAGAAAGTGCTTTTCAACACAAGTACAAGTGCGAAAAGTGGTTTGGCAACACTAGCACGAGTGCGGAAAGTGGTTTGCAACACTAACACAAGTGTGGAAAGTGGTTTTCAACATGAGCACAAGTGTGTTAAGTGGTTTTGCAACACCAACCCAATTGCGAAAAGTCTTTTTCAACACTAGCACGAGTGCGGAAAGTGGTTTTCAACCACAGCAGAAGTGTGGATATTGGTTTTTGCAACACCAACACAAATGCGAATAATGGTTTACAACACTAGCACGAGTGCAGAAAGTGGTTTGCAACACAAACACAAGTGTGGACAGTGGTTTTCAACACGAGCACAAGTGCGATAAGTGGTTTTGCAACACCAACCCAATTGCGAAAAGTCTTTTTCAACACTAGCACGAGTGCGGAAAGTGGTTTTCAACGGCAGCAGAAGTATGGAAATTGGTTTTTGCAACACCAACACAAATGCGAATAATGGTTTACAACACTAGCACGAGTTTAGAAAGTGGTTTTGCAAGACAAGCACATGTGTGAAAACTGGTTTTCAACACGAACACAATTGCAAAAAGTGGTTTTCAACACGAGCATGAGTGCGGAAAGTGGTTTTCAACGCCAGCATAAGTGTGGAATTTGGTTTTTGCAACACTAACACAAATGCGAATAATGGTTTACAACACGAACACAATTATTGCAAAAAGTGGTTTTCAACACGAACCAAAGTGCGAAAAGTTGTTTTCAACACTAGCACAAGTGCGGAAAGTGGTTTTGCAACACAGGCACAAATGTAGAATGTGGTTTTCAACACGATCGCAAGTGTGGAAAGTGGTTTTGCAACACTAACACAAATGCGAATAATGGTTTACAACACGAACACAATTATTGCAAAAAGTGGTTTTCAACACGAACCAAAGTGCGAAAAGTTGTTTTCAACGCCAGCACAAATGCAAAAAGTGGTTTTTCAACACTATCACAAGTGCAAAAAGTGTTTTTTCCACACTAATACAAGTGCAAAAGTGGTTTCCTGCACCAACACAAGTGCGAAAAGTGGTTTTTCAACACTAACACAAGTGCGGAAAGTGGTTTTTCAACACTATCACAAGTGCAAAAGTGTTTTTTCCACACTAATACAAGTGCAAAAGTGGTTTCCTGCACCAACACAAGTGCGAAAAGTGGATTTTCAACACTAACACAAGTGCGAAAAGTGGTTTTTCAACACTATCACAAGTGCAAAAAGTGTTTTTTCCACACTAATACAATTGCAAAAGTGGTTTCCTGCACCCACACAAGTGCGAAAAGTGGTTTCCTTCACTAACACATGTGTGAAAAGTGGGTTTTCAACACTAGCACAAGTGCAAAAAGTGATTTTTCCACACTAATACAAGTGCAAAAGTGGTTTCCTGCATGAACACAAGTGCGAAAAGTGGTTTTTCAACACTAACACAAGTGCGAAAAGTGTTTTTTCAACACTATCACAAGTGCAAAAAGTGTTTTTTCCACACTAATACAAGTGCAAAAGTGGTTTCCTGCACCAACACAAGTGCGAAAAGTGGTTTTTCAACACTAACACAAGTGCGAAAAGTGTTTTTTCAACACTAACACAAGTGCGAAAAGTGGTTTTTCAACACTAACACAAGTGCGAAAAGTGTTTTTTCAACACTAACACAAGTGCGAAAAGTGGTTTTGCAACACTAACACAAATGCGAATAATGGTTTACAACACGAACACAATTATTGCAAAAAGTGGTTTTCAACACGAACCAAAGTGCGAAAAGTTGTTTTCAACGCCAGCACAAATGCAAAAAGTGGTTTTTCAACACTATCACAAGTGCAAAAAGTGTTTTTTCCACACTAATACAAGTGCAAAAGTGGTTTCCTGCACCAACACAAGTGCGAAAAGTGGTTTTTCAACACTAACACAAGTGCGAAAAGTGGTTTTTCAACACTATCACAAGTGCAAAAGTGTTTTTTCCACACTAATACAAGTGCAAAAGTGGTTTCCTGCACCAACACAAGTGCGAAAAGTGGATTTTCAACACTAACACAAGTGCGAAAAGTGGTTTTTCAACACTATCACAAGTGCAAAAAGTGTTTTTTCCACACTAATACAATTGCAAAAGTGGTTTCCTGCACCCACACAAGTGCGAAAAGTGGTTTCCTTCACTAACACATGTGTGAAAAGTGGGTTTTCAACACTATCACAAGTGCAAAAAGTGATTTTTCCACACTAATACAAGTGCAAAAGTGGTTTCCTGCATGAACACAAGTGCGAAAAGTGGTTTTTCAACACTAACACAAGTGCGAAAAGTGTTTTTTCAACACTATCACAAGTGCAAAAAGTGTTTTTTCCACACTAATACAAGTGCAAAAGTGGTTTCCTGCACCAACACAAGTGCGAAAAGTGGTTTTTCAACACTAACACAAGTGCGAAAAGTGTTTTTTCAACACTAACACAAGTGCGAAAAGTGGTTTTTCAACACTAACACAAGTGCGAAAAGTGTTTTTTCAACACTAACACAAGTGCGAAAAGTGGTTTTGCAACACTAACACAAATGCGAATAATGGTTTACAACACGAACACAATTATTGCAAAAAGTGGTTTTCAACACGAACCAAAGTGCGAAAAGTTGTTTTCAACGCCAGCACAAATGCAAAAAGTGGTTTTTCAACACTATCACAAGTGCAAAAAGTGTTTTTTCCACACTAATACAAGTGCAAAAGTGGTTTCCTGCACCAACACAAGTGCGAAAAGTGGTTTTTCAACACTAACACAAGTGCGAAAAGTGGTTTTTCAACACTATCACAAGTGCAAAAGTGTTTTTTCCACACTAATACAAGTGCAAAAGTGGTTTCCTGCACCAACACAAGTGCGAAAAGTGGATTTTCAACACTAACACAAGTGCGAAAAGTGGTTTTTCAACACTATCACAAGTGCAAAAAGTGTTTTTTCCACACTAATACAATTGCAAAAGTGGTTTCCTGCACCCACACAAGTGCGAAAAGTGGTTTCCTTCACTAACACATGTGTGAAAAGTGGGTTTTCAACACTATCACAAGTGCAAAAAGTGATTTTTCCACACTAATACAAGTGCAAAAGTGGTTTCCTGCATGAACACAAGTGCGAAAAGTGGTTTTTCAACACTAACACAAGTGCGAAAAGTGTTTTTTCAACGCTATCACAAGTGCAAAAAGTGTTTTTTCCACACTAATACAAGTGCAAAAGTGGTTTCCTGCACCAACACAAGTGCGAAAAGTGGTTTTTCAACACTAACACAAGTGCGAAAAGTGTTTTTTCAACACTAACACAAGTGCGAAAAGTGGTTTTTCAACACTAACACAAGTGTGGAAAGTGGTTTTCAACAATAACACAAGTGTGATAAGTGGTTTTGCAACACCAACCCAATTGCGAAAAGTCTTTTTCAACACTAGCACGAGTGCGGAAAATGGTTTTCAACGGCAGCAGAAGTATGGAAATTGGTTATTGCAACACCAACACAAATGCGAATAATGGTTTACAACACTAGCACGAGTGTAGAAAGTGGTTTTGCAAGACAAGCACATGTGTGAAAAGTGGTTTTCAACACGAACACAATTGCAAAAAGTGGTTTTCAACACGAGCATGAGTGCGGAAAGTGGTTTTCAACGCCAGCATAAGTGTGGAATTTGGTTTTTGCAACACTAACACAAATGCGAATAATGGTTTACAACACGAACACAATTATTGCAAAAAGTGGTTTTCAACACGAACCAAAGTGCGAAAAGTTGTTTTCAACACTAGCACAAGTGCGGAAAGTGGTTTTGCAACACAGGCACAAGTGTAGAATGTGGTTTTCAACACGATCGCAAGTGTGGAAAGTGGTTTTGCAACACTAACACAAATGCAAATAATGGTTTACAACACGAACACAATTATTGCAAAAAGTGGTTTTCAACACTAACAAAAGTGCGAAAAGTTGTTTTCAACGCCAGCACAAGTGCGAAAAGTGGTTTTGCAACACTAACACAAGTGAGACAAATGGTTTTGCAACATTAACACAAGTGCAAAAAGTGGTTTTGAACACTAACAGGAGCTCGAAATGTGGTTTTCAACACTAGCAGAAGTGCAAAAACTTGTTTTCAACACCAGCACAACTGCACAAAGTGGTTTTGCAATACTAGCACAAGTGCGAAAAGTGGTTTACAACAGTAGCACAAGTGTGGAAAGTGGTTTTCAACATGAGCACAAGTGCGATAAGTGGTTTGCAACACTAACCCAATTGTGATTTGTGGTTTTCAACCCTAGCGCAAGTGCAAAAAGTGGTTTTTTTACACTAACACAAGTGCGAAAGTGGTTCTGCAACACAGGCTCAAGTGCGGAAAGTCGTATTCAACGTCAGCACAAGTGTGTAAAGTGGTTTTGCCTCACTAACACAAGTACAAAAAGGAGTATTCAATGCCAGCACAAGTGCGGAAAGTTGCTCTGCAACACTAGCTCAAGTGCAGAAAGTGCTTTTCAACACAAGTACAAGTGCGAAAAGTGGTTTGGCAACACTAGCACGAGTGCGGAAAGTGGTTTGCAACACTAACACAAGTGTGGAAAGTGGTTTTCAACATGAGCACAAGTGTGTTAAGTGGTTTTGCAACACCAACCCAATTGCGAAAAGTCTTTTTCAACACTAGCACGAGTGCGGAAAGTGGTTTTCAACCACAGCAGAAGTGTGGATATTGGTTTTTGCAACACCAACACAAATGCGAATAATGGTTTACAACACTAGCACGAGTGCAGAAAGTGGTTTGCAACACAAACACAAGTGTGGACAGTGGTTTTCAACACGAGCACAAGTGCGATAAGTGGTTTTGCAACACCAACCCAATTGCGAAAAGTCTTTTTCAACACTAGCACGAGTGCGGAAAGTGGTTTTCAACGGCAGCAGAAGTATGGAAATTGGTTTTTGCAACACCAACACAAATGCGAATAATGGTTTACAACACTAGCACGAGTTTAGAAAGTGGTTTTGCAAGACAAGCACATGTGTGAAAACTGGTTTTCAACACGAACACAATTGCAAAAAGTGGTTTTCAACACGAGCATGAGTGCGGAAAGTGGTTTTCAACGCCAGCATAAGTGTGGAATTTGGTTTTTGCAACACTAACACAAATGCGAATAATGGTTTACAACACGAACACAATTATTGCAAAAAGTGGTTTTCAACACGAACCAAAGTGCGAAAAGTTGTTTTCAACACTAGCACAAGTGCGGAAAGTGGTTTTGCAACACAGGCACAAATGTAGAATGTGGTTTTCAACACGATCGCAAGTGTGGAAAGTGGTTTTGCAACACTAACACAAATGCGAATAATGGTTTACAACACGAACACAATTATTGCAAAAAGTGGTTTTCAACACGAACCAAAGTGCGAAAAGTTGTTTTCAACGCCAGCACAAATGCAAAAAGTGGTTTTTCAACACTATCACAAGTGCAAAAAGTGTTTTTTCCACACTAATACAAGTGCAAAAGTGGTTTCCTGCACCAACACAAGTGCGAAAAGTGGTTTTTCAACACTAACACAAGTGCGGAAAGTGGTTTTTCAACACTATCACAAGTGCAAAAGTGTTTTTTCCACACTAATACAAGTGCAAAAGTGGTTTCCTGCACCAACACAAGTGCGAAAAGTGGATTTTCAACACTAACACAAGTGCGAAAAGTGGTTTTTCAACACTATCACAAGTGCAAAAAGTGTTTTTTCCACACTAATACAATTGCAAAAGTGGTTTCCTGCACCCACACAAGTGCGAAAAGTGGTTTCCTTCACTAACACATGTGTGAAAAGTGGTTTTTCAACACTAGCACAAGTGCAAAAAGTGATTTTTCAACACTATCACAAGTGCAAAAAGTGTTTTTTCCACACTAATACAAGTGCAAAAGTGGTTTCCTGCACCAACACAAGTGCGAAAAGTGGTTTTTCAACACTAACACAAGTGCGAAAAGTGTTTTTTCAACACTAACACAAGTGCGAAAAGTGGTTTTTCAACACTAACACAAGTGCGAAAAGTGTTTTTTCAACACTAACACAAGTGCGAAAAGTGGTTTTGCAACACTAACACAAATGCGAATAATGGTTTACAACACGAACACAATTATTGCAAAAAGTGGTTTTCAACACGAACCAAAGTGCGAAAAGTTGTTTTCAACGCCAGCACAAATGCAAAAAGTGGTTTTTCAACACTATCACAAGTGCAAAAAGTGTTTTTTCCACACTAATACAAGTGCAAAAGTGGTTTCCTGCACCAACACAAGTGCGAAAAGTGGTTTTTCAACACTAACACAAGTGCGAAAAGTGGTTTTTCAACACTATCACAAGTGCAAAAGTGTTTTTTCCACACTAATACAAGTGCAAAAGTGGTTTCCTGCACCAACACAAGTGCGAAAAGTGTATTTTCAACACTAACACAAGTGCGAAAAGTGGTTTTTCAACACTATCACAAGTGCAAAAAGTGTTTTTTCCACACTAATACAATTGCAAAAGTGGTTTCCTGCACCCACACAAGTGCGAAAAGTGGTTTCCTTCACTAACACATGTGTGAAAAGTGGGTTTTCAACACTATCACAAGTGCAAAAAGTGATTTTTCCACACTAATACAAGTGCAAAAGTGGTTTCCTGCATGAA
Source organism: Myxine glutinosa (assembly GCF_964187855.1). Classification (NCBI taxonomy): domain Eukaryota; kingdom Metazoa; phylum Chordata; class Myxini; order Myxiniformes; family Myxinidae; genus Myxine; species Myxine glutinosa. The sequence continues at coordinate 296,342 of NW_027616393.1, forward strand.
CACAAGTGCGAAAAGTGGTTTTTCAACACTAACACAAGTGCGAAAAGTGTTTTTTCAACGCTATCACAAGTGCAAAAAGTGTTTTTTCCACACTAATACAAGTGCAAAAGTGGTTTCCTGCACCAACACAAGTGCGAAAAGTGGTTTTTCAACACTAACACAAGTGCGAAAAGTGTTTTTTCAACACTAACACAAGTGCGAAAAGTGGTTTTTCAACACTAACACAAGTGTGGAAAGTGGTTTTCAACAATAACACAAGTGTGATAAGTGGTTTTGCAACACCAACCCAATTGCGAAAAGTCTTTTTCAACACTAGCACGAGTGCGGAAAATGGTTTTCAACGGCAGCAGAAGTATGGAAATTGGTTATTGCAACACCAACACAAATGCGAATAATGGTTTACAACACTAGCACGAGTGTAGAAAGTGGTTTTGCAAGACAAGCACATGTGTGAAAAGTGGTTTTCAACACGAACACAATTGCAAAAAGTGGTTTTCAACACGAGCATGAGTGCGGAAAGTGGTTTTCAACGCCAGCATAAGTGTGGAATTTGGTTTTTGCAACACTAACACAAATGCGAATAATGGTTTACAACACGAACACAATTATTGCAAAAAGTGGTTTTCAACACGAACCAAAGTGCGAAAAGTTGTTTTCAACACTAGCACAAGTGCGGAAAGTGGTTTTGCAACACAGGCACAAGTGTAGAATGTGGTTTTCAACACGATCGCAAGTGTGGAAAGTGGTTTTGCAACACTAACACAAATGCAAATAATGGTTTACAACACGAACACAATTATTGCAAAAAGTGGTTTTCAACACTAACAAAAGTGCGAAAAGTTGTTTTCAACGCCAGCACAAGTGCGAAAAGTGGTTTTGCAACACTAACACAAGTGAGACAAATGGTTTTGCAACATTAACACAAGTGCAAAAAGTGGTTTTGAACACTAACAGGAGCTCGAAATGTGGTTTTCAACACTAGCAGAAGTGCAAAAACTTGTTTTCAACACCAGCACAACTGCACAAAGTGGTTTTGCAATACTAGCACAAGTGCGAAAAGTGGTTTACAACAGTAGCACAAGTGTGGAAAGTGGTTTTCAACATGAGCACAAGTGCGATAAGTGGTTTGCAACACTAACCCAATTGTGATTTGTGGTTTTCAACCCTAGCGCAAGTGCAAAAAGTGGTTTTTTTACACTAACACAAGTGCGAAAGTGGTTCTGCAACACAGGCTCAAGTGCGGAAAGTCGTATTCAACGTCAGCACAAGTGTGTAAAGTGGTTTTGCCTCACTAACACAAGTACAAAAAGGAGTATTCAATGCCAGCACAAGTGCGGAAAGTTGCTCTGCAACACTAGCTCAAGTGCAGAAAGTGCTTTTCAACACAAGTACAAGTGCGAAAAGTGGTTTGGCAACACTAGCACGAGTGCGGAAAGTGGTTTGCAACACTAACACAAGTGTGGAAAGTGGTTTTCAACATGAGCACAAGTGTGTTAAGTGGTTTTGCAACACCAACCCAATTGCGAAAAGTCTTTTTCAACACTAGCACGAGTGCGGAAAGTGGTTTTCAACCACAGCAGAAGTGTGGATATTGGTTTTTGCAACACCAACACAAATGCGAATAATGGTTTACAACACTAGCACGAGTGCAGAAAGTGGTTTGCAACACAAACACAAGTGTGGACAGTGGTTTTCAACACGAGCACAAGTGCGATAAGTGGTTTTGCAACACCAACCCAATTGCGAAAAGTCTTTTTCAACACTAGCACGAGTGCGGAAAGTGGTTTTCAACGGCAGCAGAAGTATGGAAATTGGTTTTTGCAACACCAACACAAATGCGAATAATGGTTTACAACACTAGCACGAGTTTAGAAAGTGGTTTTGCAAGACAAGCACATGTGTGAAAACTGGTTTTCAACACGAACACAATTGCAAAAAGTGGTTTTCAACACGAGCATGAGTGCGGAAAGTGGTTTTCAACGCCAGCATAAGTGTGGAATTTGGTTTTTGCAACACTAACACAAATGCGAATAATGGTTTACAACACGAACACAATTATTGCAAAAAGTGGTTTTCAACACGAACCAAAGTGCGAAAAGTTGTTTTCAACACTAGCACAAGTGCGGAAAGTGGTTTTGCAACACAGGCACAAATGTAGAATGTGGTTTTCAACACGATCGCAAGTGTGGAAAGTGGTTTTGCAACACTAACACAAATGCGAATAATGGTTTACAACACGAACACAATTATTGCAAAAAGTGGTTTTCAACACGAACCAAAGTGCGAAAAGTTGTTTTCAACGCCAGCACAAATGCAAAAAGTGGTTTTTCAACACTATCACAAGTGCAAAAAGTGTTTTTTCCACACTAATACAAGTGCAAAAGTGGTTTCCTGCACCAACACAAGTGCGAAAAGTGGTTTTTCAACACTAACACAAGTGCGGAAAGTGGTTTTTCAACACTATCACAAGTGCAAAAGTGTTTTTTCCACACTAATACAAGTGCAAAAGTGGTTTCCTGCACCAACACAAGTGCGAAAAGTGGATTTTCAACACTAACACAAGTGCGAAAAGTGGTTTTTCAACACTATCACAAGTGCAAAAAGTGTTTTTTCCACACTAATACAATTGCAAAAGTGGTTTCCTGCACCCACACAAGTGCGAAAAGTGGTTTCCTTCACTAACACATGTGTGAAAAGTGGGTTTTCAACACTAGCACAAGTGCAAAAAGTGATTTTTCCACACTAATACAAGTGCAAAAGTGGTTTCCTGCATGAACACAAGTGCGAAAAGTGGTTTTTCAACACTAACACAAGTGCGAAAAGTGTTTTTTCAACACTATCACAAGTGCAAAAAGTGTTTTTTCCACACTAATACAAGTGCAAAAGTGGTTTCCTGCACCAACACAAGTGCGAAAAGTGGTTTTTCAACACTAACACAAGTGCGAAAAGTGTTTTTTCAACACTAACACAAGTGCGAAAAGTGGTTTTTCAACACTAACACAAGTGCGAAAAGTGTTTTTTCAACACTAACACAAGTGCGAAAAGTGGTTTTGCAACACTAACACAAATGCGAATAATGGTTTACAACACGAACACAATTATTGCAAAAAGTGGTTTTCAACACGAACCAAAGTGCGAAAAGTTGTTTTCAACGCCAGCACAAATGCAAAAAGTGGTTTTTCAACACTATCACAAGTGCAAAAAGTGTTTTTTCCACACTAATACAAGTGCAAAAGTGGTTTCCTGCACCAACACAAGTGCGAAAAGTGGTTTTTCAACACTAACACAAGTGCGAAAAGTGGTTTTTCAACACTATCACAAGTGCAAAAGTGTTTTTTCCACACTAATACAAGTGCAAAAGTGGTTTCCTGCACCAACACAAGTGCGAAAAGTGGATTTTCAACACTAACACAAGTGCGAAAAGTGGTTTTTCAACACTATCACAAGTGCAAAAAGTGTTTTTTCCACACTAATACAATTGCAAAAGTGGTTTCCTGCACCCACACAAGTGCGAAAAGTGGTTTCCTTCACTAACACATGTGTGAAAAGTGGGTTTTCAACACTATCACAAGTGCAAAAAGTGATTTTTCCACACTAATACAAGTGCAAAAGTGGTTTCCTGCATGAACACAAGTGCGAAAAGTGGTTTTTCAACACTAACACAAGTGCGAAAAGTGTTTTTTCAACACTATCACAAGTGCAAAAAGTGTTTTTTCCACACTAATACAAGTGCAAAAGTGGTTTCCTGCACCAACACAAGTGCGAAAAGTGGTTTTTCAACACTAACACAAGTGCGAAAAGTGTTTTTTCAACACTAACACAAGTGCGAAAAGTGGTTTTTCAACACTAACACAAGTGTGGAAAGTGGTTTTCAACAATAACACAAGTGTGATAAGTGGTTTTGCAACACCAACCCAATTGCGAAAAGTCTTTTTCAACACTAGCACGAGTGCGGAAAATGGTTTTCAACGGCAGCAGAAGTATGGAAATTGGTTATTGCAACACCAACACAAATGCGAATAATGGTTTACAACACTAGCACGAGTGTAGAAAGTGGTTTTGCAAGACAAGCACATGTGTGAAAAGTGGTTTTCAACACGAACACAATTGCAAAAAGTGGTTTTCAACACGAGCATGAGTGCGGAAAGTGGTTTTCAACGCCAGCATAAGTGTGGAATTTGGTTTTTGCAACACTAACACAAATGCGAATAATGGTTTACAACACGAACACAATTATTGCAAAAAGTGGTTTTCAACACGAACCAAAGTGCGAAAAGTTGTTTTCAACACTAGCACAAGTGCGGAAAGTGGTTTTGCAACACAGGCACAAGTGTAGAATGTGGTTTTCAACACGATCGCAAGTGTGGAAAGTGGTTTTGCAACACTAACACAAATGCAAATAATGGTTTACAACACGAACACAATTATTGCAAAAAGTGGTTTTCAACACTAACAAAAGTGCGAAAAGTTGTTTTCAACGCCAGCACAAGTGCGAAAAGTGGTTTTGCAACACTAACACAAGTGAGACAAATGGTTTTGCAACATTAACACAAGTGCAAAAAGTGGTTTTGAACACTAACAGGAGCTCGAAAAGTGGTTTTCAACACTAGCAGAAGTGCAAAAACTTGTTTTCAACACCAGTACAAGTGCAGAAAGTGGTTTTGCAATACTAGCACAAGTGTGAAAAGTGGTTTACAACAGTAACACGAGTGTGGAAAGTGGTTTGCAACACTAACACAAGTGTGGAAAGTGATTTTCAACATGAGCACATGTGCGATAAGTGGTTTTGCAACACTAACCCAATTGCGAAAAGTGGTTCTGCAACACTCGCTTAAGTGCGGAAAGAGGTTTGCAACACTAACACAAGTGCGATAAGTGGTTTTCAATGCCAGAAAGAGTGCGGAAAGTGGTTTTTGCAACAATAAATCAAGTGCGAAAAGTGGTTATGCAACACTAACACAGTGTGAAAGTGGTTTTCAACATTAGCACGTGTGCAGAAAGTGGTTTTCAATGCCAACACAAGTGTGGAAATTGGTTTTGCAACACTAAGGCAAATGTGAATTGTGGTTTTCAACACTGGCGCAAGTGCGAAAAGTGGTTTTGCATCACTAACATAAGTGCAAAAAGTGGATTTCAACACGAACACAATTATTGCAAAGAGTGGTTTTCAACACTAACCAAAGTGCGAAAAGTTGTTTTCAACATGAGCACAAGTGCGGAAAGTGGTTTTGCAACACAGGCACAAGTGTAGAACGTGGCTTTCAACACGATCGCAAGTGTGGAAAGTGGTTTTGCAACACTAGTTCAAGTGCAGAGAGTGGTTTTCAATGCCAGCACAAGTGCGAAAAGTGGTTTTGCAACACTAGCACAAGTGAGACAAATGGTTTTGCAACACTAACACAAATGCAAAAAGTGGTTTTGAACACTAACAGGAGCGCGAAAAGAGGTTTTCAACACTAGCAGAAGTGCAAAAAGTTGTTTTCAACACCAGCACCAAGTGCGGAAAGTGGTTTTGCAATCCTAGCACATGTGTGAAAAGTGGTTTTAAATGCCAGCACAAGTGGGGAAAGTGGTTTTGCAACACCAAAAGAAGTGCAAAAAGTGGTTTTCAACATGAGCACAAGTCCGATACGTGGTTTTGCAATACTGGCACATGTGTGAAAAGTGGTTTTCAACACTAGCACAAGTGGTTTTCAATGCCAGCACACATGTGGAACTTTGTTTTGCAACACGAAGATAAATGCGAGTTGTGGTTTTCAACACCAGAGCAAGTGCAAAAAGTGGTTTTGCAACACTAACACAAGTGCGAAAGTGGTTCTGCAACACGAGCTCAAGCGTGGAAAGTGCTTTTCAACACAAGCACAAGTGCGGAAAGTGGTTTTGCAACACAGGCACAAGTGTAGAATGTGGTTTTCAACACGATCGCAAGTGTGGAAAGTGGTTTTGCAACACTAACACAAATGCGAATAATGGTTTACAACACGAACACAATTATTGCAAAAAGTGGTTTTCAACACGAACCAAAGTGCGAAAAGTTGTTTTCAACGCCAGCACAATTGCGAAAAGTGGTTTTTCAACACTAACACAAGTGTGGAAAGTGGTTTTCAACAATAACACAAGTGTGATAAGTGGTTTTGCAACACCAACCCAATTGCTAAAAGTCTTTTTCAACACTAGCACGAGTGCGGAAAGTGGTTTTCAACGGCAGCAGAAGTATGAAAATTGGTTTTTGCAACACCAACACAAATGCGAATAATGGTTTACAACACTAGCACGAGTGTAGAAAGTGGTTTTGCAAGACAAGCACATGTGTGAAAAGTGGTTTTCAACACGAACACAATTGCAAAAAGTGGTTTTCAACACGAGCATGAGTGCGGAAAGTGGTTTTCAACGCCAGCATAAGTGTGGAGTTTGGTTTTTGCAACACTAACACAAATGCGAATAATGGTTTACAACACGAACACAATTATTGCAAAAAGTGGTTTTCAACACGAACCAAAGTGCGAAAAGTTGTTTTCAACACTAGCACAAGTGCGGAAAGTGGTTTTGCAACACAGGCACAAGTGTAGAATGTGGTTTTCAACATGATCGCAAGTGTGGAAAGTGGTTTTGCAACACTAACACAAATGTGAATAATGGTTTACAACACGAACACAATTATTGCAAAAAGTGGTTTTCAACACGAACCAAAGTGCGAAAAGTTGTTTTCAACGCCAGCACAAGTGCGAAAAGTGGTTTTGCAACACTAACACAAGCGAGACAAATGGTTTTGCAACACTAACACAAGTGCAAAAAGTGGTTTTGAACACTAACAGGAGCTCGAAAAGTGGTTTTCAACACTAGCAGAAGTGCAAAAACTTGTTTTCAACACCAGCACAAGTGCAGAAAGTGGTTTTGCAATACTAGCACAAGTGTGAAAAGTGGTTTACAACAGTAGCACGAGTGTGGAAAGTGTTTTTTCAACACTATCACAAGTGCAAAAGTGTTTTTCCCACACTAATACAAGTCCAAAAGTGGTTTCCTGCACCAACACAAGTGCGAAAAGTGGATTTTCAACACTAACACAAGTGCGAAAAGTGGTTTTTCAACACTATCACAAGTGCAGAAAGTGTTTTTTCCACACTAATACAAGGGCAAAAGTGGTTTCCTGCACCAACACAAGTGCGAAAAGTGGTTTCCTTCACTAACACATGTGCGAAAAGTGGGTTTTCAACACTATCACAAGTGCAAAAAGTGGTTTTTCGACACTAATACAAGTGCAAAAGTGGTTTCCTGCACGAACACAAGTGCGAAAAGTGGTTTTTCAGCACTATCACAAGTGCAAAAAGTGTTTTTTCCACACTAATACAAGTGCAAAAGTGGTTTCCTGCACCAACACAAGTGCGAAAAGTGGTTTTGTCAACACTAACACAAGTGCGAAAAGTGGTTTTTCAACACTAACACAAGTGCGAAAAGTGGTTTTTCAACACTAACACAAGTGTGGAAAGTGGTTTTCAACAATAACACAAGTGTGATAAGTGGTTTTGCAACACCAACCCATTTGCGAAAAGTCTTTTTCAACACTAGCACGAGTGCGGAAAGTGGTTTTCAACGGCAGCAGAAGTATGGAAATTGGTTTTTGCAACACCAACACAAATGCGAGTAATGGTTTACAACACTAGCACGAGTGTAGAAAGTGGTTTTGCAAGACAAGCACATGTGTGAAAAGTGGTTTTCAACACGAACACAATTGCAAAAAGTGGTTTTCAACATGAGCATGAGTGCGGAAAGTGGTTTTCAACGCCAGCATAAGTGTGGAATTTGGTTTTTGCAACACTAACACAAATGCGAATAATGGTTTACAACACGAACACAATTATTGCAAAAAGTGGTTTTCAACACGAACCAAAGTGGGAAAAGTTGTTTTCAACACTAGCACAAGTGGTTTTCAATGCCAGCACACGTGTGGAAATTTGTTTTGCAACACGAAGACAAATGCGAGTTGTGGTTTTCAACACCAGCGCAAGTGCAAAAAGTGGTTTTGCTACACTAACACAAGTGCGAAAGTGGTTCTGCAACACGAGCTCAAGCGCGGAAAGTGCCTTTCAACACAAGCACAAGTGCGGAAAGTGGTTTTGCAACACAGGCACAAGTGTAGAATGTGGTTTTCAACACGATCGCATGTGTGGAAAGTGGTTTTGCAACACTAACACAAATGCGAATAATGGTTTACAACACGAACACAATTATTGCAAAAAGTGGTTTTCAACACGAACCAAAGTGCGAAAAGTTGTTTTCAACGCCAGCACAAGTGCGAAAAGTGGTTTTGCAACACTAACACAAGTGAGACAAATGGTATTGCAACACTAACACAAGTGCAAAAAGTGGTTTTGAACACTAACAGGAGCTCGAAAAGTTGTTTTCAACACTAGCAGAAGTGCAAAGACTTGTTTTCAACACCAGCACAAGTGCGAAAAGTGGTTTACAACAGTAGCACGAGTGTGGAAAGTGGTTTGCAACACTAACACAAGTGTGGAAAGTGATTTTCAACATGAGCACATGTGCGATAAGTGGTTTTGCAACACTAACCCAATTGCGAAAAGTGGTTCTGCAACACTCGCTTAAGTGCGGAAAGAATTTCTGCAACACTAGCTCAAGTGCGGAAAGTGGTTTGCAACACTAACACAAGTGTGGAAAGTGCTTTTCAACACAAGCACAAGTGGGAAAAGTGGTTTGGCAACACTAACACAAGTGTAAAAGTGGTTTTTCAACAATAAGACAAGTGCGAAAAGTGGTTCTGCAACAGGAGCTCAAGTGCGGAAAGTGCTTTTCAACACAAGCACAAGTGCGAAAAGTGGTTTGGCAACACTAACACAAGTGCGATAAGTGGTTTTCAATGCCAGCACGAGTGTGGAAAGTGGTTTTTGCAACAATAAAACAAGTGCGAAAAGTGGTTTTGCAACACTAACACAAGTGTGGAAAGTGGTTTTCATCACTAGCGCAAGTGCGAAAAGTGGATTTGCAACACTAACACAAGTGCAAAAGTGGTTTCGCAACAATAAGACAAGTGCGAAAAGTCTTTTTCAACACAAGCACGAGTGCGGAAAGTGGATATGCAACACTAACACAATTGCAAAAAGTGGTTTTGCAACAATAAGACAAATGCGAATTGTGGTTTTGAACACTAACAGGAGCGCGAAAAGTGGTTTTCAACACTAGCAGAAGTGCAAAAGGTTGTTTTCAACACCAGCACAAGTGCGGAAAGTGGTTTTGCAATCCTGGCACATGTGTGAAAAGTGGTTTTAAAGGCCAGCACAAGTGTGGAAAGTGGTTTTGCAACACAAAAACAAGTGCAAAAAGTGGGTTTCAATGCCAGCACAAGTGCGAAAAGTGGTTCTGCAAAACTCGCTCAAGTGCGGAAAGTGGTTTTCAATGCCAGCACAAGTGCGGAAAGTATTTCTGCAACACTAGCCCAAGTGCGAAAAGTGGTTTTCAACACTAGCAGAAGTGCAAAAAGTGGTTCTGCAACACTCGCTCAAGTGCGGAAAGTGGTTTTCAATGCCAGCACAAGTGCGAAAAGTGGTTCTGCAACACTCGCTCAAGTGCGGAAAGTGGTTTTCAACGCCAGCACAAGTGCGGAAAGTTGTTTTGCAATACGAGAACATGTGTGACGAGTCATTTTCAATGCCAGCACAAGAGCGAAAAGTGGTTCTGCAACACTAGCTCAAGTGCAGAAAGTGGTTTCAATACCAACACAAGTGCGGAAAGTAGTTCTGCAACACTAGCTCAAGTGTGGAAAGTGGTTTTCAACACCAGCACAAGTGCGGAAAATGGTTTTGCAACACTAACACAAGTGCGAAAAGCGGTTTTGCAACACTAACACAAGTGCGAAAAGTGGTTTTGCAACACTAACACAAGTGTGAAAGTGGTTTTGCAACACCAACACAAGTGCGATAAGTGGTTTTCAACGCCAGTACGAGTGCGGAACATGGTTTTTGCAACAATAACATGAGTGCGAAAAGTGGTTTTGCAACACTAACACAATTGCAATAAGTGGTTTTCAACACGAGCACGAGTGCAGAATGTGGTTTTTGCAACACTAACCCAATTGCGAAAAGTGGTTTTCAACATTAGCACGTGTGCGGAAAGTGGTTTTCAATGCCAGCACAAGTGTGGAAATTGGTTTTGCAACACTAAGGCAAATGCGAATTGTGGTTTTCAACACTGGCGTAAGTGCGAAAAGTGTATTTCAACACGAACACAATTATTGCAAAAAGTGGTTTTCAACACTAACCAAAGTGCGAAAAGTTGTTTTCAACACGAGCACAAGTGCGGAAAGTGGTTTTGCAACACAGGCACAAGTGTAGAACGTGGTTTTCAACACGATCGCAAGTGTGGAAAGGGGTTTTGCAACACTCGTTCAAGTGCAGAGAGTGGTTTTCAACGCCAGCACAAGTGCGAAAAGTGGTTTTGCAACACTAACACAAGTGAGACAAAGGGTTTTGCAACACTAACACAAATGCAAAAAGTGGTTTTGAACACTAACAGGAGCGCGAAAAGTGGTTTTCAACACGAGCAGAAGTGCAAAAAGTTGTTTTCAACACCAGCACAAGTGCGGAAAGTGGTTTTGCAATACTAGTACATGTGTGAAAAGTGGTTTTAAATGGCAGCACATTTGTAGATAGTGGTTTTGCAACACCAAAACAAGTGCAAAAAGTAGTTTTCAATGCCAGCACAAGTGCGAAAAGTGGTTCTGCAACACTCGCTCAAGTGCGGAAAGTGGTTTTCACTGTGGTGAAAACACAAGTGCGGAAAGTATTTCTGCAACACTCGCTCAAGTGCGGAAAGTGGTTTTCAACACCAGCACAAGTGCGGAAAATGGTTTTGCAACACTCACAAAGTGCAAAAAGTGGTTTACAACAGAAGCACGAGTGTGGAAAGTGGTTTGCAACACTAACACAAGTGTGGAAAGTGGTTTTCAGCATGAGCACAAGTGCGATAAGTGGTTTTGCAACACTAACCCAATTGCAAAAAGTGGTTCTGCAACACTTGATCAAGTGCAGAAAGTGGTTTTCAACACCAGCTCGAGCGCGGAAAGTGGTTTTTGCAACAATAACACAAGTGCGAAAAGTGGTTTTGCAACACAATCACGAGTGAGAAAAGTGGTTTTGCAACACCAGCACGAGTGCTGACAGTGGTTTTCAACGGCAGCAGAAGTGTGGGAATTGGTTCTTGCAACACTCACACAAATGCGAATAATGGTTTACAACACTAGCACGGGTGCGGAAAGTCGTTTTGCAACACTAACACAAGTGTGGAAAGTGGTTTTCAACAATAACACAAGTGTGATAAGTGGTTTTGCAACACCAACCCAATTGCGAAAAGTCTTTTTCAACACTAGCACGAGTGCGGAAAGTGGTTTTCAACAGCATCAGAAGTATGGAAATTGGTTTTTGCAACACCAACACAAATGCGAATAATGGTTTACAACACTAGCACGAGTGCAGAAAGTGGTTTTGCAAGACAAGCACATGTGTGAAAAGTGGTTTTCAACACGAACACAATTGCAAAAAGTCGTTTTTCAACACTAGCACGAGTGCGGAAAGTGGTTTTCAACGGCAGCAGAAGTATGGAAATTGGTTTTTGCAACACCAACACAAATGCGAATAATGGTTTACAACACTAGCGCGAGTGCAGAAAGTGGTATTGCAAGACAAGCACATGTGTGAAAAGTGGTTTTCAACACGAACACAGTTGCAAAAAGTGGTTTTCAACACGAGCATAAGTGTGGAAATTGGTTTTTGCAACAGTAACACAAATGCGAATAATGTTTTACAACACGAACACAATTATTGCAAAAAGTGGTTTTCAACACGAACCAAAGTGCGAAAAGTTGTTTTCAACACTAGCACAAGTGCGGAAAGTGGTTTTGCGACACTAACACAAGTGAGACAAATGGTTTTGCAACATTAACACAAGTGCAAAAAGTGGTTTTGCAATACTAGCACAAGTGCGAATAGTGGTTTACAACAGTAGCACGAGTGTGGAAAGTGGTTTGCAACACTAACACAAGTGTGGAAAGTGATTTTCAACATGAGCACATGTGTGAAAAGTGGTTTTAAATGCCAGCACAAGTGGGGAAAGTGGTTTTTCAACACCAAAAGAAGTGCAAAAAGTGGTTTTCAACATGAGCACAAGTCCGATAAGTGGTTTTGCAATACTGGCACATGTGTGAAAAGTGGTTTTCAACACTAGCACAAGTGGTTTTCAATGCCAGCACACGTGTGGAAATTTGTTTTGCAACACGAAGACAAATGCGAGTTGTGGTTTTCAACACCAGAGCAAGTGCAAAAAGTGGTTTTGCAACACTAACACAAGTGCAAAAGTGGTTCTGCAACACGAGCTCAAGCGCGGAAAGTGCTTTTCAACACAAGCACAAGTGCGGAAAGTGGTTTTGCAACACAGGCACAAGTGTAGAATGTGGTTTTCAACACGATCGCAAGTGTGGAAAGTGGTTTTGCAACACTAACACAAATGCGAATAATATTTTACAACACGAACACAATTATTGCAAAAAGTGGTTTTCAACACGAACCAAAGTGCGAAAAGTTGTTTTCAACGCCAGCACAATTGCGAAAAGTGGTTTTTCAACACTAACACAAGTGTGGAAAGTGGTTTTCAACAATAACACAAGTGTGATAAGTGATTTTGCAACAACAACCCAATTGCGAAAAGTCTTTTTCAACACTAGCACGAGTGCGGAAAGTGGTTTTCAACGGCAGCAGAAGTATGGAAATTGGTTTTTGCAACACCAACACAAATGCGAATAATGGTTTACAACACTAGCCGAGTGTAGAAAGTGGTTTTGCAAGACAAGCACATGTGTGAAAACTGGTTTTCAACACGAACACAATTGCAAAAAGTGGTTTTCAACACGAGCATGAGTGCGGAAAGTGGTTTTCAACGCCAGCATAAGTGTGGAATTTGGTTTTTGCAACACTAACACAAATGCGAATAATGGTTTACAACACGAACACAATTATTGCAAAAAGTGGTTTTCAACACGAACCAAAGTGCGAAAAGTTGTTTTCAACACTAGCACAAGTGCGGAAAGTGGTTTTGCAACACAGGCACAAGTGTAGAATGTGGTTTTCAACACGATCGCAAGTGTGGAAAGTGGTTTTGCAACACTAACACAAATGCGAATAATGGTTTACAACACGAACACAATTATTGCAAAAAGTGGTTTTCAACACGAACCAAAGTGCGAAAAGTTGTTTTCAACGCCAGCACAAGTGCGAAAAGTGGTTTTGCAACACTAACACAAGTGAGACAAATGGTTTTGCAACACTAACACAAGTGCAAAAAGTGGTTTTGAACACTAACAGGAGCTCGAAATGTGGTTTTCAACACTAGCAGAAGTGCAAAAACTTGTTTTCAACACCAGCACAACTGCACAAAGTGGTTTTGCAATACTAGCACAAGTGCGAAAAGTGGTTTACAACAGTAGCACAAGTGTGGAAAGTGGTTTTCAACATGAGCACAAGTGCGATAAGTGGTTTGCAACACTAACCCAATTGTGATTTGTGGTTTTCAACCCTAGCGCAAGTGCAAAAAGTGGTTTTTTTACACTAACACAAGTGCGAAAGTGGTTCTGCAACACAGGCTCAAGTGCGGAAAGTCGTATTCAACGTCAGCACAAGTGTGTAAAGTGGTTTTGCCTCACTAACACAAGTACAAAAAGGAGTATTCAATGCCAGCACAAGTGCGGAAAGTTGCTCTGCAACACTAGCTCAAGTGCAGAAAGTGCTTTTCAACACAAGTACAAGTGCGAAAAGTGGTTTGGCAACACTAGCACGAGTGCGGAAAGTGGTTTGCAACACTAACACAAGTGTGGAAAGTGGTTTTCAACATGAGCACAAGTGTGTTAAGTGGTTTTGCAACACCAACCCAATTGCGAAAAGTCTTTTTCAACACTAGCACGAGTGCGGAAAGTGGTTTTCAACCACAGCAGAAGTGTGGATATTGGTTTTTGCAACACCAACACAAATGCGAATAATGGTTTACAACACTAGCACGAGTGCAGAAAGTGGTTTGCAACACAAACACAAGTGTGGACAGTGGTTTTCAACACGAGCACAAGTGCGATAAGTGGTTTTGCAACACCAACCCAATTGCGAAAAGTCTTTTTCAACACTAGCACGAGTGCGGAAAGTGGTTTTCAACGGCAGCAGAAGTATGGAAATTGGTTTTTGCAACACCAACACAAATGCGAATAATGGTTTACAACACTAGCACGAGTTTAGAAAGTGGTTTTGCAAGACAAGCACATGTGTGAAAACTGGTTTTCAACACGAACACAATTGCAAAAAGTGGTTTTCAACACGAGCATGAGTGCGGAAAGTGGTTTTCAACGCCAGCATAAGTGTGGAATTTGGTTTTTGCAACACTAACACAAATGCGAATAATGGTTTACAACACGAACACAATTATTGCAAAAAGTGGTTTTCAACACGAACCAAAGTGCGAAAAGTTGTTTTCAACACTAGCACAAGTGCGGAAAGTGGTTTTGCAACACAGGCACAAATGTAGAATGTGGTTTTCAACACGATCGCAAGTGTGGAAAGTGGTTTTGCAACACTAACACAAATGCGAATAATGGTTTACAACACGAACACAATTATTGCAAAAAGTGGTTTTCAACACGAACCAAAGTGCGAAAAGTTGTTTTCAACGCCAGCACAAATGCAAAAAGTGGTTTTTCAACACTATCACAAGTGCAAAAAGTGTTTTTTCCACACTAATACAAGTGCAAAAGTGGTTTCCTGCACCAACACAAGTGCGAAAAGTGGTTTTTCAACACTAACACAAGTGCGAAAAGTGGTTTTTCAACACTATCACAAGTGCAAAAGTGTTTTTTCCACACTAATACAAGTGCAAAAGTGGTTTCCTGCATGAACACAAGTGCGAAAAGTGGTTTTTCAACACTAACACAAGTGCGAAAAGTGTTTTTTCTACACTAATACAATTGCAAAAGTGGTTTCCTGCACCCACACAAGTGCGAAAAGTGGTTTCCTTCACTAACACATGTGTGAAAAGTGGGTTTTCAACACTATCACAAGTGCAAAAAGTGATTTTTCCACACTAATACAAGTGCAAAAGTGGTTTCCTGCATGAACACAAGTGCGAAAAGTGGTTTTTCAACACTAACACAAGTGCGAAAAGTGTTTTTTCAACACTATCACAAGTGCAAAAAGTGTTTTTTCCACACTAATACAAGTGCAAAAGTGGTTTCCTGCACCAACACAAGTGCGAAAAGTGGTTTTTCAACACTAACACAAGTGCGAAAAGTGTTTTTTCAACACTAACACAAGTGCGAAAAGTGGTTTTTCAACACTAACACAAGTGCGAAAAGTGTTTTTTCAACACTAACACAAGTGCGAAAAGTGGTTTTGCAACACTAACACAAATGCGAATAATGGTTTACAACACGAACACAATTATTGCAAAAAGTGGTTTTCAACACGAACCAAAGTGCGAAAAGTTGTTTTCAACGCCAGCACAAATGCAAAAAGTGGTTTTTCAACACTATCACAAGTGCAAAAAGTGTTTTTTCCACACTAATACAAGTGCAAAAGTGGTTTCCTGCACCCACACAAGTGCGAAAAGTGGTTTCCTTCACTAACACATGTGTGAAAAGTGGGTTTTCAACACTATCACAAGTGCAAAAAGTGATTTTTCCACACTAATACAAGTGCAAAAGTGGTTTCCTGCATGAACACAAGTGCGAAAAGTGGTTTTTCAACACTAACACAAGTGCGAAAAGTGTTTTTTCAACGCTATCACAAGTGCAAAAAGTGTTTTTTCCACACTAATACAAGTGCAAAAGTGGTTTCCTGCACCAACACAAGTGCGAAAAGTGGTTTTTCAACACTAACACAAGTGCGAAAAGTGTTTTTTCAACACTAACACAAGTGCGAAAAGTGGTTTTTCAACACTAACACAAGTGTGGAAAGTGGTTTTCAACAATAACACAAGTGTGATAAGTGGTTTTGCAACACCAACCCAATTGCGAAAAGTCTTTTTCAACACTAGCACGAGTGCGGAAAATGGTTTTCAACGGCAGCAGAAGTATGGAAATTGGTTATTGCAACACCAACACAAATGCGAATAATGGTTTACAACACTAGCACGAGTGTAGAAAGTGGTTTTGCAAGACAAGCACATGTGTGAAAAGTGGTTTTCAACACGAACACAATTGCAAAAAGTGGTTTTCAACACGAGCATGAGTGCGGAAAGTGGTTTTCAACGCCAGCATAAGTGTGGAATTTGGTTTTTGCAACACTAACACAAATGCGAATAATGGTTTACAACACGAACACAATTATTGCAAAAAGTGGTTTTCAACACGAACCAAAGTGCGAAAAGTTGTTTTCAACACTAGCACAAGTGCGGAAAGTGGTTTTGCAACACAGGCACAAGTGTAGAATGTGGTTTTCAACACGATCGCAAGTGTGGAAAGTGGTTTTGCAACACTAACACAAATGCAAATAATGGTTTACAACACGAACACAATTATTGCAAAAAGTGGTTTTCAACACTAACAAAAGTGCGAAAAGTTGTTTTCAACGCCAGCACAAGTGCGAAAAGTGGTTTTGCAACACTAACACAAGTGAGACAAATGGTTTTGCAACATTAACACAAGTGCAAAAAGTGGTTTTGAACACTAACAGGAGCTCGAAATGTGGTTTTCAACACTAGCAGAAGTGCAAAAACTTGTTTTCAACACCAGCACAACTGCACAAAGTGGTTTTGCAATACTAGCACAAGTGCGAAAAGTGGTTTACAACAGTAGCACAAGTGTGGAAAGTGGTTTTCAACATGAGCACAAGTGCGATAAGTGGTTTGCAACACTAACCCAATTGTGATTTGTGGTTTTCAACCCTAGCGCAAGTGCAAAAAGTGGTTTTTTTACACTAACACAAGTGCGAAAGTGGTTCTGCAACACAGGCTCAAGTGCGGAAAGTCGTATTCAACGTCAGCACAAGTGTGTAAAGTGGTTTTGCCTCACTAACACAAGTACAAAAAGGAGTATTCAATGCCAGCACAAGTGCGGAAAGTTGCTCTGCAACACTAGCTCAAGTGCAGAAAGTGCTTTTCAACACAAGTACAAGTGCGAAAAGTGGTTTGGCAACACTAGCACGAGTGCGGAAAGTGGTTTGCAACACTAACACAAGTGTGGAAAGTGGTTTTCAACATGAGCACAAGTGTGTTAAGTGGTTTTGCAACACCAACCCAATTGCGAAAAGTCTTTTTCAACACTAGCACGAGTGCGGAAAGTGGTTTTCAACCACAGCAGAAGTGTGGATATTGGTTTTTGCAACACCAACACAAATGCGAATAATGGTTTACAACACTAGCACGAGTGCAGAAAGTGGTTTGCAACACAAACACAAGTGTGGACAGTGGTTTTCAACACGAGCACAAGTGCGATAAGTGGTTTTGCAACACCAACCCAATTGCGAAAAGTCTTTTTCAACACTAGCACGAGTGCGGAAAGTGGTTTTCAACGGCAGCAGAAGTATGGAAATTGGTTTTTGCAACACCAACACAAATGCGAATAATGGTTTACAACACTAGCACGAGTTTAGAAAGTGGTTTTGCAAGACAAGCACATGTGTGAAAACTGGTTTTCAACACGAACACAATTGCAAAAAGTGGTTTTCAACACGAGCATGAGTGCGGAAAGTGGTTTTCAACGCCAGCATAAGTGTGGAATTTGGTTTTTGCAACACTAACACAAATGCGAATAATGGTTTACAACACGAACACAATTATTGCAAAAAGTGGTTTTCAACACGAACCAAAGTGCGAAAAGTTGTTTTCAACACTAGCACAAGTGCGGAAAGTGGTTTTGCAACACAGGCACAAATGTAGAATGTGGTTTTCAACACGATCGCAAGTGTGGAAAGTGGTTTTGCAACACTAACACAAATGCGAATAATGGTTTACAACACGAACACAATTATTGCAAAAAGTGGTTTTCAACACGAACCAAAGTGCGAAAAGTTGTTTTCAACGCCAGCACAAGTGCGAAAAGTGGTTTTGCAACACTAACACAAGTGAGACAAATGGTTTTGCAACACTAACACAAGTGCAAAAAGTGGTTTTGAACACTAACAGGAGCTCGAAATGTGGTTTTCAACACTAGCAGAAGTGCAAAAACTTGTTTTCAACACCAGCACAAGTGCACAAAGTGGTTTTGCAATACTAGCACAAGTGCGAAAAGTGGTTTACAACAGTAGCACGAGTGTGGAAAGTGGTTTGCAACACTAACACAAGTGTGGAAAGTGATTTTCAACATGAGCACATGTGCGATAAGTGGTTTTGCAACACTAACCCAATTGCGAAAAGTGGTGCTGCAACACTCGCTTAAGTGCGGAAAGAGGTTTTCAATGCCAGCACAAGTGCGGAAAGTATTTCTGCAACACTAGCTCAAGTGCGGAAAGTGGTTTTCAACACCAGCACAAGTGCGAAAAGTGGTTTTGCAACACTAACACAAGTGCAAAAAGTGGTTTACAACAGTAGCACAAGTGTGGAAAGTGGTTTTCAACATGAGCACAAGTGCGATAAGTGGTTTGCAACACTAACCCAATTGTGATTTGTGGTTTTCAACCCTAGCGCAAGTGCAAAAAGTGGTTTTGTTACACTAACACAAGTGCGAAAGTGGTTCTGCAACACAGGCTCAAGTGCGGAAAGTCGTATTCAACGTCAGCACAAGTGTGTAAAGTGGTTTTGCCTCACTAACACAAGTACAAAAAGGAGTATTCAATGCCAGCACAAGTGCGGAAAGTTGCTCTGCAACACTAGCTCAAGTGCAGAAAGTGCTTTTCAACACAAGTACAAGTGCGAAAAGTGGTTTGGCAACACCAGCACGAGTGCGGAAAGTGGTTTGCAACACTAACACAAGTGTGGAAAGTGGTTTTCAACATGAGCACAAGTGTGTTAAGTGGTTTTGCAACACCAACCCAATTGCGAAAAGTCTTTTTCAACACCAGCACGAGTGCGGAAAGTGGTTTTCAACCGCAGCAGAAGTGTGGATATTGGTTTTTGCAACACAAACACAAGTGTGGACAGTGGTTTTCAACACGAGCACAAGTGCGATAAGTGGTTTTGCAACACGAACCCAATTGCGAAAAGTAGTTTTCAACACTAACAGGAGCGCGAAAAGTGGTTTTCAACACAAGCAGAAGTGCAAAAAGTAGTTTTTAACGCCAGCACAAGTGCCGAAAGTTGTTTTGCAATACGAGCACATGTGTGAAAAGTCGTTTTCAATGCCAGCAAAAGTGCGAAAAGTGGTTCTGCAACACTAGCTCAAGTGCAGAAAGTGGTTTCAATGCCAACACAAGTGCGGAAAGTAGTTCTGCAACACTAGCTCAAGTGTGGAAAGTGGTTTTCAACACCAGCACAAGTGAGGAAAATGGTTTTTCAACAATAACACAAGTGCGAAAAGTGGTTTTGCAACACTAACACAAGTGTGAAAGTGGTTTTGCAACACTAACACAAGTGTGAAAGTGGTTTTGCAACACCAACACAAGTGCGATAAGTGGTTTTCAATGCCAGTACGAGTGCGGAACATGGTTTTTGCAACAATAACATCAGTGCGAAAAGTGGTTTTGCAACACTAACACAAGTGCAATAAGTGGTTTTCAACACGAGCACGAGCACGAAATGTGGTTTTTGCAACACTAACCCAATTGCTAAAAGTGGTTTTCAACATTAGCACGTGTGCAGAAAGTGGTTTTCAATGCCAGCACAAGTGTGAAAATTGGTTTTGCAACACTAAGGCAAATGCGAATTGTGGTTTTCAACACTGGCGTAAGTGCGAAAAGTGTATTTCAACACGAACACAATTATTGCAAAAAGTGGTTTTCAACACTAACCAAAGTGCGAAAAGTTGTTTTCAACACGAGCACAAGTGCGTAAAGTGGTTTTGCAACACAGGCACAAGTGTAGAACGTGGTTTTCAACACGATCGCAAGTGTGGAAAGGGGTTTTGCAACACTCGTTCAAGTGCAGAGAGTGGTTTTCAACGCCAGCACAAGTGCGAAAAGTGGTTTTGCAACACTAACACAAGTGAGACAAAGGGTTTTGCAACACTAACACAAGTGCAAAAAGTGGTTTTGAACACTAACAGGAGCGCGAAAAGTGGTTTTCAACACTAGCAGAAGTGCAAAAAGTTGTTTTCAACACCAGCACAAGTGCGGAAAGTTGTTTTGGAATACTAGCACATGTGTGAAAAGTGGTTTTAAATGGCAGCACATGTGTGGAAAGTGGTTTTGCAACACCAAAACAAGTGCAAAAAGTGGTTTTCAATGCCAGCACAAGTGCGAAAAGTGGTTCTGCAACACTCGCTCAAGTGCGGAAAGTGGTTTTCACTGTGGTGAAAACACAAGTGCGGAAAGTATTTCTGCAACACTCGCTCAAGTGCGGAAAGTGGTTTTCAACACCAGCACAAGTGCGGAAAATGGTTTTGCAACACTCACAAAAGTGCAAAAAGTGGTTTTGCAACACTAACACAGGTGCGAAAAGTGGTTTACAACAGTAGCACGAGTGTGGAAAGTGGTTTGCAACACTAACACAAGTGTGGAAAGTGGTTTTCAGCATGAGCACAAGTGCGATAAGTGGTTTTGCAACACTAACCCAATTGCAAAAAGTGGTTCTGCAACACTTGATCAACTGCAGAAAGTGGTTTTCAACACCAGCTCGAGCGCGGAAAGTGGTTTTTGCAACAATAACACAAGTGCGAAAAGTGGTTTTGCAACACAATCACGAGTGAGAAAAGTGGTTTTGCAACACCAGCACGAGTGCTGAAAGTGGTTTTCAACACGAGCACAAGTGCGATAAGTGGTTTTGCAACACCAACCCAATTGCGAAAAGTCTTTTTCAACACTAGCACGAGTGCGGAAAGTGGTTTTCAACGGCAGCAGAAGTATGGAAATTGGTTTTTGCAACACCAACACAAATGCGAATAATGGTTTACAACACTAGCACGAGTTTAGAAAGTGGTTTTGCAAGACAAGCACATGTGTGAAAACTGGATTTCAACACGAACACAATTGCAAAAAGTGGTTTTCAACACGAGCATGAGTGCGGAAAATGGTTTTCAACGCCAGCATAAGTGTGGAATTTGGTTTTTGCAACACTAACACAAATGCGAATAATGGTTTACAACACGAACACAATTATTGCAAAAAGTGGTTTTCAACACGAACCAAAGTGCGAAAAGTTGTTTTCAACACTAGCACAAGTGCGGAAAGTGGTTTTGCAACACAGGCACAAATGTAGAATGTGGTTTTCAACACGATCGCAAGTGTGGAAAGTGGTTTTGCAACACTAACACAAATGCGAATAATGGTTTACAACACGAACACAATTATTGCAAAAAGTGGTTTTCAACACGAACCAAAGTGCGAAAAGTTGTTTTCAACGCCAGCACAAGTGCGAAAAGTGGTTTTGCAACACTAACACAAGTGAGACAAATGGTTTTGCAACACTAACACAAGTGCAAAAAGTGGTTTTGAACACTAACAGGAGCTCGAAATGTGGTTTTCAACACTAGCAGAAGTGCAAAAACTTGTTTTCAACACCAGCACAAGTGCACAAAGTGGTTTTGCAATACTAGCACAAGTGCGAAAAGTGGTTTACAACAGTAGCACGAGTGTGGAAAGTGGTTTGCAACACTAACACAAGTGTGGAAAGTGATTTTCAACATGAGCACATGTGCGATAAGTGGTTTTGCAACACTAACCCAATTGCGAAAAGTGGTGCTGCAACACTCGCTTAAGTGCGGAAAGAGGTTTTCAATGCCAGCACAAGTGCGGAAAGTATTTCTGCAACACTAGCTCAAGTGCGGAAAGTGGTTTTCAACACCAGCACAAGTGCGAAAAGTGGTTTTGCAACACTAACACAAGTGCAAAAAGTGGTTTACAACAGTAGCACAAGTGTGGAAAGTGGTTTTCAACATGAGCACAAGTGCGATAAGTGGTTTGCAACACTAACCCAATTGTGATTTGTGGTTTTCAACCCTAGCGCAAGTGCAAAAAGTGGTTTTGTTACACTAACACAAGTGCGAAAGTGGTTCTGCAACACAGGCTCAAGTGCGGAAAGTCGTATTCAACGTCAGCACAAGTGTGTAAAGTGGTTTTGCCTCACTAACACAAGTACAAAAAGGAGTATTCAATGCCAGCACAAGTGCGGAAAGTTGCTCTGCAACACTAGCTCAAGTGCAGAAAGTGCTTTTCAACACAAGTACAAGTGCGAAAAGTGGTTTGGCAACACCAGCACGAGTGCGGAAAGTGGTTTGCAACACTAACACAAGTGTGGAAAGTGGTTTTCAACATGAGCACAAGTGTGTTAAGTGGTTTTGCAACACCAACCCAATTGCGAAAAGTCTTTTTCAACACCAGCACGAGTGTGGAAAGTGGTTTTCAACCGCAGCAGAAGTGTGGATATTGGTTTTTGCAACACCAACACAAATGCGAATAATGGTTTACAACACTAGCACGAGTGCAGAAAGTGGTTTGCAACACAAACACAAGTGTGGACAGTGGTTTTCAACACGAGCACAAGTGCGATAAGTGGTTTTGCAACACGAACCCAATTGCGAAAAGTAGTTTTCAACACTAACAGGAGCGCGAAAAGTGGTTTTCAACACAAGCAGAAGTGCAAAAAGTAGTTTTTAACGCCAGCACAAGTGCCGAAAGTTGTTTTGCAATACGAGCACATGTGTGAAAAGTCGTTTTCAATGCCAGCAAAAGTGCGAAAAGTGGTTCTGCAACACTAGCTCAAGTGCAGAAAGTGGTTTCAATGCCAACACAAGTGCGGAAAGTAGTTCTGCAACACTAGCTCAAGTGTGGAAAGTGGTTTTCAACACCAGCACAAGTGAGGAAAATGGTTTTTCAACAATAACACAAGTGCGAAAAGTGGTTTTGCAACACTAACACAAGTGTGAAAGTGGTTTTGCAACACTAACACAAGTGTGAAAGTGGTTTTGCAACACCAACACAAGTGCGATAAGTGGTTTTCAATGCCAGTACGAGTGCGGAACATGGTTTTTGCAACAATAACATCAGTGCGAAAAGTGGTTTTGCAACACTAACACAAGTGCAATAAGTGGTTTTCAACACGAGCACGAGCACGAAATGTGGTTTTTGCAACACTAACCCAATTGCTAAAAGTGGTTTTCAACATTAGCACGTGTGCAGAAAGTGGTTTTCAATGCCAGCACAAGTGTGAAAATTGGTTTTGCAACACTAAGGCAAATGCGAATTGTGGTTTTCAACACTGGCGTAAGTGCGAAAAGTGTATTTCAACACGAACACAATTATTGCAAAAAGTGGTTTTCAACACTAACCAAAGTGCGAAAAGTTGTTTTCAACACGAGCACAAGTGCGTAAAGTGGTTTTGCAACACAGGCACAAGTGTAGAACGTGGTTTTCAACACGATCGCAAGTGTGGAAAGGGGTTTTGCAACACTCGTTCAAGTGCAGAGAGTGGTTTTCAACGCCAGCACAAGTGCGAAAAGTGGTTTTGCAACACTAACACAAGTGAGACAAAGGGTTTTGCAACACTAACACAAGTGCAAAAAGTGGTTTTGAACACTAACAGGAGCGCGAAAAGTGGTTTTCAACACTAGCAGAAGTGCAAAAAGTTGTTTTCAACACCAGCACAAGTGCGGAAAGTTGTTTTGGAATACTAGCACATGTGTGAAAAGTGGTTTTAAATGGCAGCACATGTGTGGAAAGTGGTTTTGCAACACCAAAACAAGTGCAAAAAGTGGTTTTCAATGCCAGCACAAGTGCGAAAAGTGGTTCTGCAACACTCGCTCAAGTGCGGAAAGTGGTTTTCACTGTGGTAAAAACACAAGTGCGGAAAGTATTTCTGCAACACTCGCTCAAGTGCGGAAAGTGGTTTTCAACACCAGCACAAGTGCGGAAAATGGTTTTGCAACACTCACAAAAGTGCAAAAAGTGGTTTTGCAACACTAACACAGGTGCGAAAAGTGGTTTACAACAGTAGCACGAGTGTGGAAAGTGGTTTGCAACACTAACACAAGTGTGGAAAGTGGTTTTCAGCATGAGCACAAGTGCGATAAGTGGTTTTGCAACACTAACCCAATTGCAAAAAGTGGTTCTGCAACACTTGATCAACTGCAGAAAGTGGTTTTCAACACCAGCTCGAGCGCGGAAAGTGGTTTTTGCAACAATAACACAAGTGCGAAAAGTGGTTTTGCAACACAATCACGAGTGAGAAAAGTGGTTTTGCAACACCAGCACGAGTGCTGAAAGTGGTTTTCAATGGCAGCAGAAGTGTGGGAATTGGTTCTTGCAACACTCACACAAATGCGAATAATGGTTTACAACACTAGCACGAGTGCGGAAAGTCGTTTTGCAACACTAACACAAGTGTGGAAAGTGGTTTTCAACAATAACACAAGTGTGATAAGTGGTTTTGCAACACCAACCCAATTGCGAAAAGTCTTTTTCAACACTAGCAGGAGAGCGGAAAGTGGTTTTCAACGGCAGCAGAAGTATGTAAATTGGTTTTTGCAACACCAACACAAATGCGAACTAGAACGGGCACTCGGTAGAGCGCATACCTTCGCCGCAGCTACTGTTCTGTACTTGGTAAAAATACGATTTTGACCTTTTCGTGACCTTGACCTTGACCTTTGACCCGATTGCTCCCAAAATCTAATCAAATGTGTCCCGTATAATAACCAATCATCCCACCAAATTTCATGCAATTCGGTTGAATACTTTTTGAGTTATGCGAATAACATACACACACACACACAGACATACAAATAAATACACAGCGATCAAAACATAACCTTCCGCTTTTGCGAAGGTAATAATGGTTTACAACACTAGCACGAGTGCAGAAAGTGGTTTTGCAAGACAAGCACATGTGTGAAAAGTGGTTTTCAACACGAACACAATTGCAAAAAGTGGTTTTCAACACTAGCACGAGTGCAGAAAGTGGTTCTCAACGGCAGCAGAAGTATGGAAATTATTTTTTGCAACACCAACACAAATGCGAATAATGGTTTACAACACGAACACAATTATTGCAAAAAGTGGTTTTCAACACGAACCAAAGTGCGAAAAGTTGTTTTCAACACGAGCACAAGTGCGGAAAGTGGTTTTGCAACACAGGCACAAGTGTAGAATGTGGTTTTCAACACGATCGCAAGTGTGGAAAGTGGTTTTGCAACACTAACACAAATACGAATAATGGTTTACAACACGAACACAATTATTGCAAAAAGTGGTTTTCAACACGAACCAAAGTGCGAAAAGTTGTTTTCAACGCCAGCACAAGTGCGAAAAGTGGTTTTGCAACACTAACACAAGTGAGACAAATGGTTTTGCAACACTAACACAAGTGCAAAAAGTGGTTTTGAACACTAACAGGAGCTCGAAAAGTGGTTTTCAACAGTAGCAGAAGTGCAAAAACATGTTTTCAACACCAGCACAAGTGCACAAAGTGGTTTTGCAATACTAGCACATGTCCGAAAAGTGGTTTACAACAGCAGCACGAGTGTGGAAAGTGGTTTGCAACACTAACACAAGTGTGGAAAGTGATTTTCAACATGAGCACATGTGCGATAAGTGGTTTTGCAACACTAACCCAAGTGCGAAAAGTGGTTTTGCAACACTAACACAAGTGCAAAAAGTGGTTTACAACAGTAGCACAAGTGTGGAAAGTGGTTTTCAACATGAGCACAAGTGCGATAAGTGGTTTGCAACACTAACCCAATTGTGATTTGTGGTTTTCAACCCTAGCGCAAGTGCAAAAAGTGGTTTTGTTACACTAACACAAGTGCGAAAGTGGTTCTGCAACACAGGCTCAAGTGCGGAAAGTCGTATTCAACGTCAGCACAAGTGTGTAAAGTGGTTTTGCCTCACTAACACAAGTACAAAAAGGAGTATTCAATGCCAGCACAAGTGCGGAAAGTTGCTCTGCA
Organism: Myxine glutinosa; assembly: GCF_964187855.1. Classification (NCBI taxonomy): domain Eukaryota; kingdom Metazoa; phylum Chordata; class Myxini; order Myxiniformes; family Myxinidae; genus Myxine; species Myxine glutinosa. The sequence continues at coordinate 322,353 of NW_027616393.1, forward strand.
ACACTAGCTCAAGTGCAGAAAGTGCTTTTCAACACAAGTACAAGTGCGAAAAGTGGTTTGGCAACACCAGCACGAGTGCGGAAAGTGGTTTGCAACACTAACACAAGTGTGGAAAGTGGTTTTCAACATGAGCACAAGTGTGTTAAGTGGTTTTGCAACACCAACCCAATTGCGAAAAGTCTTTTTCAACACCAGCACGAGTGTGGAAAGTGGTTTTCAACCGCAGCAGAAGTGTGGATATTGGTTTTTGCAACACCAACACAAATGCGAATAATGGTTTACAACACTAGCACGAGTGCAGAAAGTGGTTTGCAACACAAACACAAGTGTGGACAGTGGTTTTCAACACGAGCACAAGTGCGATAAGTGGTTTTGCAACACGAACCCAATTGCGAAAAGTAGTTTTCAACACTAACAGGAGCGCGAAAAGTGGTTTTCAACACAAGCAGAAGTGCAAAAAGTAGTTTTTAACGCCAGCACAAGTGCCGAAAGTTGTTTTGCAATACGAGCACATGTGTGAAAAGTCGTTTTCAATGCCAGCAAAAGTGCGAAAAGTGGTTCTGCAACACTAGCTCAAGTGCAGAAAGTGGTTTCAATGCCAACACAAGTGCGGAAAGTAGTTCTGCAACACTAGCTCAAGTGTGGAAAGTGGTTTTCAACACCAGCACAAGTGAGGAAAATGGTTTTTCAACAATAACACAAGTGCGAAAAGTGGTTTTGCAACACTAACACAAGTGTGAAAGTGGTTTTGCAACACTAACACAAGTGTGAAAGTGGTTTTGCAACACCAACACAAGTGCGATAAGTGGTTTTCAATGCCAGTACGAGTGCGGAACATGGTTTTTGCAACAATAACATCAGTGCGAAAAGTGGTTTTGCAACACTAACACAAGTGCAATAAGTGGTTTTCAACACGAGCACGAGCACGAAATGTGGTTTTTGCAACACTAACCCAATTGCTAAAAGTGGTTTTCAACATTAGCACGTGTGCAGAAAGTGGTTTTCAATGCCAGCACAAGTGTGAAAATTGGTTTTGCAACACTAAGGCAAATGCGAATTGTGGTTTTCAACACTGGCGTAAGTGCGAAAAGTGTATTTCAACACGAACACAATTATTGCAAAAAGTGGTTTTCAACACTAACCAAAGTGCGAAAAGTTGTTTTCAACACGAGCACAAGTGCGTAAAGTGGTTTTGCAACACAGGCACAAGTGTAGAACGTGGTTTTCAACACGATCGCAAGTGTGGAAAGGGGTTTTGCAACACTCGTTCAAGTGCAGAGAGTGGTTTTCAACGCCAGCACAAGTGCGAAAAGTGGTTTTGCAACACTAACACAAGTGAGACAAAGGGTTTTGCAACACTAACACAAGTGCAAAAAGTGGTTTTGAACACTAACAGGAGCGCGAAAAGTGGTTTTCAACACTAGCAGAAGTGCAAAAAGTTGTTTTCAACACCAGCACAAGTGCGGAAAGTTGTTTTGGAATACTAGCACATGTGTGAAAAGTGGTTTTAAATGGCAGCACATGTGTGGAAAGTGGTTTTGCAACACCAAAACAAGTGCAAAAAGTGGTTTTCAATGCCAGCACAAGTGCGAAAAGTGGTTCTGCAACACTCGCTCAAGTGCGGAAAGTGGTTTTCACTGTGGTAAAAACACAAGTGCGGAAAGTATTTCTGCAACACTCGCTCAAGTGCGGAAAGTGGTTTTCAACACCAGCACAAGTGCGGAAAATGGTTTTGCAACACTCACAAAAGTGCAAAAAGTGGTTTTGCAACACTAACACAGGTGCGAAAAGTGGTTTACAACAGTAGCACGAGTGTGGAAAGTGGTTTGCAACACTAACACAAGTGTGGAAAGTGGTTTTCAGCATGAGCACAAGTGCGATAAGTGGTTTTGCAACACTAACCCAATTGCAAAAAGTGGTTCTGCAACACTTGATCAACTGCAGAAAGTGGTTTTCAACACCAGCTCGAGCGCGGAAAGTGGTTTTTGCAACAATAACACAAGTGCGAAAAGTGGTTTTGCAACACAATCACGAGTGAGAAAAGTGGTTTTGCAACACCAGCACGAGTGCTGAAAGTGGTTTTCAATGGCAGCAGAAGTGTGGGAATTGGTTCTTGCAACACTCACACAAATGCGAATAATGGTTTACAACACTAGCACGAGTGCGGAAAGTCGTTTTGCAACACTAACACAAGTGTGGAAAGTGGTTTTCAACAATAACACAAGTGTGATAAGTGGTTTTGCAACACCAACCCAATTGCGAAAAGTCTTTTTCAACACTAGCAGGAGAGCGGAAAGTGGTTTTCAACGGCAGCAGAAGTATGTAAATTGGTTTTTGCAACACCAACACAAATGCGAACTAGAACGGGCACTCGGTAGAGCGCATACCTTCGCCGCAGCTACTGTTCTGTACTTGGTAAAAATACGATTTTGACCTTTTCGTGACCTTGACCTTGACCTTTGACCCGATTGCTCCCAAAATCTAATCAAATGTGTCGCGTATAATAACCAATCATCCCACCAAATTTCATGCAATTCGGTTGAATACTTTTTGAGTTATGCGAATAACATACACACACACACACAGACATACAAATAAATACACAGCGATCAAAACATAACCTTCCGCTTTTGCGAAGGTAATAATGGTTTACAACACTAGCACGAGTGCAGAAAGTGGTTTTGCAAGACAAGCACATGTGTGAAAAGTGGTTTTCAACACGAACACAATTGCAAAAAGTGGTTTTCAACACTAGCACGAGTGCAGAAAGTGGTTCTCAACGGCAGCAGAAGTATGGAAATTATTTTTTGCAACACCAACACAAATGCGAATAATGGTTTACAACACGAACACAATTATTGCAAAAAGTGGTTTTCAACACGAACCAAAGTGCGAAAAGTTGTTTTCAACACGAGCACAAGTGCGGAAAGTGGTTTTGCAACACAGGCACAAGTGTAGAATGTGGTTTTCAACACGATCGCAAGTGTGGAAAGTGGTTTTGCAACACTAACACAAATACGAACTAGAATCCGGGCACTCGGTAGAGCGCATACCTTCGCCGCAGCTACTGTTCTGTACTTGGCATGGGAGTGTATGCGATGTGAAACTTTATGTGAAATGCGATCGATTTTTAAAAATCAGAATTTGAGCAAATCTGTTTCATTCGTCTGTTAATATGCCTCCCCGATTGACAAATCTGCAATTTGAATTTCATTTGAGGTTGAAAAAAAAAAATTATTATTAATTTAGAAGACAATGATTGCGGGAGATCGCGTTATAGTGATGACGTCTTGGATGGACATCCTCTTCTTCAGTCGCTCATAACTTTGAGTGAAATACGATCGAGTTAAAAATAGTCAGAATTTGAGCAAATCTGTTTCATTCGTTTGTTAATATGCCTCATCTCTTGACAAATCTGCAATTATAATTTTTTTTGAGGTTGAAATGATCGCGGGAGATTGCGTTATAGTGATGACGTCCTGGATGGACATCTTCTTCTTCAGTCGCGCATAACTTTGAGTGAAATACGATCGAGTTAAAAAGTCAGAATTTGAGCAAATCTGTTTCATTCGTTTGTTAATATGCCTCATCTATTGTCAAATCTGCAATTATAATTTTTTTTGAGGTTGAAATGATCGCGGGAGATCGCGTTATAGTGATGACGTCCTGGATGGACATCTTCTTCTTCAGTCGCTCATAACTTTGAGTGAAATACGATCGAGTTAAAAATAGTCAGAATTTGAGCAAATCTGTTTCCCAAAATCTAATCAAATGTGTCCCGTATAATAACCAATCATCCCACCAAATTTCATGCAATTCGGTTGAATACTTTTTGAGTTATGCGATTAACATACACACACACAGACATACAAATAAATACACAGCGATCAAAACATAACCTTCCGCTTTTGCGAAGGTAATAATGGTTTACAACACGAACACAATTATTGCAAAAAGTGGTTTTCAACACGAACCAAAGTGCGAAAAGTTGTTTTCAACGCCAGCACAAGTGCGAAAAGTGGTTTTGCAACACTAACACAAGTGAGACAAATGGTTTTGCAACACTAACACAAGTGCAAAAAGTGGTTTTGAACACTAACAGGAGCTCGAAAAGTGGTTTTCAACAGTAGCAGAAGTGCAAAAACATGTTTTCAACACCAGCACAAGTGCACAAAGTGGTTTTGCAATACTAGCACATGTCCGAAAAGTGGTTTACAACAGCAGCACGAGTGTGGAAAGTGGTTTGCAACACTAACACAAGTGTGGAAAGTGATTTTCAACATGAGCACATGTGCGATAAGTGGTTTTGCAACACTAACCCAATTGCGAAAAGTGGTGCTGCAACACTCGCTTAAGTGCGGAAAGAGGTTTTCAATGCCAGCACAAGTGCGGAAAGAATTCTGCAACACTAGCTCAAGTGCGGAAAGTGGTTTTCAACACCAGCACAAGTGCGAAAAGTGGTTTTGCAACACTAACACAAGTGCGAAAAGTGGTTTACAACAGTAGCACAAGTGTGGAAAGTAGTTTTCAACATGAGCACAAGTGCGATAAGTGGTTTTGCAACACTAACCCAATTGTGATTTGTGGTTTTAAACACTAGCGTATGTGCAAAAAGTGGTTTTGTCACACTAACACAAGTGCGAAAGTGGTTCTGCAACACAGGCTCAAGTGCGGAAAGTCGTATTCAACGCCAGCACAAGTGTGTAAAGTGGTTTTGCCTCACTAACACAAGTACAAAAAGGAGTATTCAATGCCAGCACAAGTGCGGAAAGTTGCTCTGCAACACCAGCTCAAGTGCAGAAAGTGCTTTTCAACACAAGTACAAGTGCGAAAAGTGGTTTGGCAACACCAGCACGAGTGCGGAAAGTTGTTTGCAACACTAACACAAGTGTGGAAAGTGGTTTTCAACATGAGCACAAGTGTGTTAAGTGGTTTTGCAACACCAACCCAATTGCGAAAAGTCTTTTTCAACACTAGCACGAGTGCGGAAAGTGGTTTTCAACCGCAGCAGAAGTGTGGATATTGGTTTTTGCAACACCAACACAAATGCGAATAATGGGTTACAACACTAGCACGAGTGCAGAAAGTGGTTTGCAACACAAACACAAGTGTGGACAGTGGTTTTCAATAGGAGCACAAGTGCGATAAGTGGTTTTGCAACACCAACCCAATTGCGAAAAGTGTTTTTCAACACTAGCACGAGTGTGGAAAGTGGTTTTCAATGCCAGCACAAGTGTGGAAATTGGTTTTGCAACACCAAGACAAATGCGAATTGTGGTTTTCAACACGAGCACAAGCGCAGAAAGTAGTTTTCAACACTAGCATGAGTGCGGAGAGTGGTTTTCAACACTAATACAAGTGTGGCAAGTGTTTTTCAACATGAGCACAAGTGCGATAAGTGGTTTTGCAACACGAACCCAATTGCAAAAAGTGGTTTTCAACACTAACACAAGTGTAAATAGAGGTTTTCAATGCTAGCACAAGTGCGGAAAGTGGTTCTGCAACACCAGCTCAAGCACGGAAAGTGGTTTTCAACACGAGCATGAGTGCGTAGAGTGGTTTTCAACACTAATACAAGTGTGGCAAGTGTTTTTCAACACGAGCACAAGTGCGATAAGTGGTTTTGCAACACGAACCCAATTGCAAAAAGTGGTTTTCAACACTAACACAAGTGTAAATAGAGGTTTTCAATGCTAGCACAAGTGCGGAAAGTGGTTCTGCAACACCAGCTCAAGCACGGAAAGTGGTTTTCAACACTAGCATGAGTGCGGAGAGTGGTTTTCAACACTAATACAAGTGTGGCAAGTGTTTTTCAACACGAGCACAAGTGCAAAAAGTGGTTTTGAACACTAACAGGTGCGCGGAAAGTGGTTTTCAACACTAGACAAAATGAAAAAAGTTGTTTTCAATGCCAGTACAAGTCCGGAATGTGGTTCTGCAACACTAACACAAGTGCGGAAAGTGGTTTTCAACACCAGCACAATTGCGGAAAGTGGATCTCCAACACTAGCTCAAGTGCAGCAAGTGGTTTTCAACGCCAGCACAAGTGCAGAACGTGGTTTCCAACACTAACCAAAGTGCGAAAAGTTGTTTTCAACACGAGTGCAAGTGCGGAAAGTGGTTTTGCAACACTAGCTCAAGTGCAGAACGTGGTTTTCAACACGAGTGCAAGTTGTTTTGCAACACAAGCACAAGTGCGAAAAGTGATTTTGCAACACTAACACAAGTGTGAAAAGTGGTTTTCAACGCCAGCACAAGTGTGGATGGGGTTTTTTCAATACGAGCACATGTGTGAAAAGTGGATTTCAATGCCAGCACAAGTGTGCAAAGTGGTTTTGCAACACCAACACAAGTGCAAACAATGGTTTTCAAAATGACAGCACAAGTGTGCAAAGTGGTTTTGCAACACTAACACAAGTGCAAATAATGGTTTTCAATGACAGCACAAGTGCGGAAAGTGGTTCTGCAAAACTAGCTCAAGTGCGGAAAGTGGTTTTCAACGCCAGCACAAGTGTGGAAAGTCTGTTTCAACACGAGCACATGTGCGATAAGTGGCTTTGCAACACTAACCCAATTGCGAGAAGTGGTTTTCTACACGAGCACGAGTTCGGAAAGTGGTTGTCAACGCCAGCACAAGTGCGGAAAGTGGTTTTTCTAAACCAACACTATTGCGAAAAGTGGTTGTCAACGCCAACGCAAGCGTGAAAAGTGGTATTCAACGCCAGTACAAGTGCAGAAAGTGGTTTTTGCAACACTAACACAAGTGCAAAAAGTGGTATTCAATGCCATCACAAGTGCAGAAAGTAGTTCTGCAACACTAGCTCAAGTGCGGAAAGTGGTTTTGAACGCCAGCACAAATGTGGAAAGTGGTTTTGCAACACTAACGCAAGTGCAAAAAGTGGTATTCAATGCCAGCACAAGTGCGGAAAGTAGTTCTGCAACACTAGCTCAAGTGCGGAACGTGGTTTTCAATGCCAGCACAAGTGTGGAAAGTGGTTTTGCAACACTAACACAAGTGCAAAAAGTGGTTTTCAATGCCAGCACAAGTGTGGAAAGTGTGTTTCAACACGAGCACAAGTGCGATAAGTGGTTTTGCAACACGAACCCAATTGCAAAAAGTGGTTTTCAACACTAACACAAGTGTAAATAGAGGTTTTCAATGCTAGCACAGGTGCGGAAAGTAGTTCTGCAACACCAGCTCAAGCATGGAAAGTGGTTTTCAACACTCGCATGATTGCGTAGAGTGGTTTTCAACACTAATACAAGTGTGGCAAGTGTTTTTCAACACGAGCACGAGTGCGATAAGTGGTTTTGCAACACGAACCCAATTGCAAAAAGTGGTTTTCAACACTAACACAAGTGTAAATAGAGGTTTTCAATGCTAGCACAAGTGCGGAAAGTGGTTCTGCAACACCAGCTCAAGCACGGAAAGTGGTTTTCAACACTAGCATGAGTGCGGAGAGTGGTTTTCAACACTAATACAAGTGTGGCAAGTGTTTTTCAACACGAGCACAAGTGCAAAAAGTGGTTTTGAACACTAACAGGTGCGCGGAAAGTGGTTTTCAACACTAAACAAAGTGCAAAAAGTTGTTTTCAATGCCAGTACAAGTCCGGAATGTGGTTCTGCAACACTAACACAAGTGCGGAAAGTGGTTTTCAACACCAGCACAAGTGCGTAAAGTGGATCTGCAACACTAGCTCAAGTGCGGCAAGTGGTTTTCAACGCCAGCACAAGTGCAGAACGTGGTTTCCAACACTAACCAAAGTGCGAAAAGTTGTTTTCAACACGAGTGCAAGTGCAGAAAGTGGTTTTGCAACACTAGCTCAAGTGCAGAACGTGGTTTTCAACACGAGTGCAAGTGGTTTTGCAACACAAGCTCAAGTGCGGAGAGTGGTTTTCAACGCCAGCACAAGTGCGAAAAGTGATTTTGCAACACTAACACAAGTGCGAAAAGTGGTGTTCAACGCCAGCACAAGTGTGGATGTGGTTTTTTCAATACGAGCACATGTGTGAAAAGTGGATTTCAATGCCAGCACAAGTGTGCAAAGTGGTTTTGCAACACCAACACAAGTGCAAATAATGGTTTTCAAAATGACAGCACAAGTGTGCAAAGTGGTTTTGCAACACTAACACAAGTGCAAATAATGGTTTTCAATGACAGCACAAGTGCGGAAAGTGGTTCTGCAACACTAGCTCAAGTGCGGAAAGTGGTTTTCAACGCCAGCACAAGTGTGGAAAGGTCTGTTTCAACACGAGCACATGTGCGATAAGTGGCTTTGCAACACTAACCCAATTGCGAAAAGTGGTTTTCTACACGAGCACGAGTTCGGAAAGTGGTTGTCAACGCCAGCACAAGTGCGGAAAGTGGTTTTTCTAAACCAACACTATTGCGAAAAGTAGTTGTCAACGCCAACGCAAGCGTGAAAAGTGGTATTCAACGCCAGTACAAGTGCAAAAAGTGGTTTTTGCAACACTAACACAAGTGCAAAAAGGGGTACGAAGTTCAAGTTAGTACTTGTGCAGAAAGTTTCTGCACTTTCATCGCAAGTGCAGAAAGTAGTTCTGCAACACTAGCTCAAGTGCGGAAAGTGGTTTTGAACGCCAGCACAAGTGTGGAAAGTGGTTTTGCAACACTAACACAAGTGCAAAAAGTGGTATTCAATGCCAGCACAAGTGCGGAAAGTAGTTCTGCAACACTAGCTCAAGTGCGGAAAGTGGTTTTCAATGCCAGCACAAGTGTGGAAAGTGGTTTTGCAACACTAACACTAGTGCAAAAAGTGGTTTTCAATGCCAGCACAAGTGTGGAAAGTGTGTTTCAACACGAGCACAAGTGCAATAAGTGGTTTTTCAACACTAACCCAATTGCGAAAAGTGGTTTTCTGCACGACCACGAGTTCGGAAAGTGGTTGTCAACGCCAGCACAAGTGTGGAAAGTGGTTTTTTCAACACGAGCACATGTGTGAAAAGTGGATTTCAATGCCAGCACAAGTGTGCAAAGTGGTTTTGCAACACCAACACAAGTGCAAATAATGGTTTTCAATGCCAGCACAAGTGTGCAAAGTGGTTTTGCAACATTAACACAAGTGCAAATAATGGTTTTCAATGACAGCACAAGTGTGCAAAGTGGTTTTGCAACACTAACACAAGTGCAAGGAGTGGTTTTCAATGCCAGCACAAGTGCGGAAAGTGGTTCTGCAACACGAGCTCAAGCGCAGAAAGTGGTTTTCAACGCCAGCATACGTGTGGAAAGTGTGTTTCAACACGAGCACAAGTGCGATGAGTGGTTTGGCAACACTAACCCAATTGCGAAAAGTGGTTTTCAACACTAGCATGAGTTCGGAAATTGGTTTTCAATGACAGAACAAGTGTGGAAATTGGTTTTGCCACACTAACACAGGTGTGGAAAGTGGTTTTCAACACGAGCACAAGTGCGATAAGTGCTTTTCTACACTAGCACGAGAGCGGAAAGTGGTTTTCAACACGAGCATGAGTGCGGAGAGTGGTTTTCAACACGAACACAAGTGTGGCTAGTGGTTTTCAACGCGATCGCAAGTGCCAAACGTGTATTTCAACACGAAGATGAAGGCGAAAAGGGGTTTGCAACACGAGCGCAGGTGCGGAAAGTGTTTTTTTTAAACCAACACTATTGCGAAAAGTGGTTGTCAACGCCAACGCAAGCGTGAAAAGTGGTATTCAACGCCAGTACAAGTGCAGAAAGTGGTTTTTGCAACACTAACACAAGTGCAAAAAGTGGTATTCAATGCCATGACAAGTGCAGAAAGTAGTTCTGCAACACTAGCTCAAGTGCGGAAAGTGGTTTTGAACAAGTGTGGAAAGTGGTTTTGAAACACTAAAACAAGTGCAAAAAGTGGTATTCAATGCCAGCACAAGTGCGGAAAGCAGTTCTGCAACACTAGCTCAAGTGCGGAAAGTGGTTTTCAATGCCAGCACAAGTGTGGAAAGTGGTTTTGCAACACTAACACAAGTGCAAAAAGTGGTTTTCAATGCCAGCACAAGTGTGGAAAGTGTGTTTCAACACGAGCACAAGTGCGATAAGTGGTTTTGAACAAGTGTGGAAAGTGGTTTTTCAACACTAACCCAATTGCGAAAAGTGGTTTTCTACACGACCACGAGTTCGGAAAGTGGTTGTCAACGCCAGCACATGTGTGAAAAGTGGATTTCAATGCCAGCACAAGTGTGCAAAGTGGTTTTGCAACACTAACACAAGTGCAAATAATGGTTTTCAATGCCAGCACAAGTGTGCAAAGTGGTTTTGCAACACTAACACAAGTGCAAGGAGTGGTTTTCAATGCCAGCACAAGTGCGGAAAGTGGTTCTGCAACACGAGCTCAAGCACAGAAAGTGGTTTTCAACGCCAGCATACGTGTGGAAAGTGTGTTTCAACACGAGCACAAGTGTGATAAGTGGTTTGGCAACACTAACCCAATTGCAAAAAGTGGTTTTCAACACTAACACAAGTGTAAATAGAGGTTTTCAATGCTAGCACAAGTGCGGAAAGTGGTTCTGCAACACCAGCTCAAGCACGGAAAGTGGTTTTCAACACGAGCATGAGTGCGTAGAGTGGTTTTCAACACGAATACAAGTGTGGCAAGTGTTTTTCAACACGAGCACAAGTGCGATAAGTGGTTTTGCAACACGAACCCAATTGCAAAAAGTGGTTTTCAACACTAACACAAGTGTAAATAGAGGTTTTCAATGCTAGCACAAGTGCGGAAAGTGGTTCTGCAACACCAGCTCAAGCACGGAAAGTGGTTTTCAACACTAGCATGAGTGCGGAGAGTGGTTTTCAACACTAATACAAGTGTGGCAAGTGTTTTTCAACACGAGCACAAGTGCAAAAAGTGGTTTTGAACACTAACAGGTGCGCGGAAAGTGGTTTTCAACACTAGACAAAATGCAAAAAGTTGTTTTCAATGCCAGTACAAGTCCGGAATGTGGTTCTGCAACACTAACACAAGTGCGGAAAGTGGTTTTCAACACCAGCACAATTGCGGAAAGTGGATCTCCAACACTAGCTCAAGTGCAGCAAGTGGTTTTCAACGCCAGCACAAGTGCAGAACGTGGTTTCCAACACTAACCAAAGTGCGAAAAGTTGTTTTCAACACGAGTGCAAGTGCGGAAAGTGGTTTTGCAACACTAGCTCAAGTGCAGAACGTGGTTTTCAACACGAGTGCAAGTTGTTTTGCAACACAAGCACAAGTGCGAAAAGTGATTTTGCAACACTAACACAAGTGTGAAAAGTGGTTTTCAACGCCAGCACAAGTGTGGATGGGGTTTTTTCAATACGAGCACATGTGTGAAAAGTGGATTTCAATGCCAGCACAAGTGTGCAAAGTGGTTTTGCAACACCAACACAAGTGCAAACAATGGTTTTCAAAATGACAGCACAAGTGTGCAAAGTGGTTTTGCAACACTAACACAAGTGCAAATAATGGTTTTCAATGACAGCACAAGTGCGGAAAGTGGTTCTGCAAAACTAGCTCAAGTGCGGAAAGTGGTTTTCAACGCCAGCACAAGTGTGGAAAGTCTGTTTCAACACGAGCACATGTGCGATAAGTGGCTTTGCAACACTAACCCAATTGCGAAAAGTGGTTTTCTACACGAGCACGAGTTCGGAAAGTGGTTGTCAACGCCAGCACAAGTGCGGAAAGTGGTTTTTCTAAACCAACACTATTGCGAAAAGTGGTTGTCAACGCCAACGCAAGCGTGAAAAGTGGTATTCAACGCCAGTACAAGTGCAGAAAGTGGTTTTTGCAACACTAACACAAGTGCAAAAAGTGGTATTCAATGCCATCACAAGTGCAGAAAGTAGTTCTGCAACACTAGCTCAAGTGCGGAAAGTGGTTTTGAACGCCAGCACAAATGTGGAAAGTGGTTTTGCAACACTAACGCAAGTGCAAAAAGTGGTATTCAATGCCAGCACAAGTGCGGAAAGTAGTTCTGCAACACTAGCTCAAGTGCGGAACGTGGTTTTCAATGCCAGCACAAGTGTGGAAAGTGGTTTTGCAACACTAACACAAGTGCAAAAAGTGGTTTTCAATGCCAGCACAAGTGTGGAAAGTGTGTTTCAACACGAGCACAAGTGCGATAAGTGGTTTTGCAACACGAACCCAATTGCAAAAAGTGGTTTTCAACACTAACACAAGTGTAAATAGAGGTTTTCAATGCTAGCACAGGTGCGGAAAGTAGTTCTGCAACACCAGCTCAAGCATGGAAAGTGGTTTTCAACACTAGCATGATTGCGTAGAGTGGTTTTCAACACTAATACAAGTGTGGCAAGTGTTTTTCAACACGAGCACGAGTGCGATAAGTGGTTTTGCAACACGAACCCAATTGCAAAAAGTGGTTTTCAACACTAACACAAGTGTAAATAGAGGTTTTCAATGCTAGCACAAGTGCGGAAAGTGGTTCTGCAACACCAGCTCAAGCACGGAAAGTGGTTTTCAACACTAGCATGAGTGCGGAGAGTGGTTTTCAACACTAATACAAGTGTGGCAAGTGTTTTTCAACACGAGCACAAGTGCAAAAAGTGGTTTTGAACACTAACAGGTGCGCGGAAAGTGGTTTTCAACACTAAACAAAGTGCAAAAAGTTGTTTTCAATGCCAGTACAAGTCCGGAATGTGGTTCTGCAACACTAACACAAGTGCGGAAAGTGGTTTTCAACACCAGCACAAGTGCGGAAAGTGGATCTGCAACACTAGCTCAAGTGCGGCAAGTGGTTTTCTACGCCAGCACAAGTGCAGAACGTGGTTTCCAACACTAACCAAAGTGCGAAAAGTTGTTTTCAACACGAGTGCAAGTGCGGAAAGTGGTTTTGCAACACTAGCTCAAGTGCAGAACGTGGTTTTCAACACGAGTGCAAGTGGTTTTGCAACACAAGCTCAAGTGCGGAGAGTGGTTTTCAACGCCAGCACAAGTGCGAAAAGTGATTTTGCAACACTAACACAAGTGCGAAAAGTGGTGTTCAACGCCAGCACAAGTGTGGATGTGGTTTTTTCAATACGAGCACATGTGTGAAAAGTGGATTTCAATGCCAGCACAAGTGTGCAAAGTGGTTTTGCAACACCAACACAAGTGCAAATAATGGTTTTCAAAATGACAGCACAAGTGTGCAAAGTGGTTTTGCAACACTAACACAAGTGCAAATAATGGTTTTCAATGACAGCACAAGTGCGGAAAGTGGTTCTGCAACACTAGCTCAAGTGCGGAAAGTGGTTTTCAACGCCAGCACAAGTGTGGAAAGTCTGTTTCAACACGAGCACATGTGCGATAAGTGGCTTTGCAACACTAACCCAATTGCGAAAAGTGGTTTTCTACACGAGCACGAGTTCGGAAAGTGGTTGTCAACGCCAGCACAAGTGCGGAAAGTGGTTTTTATAAACCAACACTATTGCGAAAAGTGGTTGTCAACGCCAACGCAAGCGTGAAAAGTGGTATTCAACGCCAGTACAAGTGCAAAAAGTGGTTTTTGCAACACTAACACAAGTGCAAAAAGGGGTACGAAGTTCAAGTTAGTACTTGTGCAGAAAGTTTCTGCACTTTCATCGCAAGTGCAGAAAGTAGTTCTGCAACACTAGCTCAAGTGCGGAAAGTGGTTTTGAACGCCAGCACAAGTGTGGAAAGTGGTTTTGCAACACTAACACAAGTGCAAAAAGTGGTATTCAATGCCAGCACAAGTGCGGAAAGTAGTTCTGCAACACTAGCTCAAGTGCGGAAAGTGGTTTTCAATGCCAGCACAAGTGTGGAAAGTGGTTTTGCAACACTAACACTAGTGCAAAAAGTGGTTTTCAATGCCAGCACAAGTGTGGAAAGTGTGTTTCAACACGAGCACAAGTGCAATAAGTGGTTTTTCAACACTAACCCAATTGCGAAAAGTGGTTTTCTGCACGACCACGAGTTCGGAAAGTGGTTGTCAACGCCAGCACAAGTGTGGAAAGTGGTTTTTTCAACACGAGCACATGTGTGAAAAGTGGATTTCAATGCCAGCACAAGTGTGCAAAGTGGTTTTGCAACACCAACACAAGTGCAAATAATGGTTTTCAATGCCAGCACAAGTGTGCAAAGTGGTTTTGCAACATTAACACAAGTGCAAATAATGGTTTTCAATGACAGCACAAGTGTGCAAAGTGGTTTTGCAACACTAACACAAGTGCAAGGAGTGGTTTTCAATGCCAGCACAAGTGCGGAAAGTGGTTCTGCAACACGAGCTCAAGCGCAGAAAGTGGTTTTCAACGCCAGCATACGTGTGGAAAGTGTGTTTCAACACGAGCACAAGTGCGATGAGTGGTTTGGCAACACTAACCCAATTGCGAAAAGTGGTTTTCAACACTAGCATGAGTTCGGAAATTGGTTTTCAATGACAGAACAAGTGTGGAAATTGGTTTTGCCACACTAACACAGGTGTGGAAAGTGGTTTTCAACACGAGCACAAGTGCGATAAGTGCTTTTCTACACTAGCACGAGAGCGGAAAGTGGTTTTCAACACGAGCATGAGTGCGGAGAGTGGTTTTCAACACGAACACAAGTGTGGCTAGTGGTTTTCAACGCGATCGCAAGTGCCAAACGTGTATTTCAACACGAAGATGAAGGCGAAAAGGGGTTTGCAACACGAGCGCAGGTGCGGAAAGTGTTTTTTTTAAACCAACACTATTGCGAAAAGTGGTTGTCAACGCCAACGCAAGCGTGAAAAGTGGTATTCAACGCCAGTACAAGTGCAGAAAGTGGTTTTTGCAACACTAACACAAGTGCAAAAAGTGGTATTCAATGCCATGACAAGTGCAGAAAGTAGTTCTGCAACACTAGCTCAAGTGCGGAAAGTGGTTTTGAACAAGTGTGGAAAGTGGTTTTGAAACACTAAAACAAGTGCAAAAAGTGGTATTCAATGCCAGCACAAGTGCGGAAAGCAGTTCTGCAACACTAGCTCAAGTGCGGAAAGTGGTTTTCAATGCCAGCACAAGTGTGGAAAGTGGTTTTGCAACACTAACACAAGTGCAAAAAGTGGTTTTCAATGCCAGCACAAGTGTGGAAAGTGTGTTTCAACACGAGCACAAGTGCGATAAGTGGTTTTTCAACACTAACCCAATTGCGAAAAGTGGTTTTCTACACGACCACGAGTTCGGAAAGTGGTTGTCAACGCCAGCACAAGTGTGGAAAGTGGTTGTTTCAACACGAGCACATGTGTGAAAAGTGGATTTCAATGCCAGCACAAGTGTGCAAAGTGGTTTTGCAACACTAACACAAGTGCAAATAATGGTTTTCAATGCCAGCACAAGTGTGCAAAGTGGTTTTGCAACACTAACACAAGTGCAAGGAGTGGTTTTCAATGCCAGCACAAGTGCGGAAAGTGGTTCTGCAACACGAGCTCAAGCACAGAAAGTGGTTTTCAACGCCAGCATACGTGTGGAAAGTGTGTTTCAACACGAGCACAAGTGTGATAAGTGGTTTGGCAACACTAACCCAATTGCGAAAAGTGGTTTTCAACACGAGCACGAGTTTGGAAATTGGTTTTCAATGACAGAACAAGTGTGGAAATTGGTTTTGCGACAATAACACAGGTGTGGAAAGTGGTTTTCAACACGAGCACAAGTGCGATAAGTGCTTTTCTACACTAGCACGAGTGCGGAAAGTGGTTTTCAACACGAGCATGAGTGAGGAGAGTGGTTTTCAACACGAACACAAGTGTGGCAAGTGGTTTTCAACGCGATCGCAAGTGCCAAACGTGTTTTTCAACACGAAGATGAAGGCGAAAAGGGGTTTGCAACACGAGCGCAGGTGCGGAAAGTGTTTTTTTTAAACCAACACTATTGTGAAAAGTGGTTGTCAACGCCAACGCAAGCGTGAAAAGTGGTATTCAACGCCAGTACAAGTGCAGAAAGTGGTTTTTGCAACACTAACACAAGTGCAAAAAGTGGTATTCAATGCCATCACAAGTGCGGAAAGTAGTTCTGCAACACTAGCTCAAGTGCGGAAAGTGGTTTTGAACGCCAGCACAAGTGTGGAAAGTGGTTTTCAACGCCAGCACAAGTGCGAAAAGTGATTTTGCAACACCAACACAAGTGCGAAAAGTGGTTTTTAACACCAGCACAAGTGTGGAATGTGGTTTTCTCAATACGAGCACATGTGTGAAAAGTGGATTTCAATGCCAGCACAAGTGTGCAAAGTGGTTTTGCAACACTAACACAAGTGCAAGTAATGGTTTTCAATGCCAGCACAAGTGTGCAAAGTGGTTTTGCAACACTAACCCAATTGCCAAAAGTGGTTTTCAACACTAGCACGAGTTCGGAAAGTGGTCGTCAACGCCAGCACAAGTGTGGAAAGTGGTTTTTTTAATACGAGCACATGTGTAAAAAGTGGATTTCAATGCCAGCACAAGTGTGCAAAGTGGTTTTGCAACACTAACACAAGTGCAAATAATGGTTTTCAATGACAGCACAAGTGTGCAAAGTGGTTTTGCAACACTAACACAAGTGCAAATAGTGGTTTTCAATGCCAGCACAAGTGCGGAAAGTGGTTCTGCAACACCAGCTCAAGTGCGGAAAGTGGTTGTCAACACAAGCACGAGTTCCGAAAGTGGTTTTCAATGCCAGAACAAGTGTGGAAATTGCTTTTGCAACACTAACCCAATTACGAATGGTGGTTTTCAACACGAGCACAAGTGCGATCAGTGCTTTTGCAACACTAACCCAATTGCGAATAGTGGTTTTCAACACTAGAACGTGTGAAAGCTGGTTTTCAATGCCAGCACAAGTGTGGAAATTGGTTTTGCAACACTAAGACAAATGCGAATTGTGGTTTTCAACACGAGCGCAAGCACAGAAAGTAGTTTTCAACACTAGCATGAGTGCGGAGAGTGGTTTTCAACACTAATACAAGTGTGGCAAGTGTTTTTCAACACGAGCACAAGTGCGATAAGTGGTTTTGCAACACTAACCAATTGCGAAAAGTGGTTTTCAACACTAACACAAGTGTAAATAGTGGTTTTCAATGCTAGCACAAGTGCGGAAAGTGGTTCTGCAACACCACCTCAAGCGCGGAAAGTGGTTTTCAACACTAGCATGAGTGCGGAGAGGGGTTTTCAACACTAATACAAGTGTGGCAAGTGTTTTTCAACACGAGCACAAGTGCAAAAAGTGGTTTTGAACACTAACAGGTGCGCGAAAGTGGTTTTCAACACTAGCAGAAGTGCAAAAAGTTGTTTTCAATGCCAGTACAAGTCCGGAATGTGGTTCTGCAACACTAACACAAGTGCGGAAAGTGGTTTTCAACACAAGTGCGGAAAGTGGTTCTGCAACACTAGCTCACGTGCGGCAAGTGGTTTTCAACATCAGCACAAGTGCAGAACGTGGTTCTGCAACACTAGCTCAAGTGCAGAAAGTGGATTTCAATGCCTGCACAAGTGTGGAAAGTAGTTCTGCAACACTAGCTCAACTGCGGAAAGTGGTTTTGCAACACTAACACAAGTGCAAATAATGATTTTCAATGCCAGCTCAAGTGCGGAAAGTGGTTTTCAACGCCAGCACAAGTGCGGAAAGTGGTTCTGAAACACTCGCTCAAGCGCGAATTGTGGTTTTCAACACTTGCATGAGTGCGGAGAGTGGTTTTCAACACTAATACAAGTGTGGCAAGTGTTTTTCAACACCAGCACAAGTGCAAAAGTGGTTTTGAACACCAACAGGTGTGCGGAATGTGGTTCTGCAACACTAACACAAGTGCGTAAAGTGGTATTCACCACCAGCACAACTGTGGAAAGTAGTTCTGCAACACCAGCTCAAGTGCGGAAAGTGGTTTTGCAACACTAACACAAGTGCAAATAGTGGTTATCAATGCAAGCACAAGTGCGGAAAGTGGTTTTCAACGCCAGCACAAGTGTGGAAAGTGTGTTTCAACACGAGCGCAAGTGCGATAAGTGGTTTTGCAACACTAACCCAATTGCAAAAAGTGGTTTTCAACACTAGCACGAGTGCGGAAAGTGGTTTTCAATGCCAGCACAAGTGTGGAAATTGGTTTTGCAACACTAGCACAGGTGTGGAAAGTGGTTTTCAACACGAGCACGAGTGCGGAAAGTGGTTTTCAATGCCAGCACAAGTGTGGAAATTGGTTTTGCAACATGAAGACAAATGCGAATCGTGGTTTTCAACACGAGCGCAAGCGCGGAAAGTGGTTTTCAACACTAGCATGAGTGCGGAGAGTGGTTTTCAACACTAATACAAGTGTCGGAAGTGTTTTTCAACACGAGCCCAAGTGCAAAAAGTGGTTTCCAACACTAACCAAAGTGCGAAAAGTTGTTTACAACACCAGCACAAGTGCGGAAAGTGGTTTTGCAACACTAGCTCAAGTGCAGAATGTGGTTTTCAATGCCAGCACAAGTGTGGAAATTGGTTTTGCAACACTAGCACAGGTGTGGAAAGTGGTTTTCAACATGAGCACGAGTGCGGAAAGTGGTTTTCAATGCCAGCACAAGTGTGGAAATTGGTTTTGCAACATGAAGACAAATGCGAATTGTGGTTTTCAACACGAGCGCAAGCGCGGAAAGTGGTTTTCAACACTAGCATGAGTGCGGAGAGTGGTTTTCAACACTAATACAAGTGTGGGAAGAGTTTTTCAACACGAGCCCAAGTGCAAAAAGTGGTTTCCAACACTAACCAAAGTGCGAAAAGTTGTTTACAACACCAGCACAAGTGCGGAAAGTGGTTTTGCAACACTAGCTCAAGTGCAGAATGTGGTTTTCAACACGAGTGCAAGTGTGGAAAGTGGTTTTGCAACACAAGCTCAAGTGCGGAGAGTGGTTTTCAATGCCAGCACAAGTGCGAAAAGTGATTTTGCAACACTAACACAAGTGCGAAAAGTGGTTTTCAATGCCAGCACAAGTGTGGAAAGTAGTTTTTCCAATACTAGCACATGTGTGAAAAGTGGTTTTCAATGCCAGCACAAGTGTGCAAAGTGGTTTTGCAAAACTAACACAAGTGCAAATAGTGGTTTTCAATGACAGCACAAGTGTGGAAAGTGGTTCTGCAACACTAGCTCAAGTGCGGAAAGTGTGTTTCAACATGAGCACAAGTGACATAAGTGGTCTTGCAACAATAACCCAATTGCCAAAAGTGGTTTTCAACACTAGCACGAGTTCCGAAAGTGGTGTTCAATGCCAGAACAAGTGTGGAAATTGGTATTGGAATAACACGTGTGCATGACACATTGGATCAAAACGTGTACACGTCCATACATGACACATTTGATCAACAATTACATGTCCGTACATGACACATTGTATTAACACGTTTACATGTCCACACATGACACATTGGATCAACACGTTTACATGTCCATACTTGACATTGGATCAACACGTTTTGTACGTCCATGCATGATACATTGGAATAACACGTGTTGTACGTCCATACATGATACATTGGAATAATACGTGTTGTACGTCCATACATGACACATTTGATCAATACATTTGCATGTCCATACATGACACATTTGATCAATACATTTGCATGTCCATACAGGACACATTTGATCAATACATTTGCATGTCAATACATGACACATTTGATCAATACATTTGCATGTCCATACATGACACATTTGATCAATACATTTGCATGTCCATACATGACACATTTGATCAATTCATTTGCATGTCCATACATGACACATTGGATCAACAAGTTTGCATGTCCATACATGACACATTGGATCAATACGTTTGCATGTCCATACATGACACATTGGATCAATACGTTTGCATGTCCATACATGACACATTGGATTAACACGTTTGCATGTCCATACATGACACATTGGATCAACACGTTTGCACGTCCATGCATGACACATTGGATTAACACGTTTGCATGTCCATACATGACACATTGGATTAACACGTTTGCACGTCCATACCTGACACATTGGATCAATACGTTTGCATGTCCATACATGACACATTGGATCAATACGTTTGCATGTCCATACATGACACATTGGATCAATGCGTTTGCATGTCCATACATGACACATTGGATTAACACGTTTGCATGTCCATACATGACACATTGGATTCAATACGTTTGCATGTCCATGCATGACACATTGGATTAACACGTTTGCATGTCCATACATGACACATTGGATCAACACGTTTGCATGACACATTGGATCAATACGTTTGCATGTCCATACATGACACATTGGATTAACACGTTTGCATGTCCAGACATGACACATTGGATCCAATACGTTTGCATGTCCATACATGACACATTGGATCAACACGTTTGCATGACACATTGGATCAATACGTTTGCATGTCCATACATGACACATTGGATCAACACGTTTGCATGACACATTGGATCAATACGTTTGCATGTCCATACATGACACATTGGATTAACACGTTTGCATGTCCATACATGACACATTGGATCAACACGTTTGCATGTCCATACATGACACATTGGATTAACACGTTTGCACGTCCATAGATGACACATTGGATCAACACGTTTGCGGAATTTCCTTTCAACATTTGTCCGACAGATGTCGAACAAAGCTGGATCGTCTGCCATTTTTAATTGGGCAAACCTACGTACGCATCACTAACCATGGATAAGGCCTTATCTGGGCCAGAGGAGTTAAGCTAAAGTGAAACGCGAAAAAATCACCAATTTATCCGGAGGATAACGTTATCCAAGATTTGAGTAACGGAACCTATTCCGTGGATAAATGTTATCCTCGGGATAGGTGATTTATCCCCAGAATAGTGCTTCTCCGAGCTTCTTGCAATCGGCCCTGGTAAGTGGTAACTGAATAATTGACCACACCCCCTGGTCTTGTATACGTCAGATCCGGTGAAAATTTATTGGTAAGTTACGTATTGCATCCACAGAATAGTGCTTATCCGAGCATCTAGCAATCAGGCCCTGGTAACTGAATAATTGACCACACCCCCCCTGATCTTGTATACGTCATATCCGGTGAAAATTTATCGGTAAGTTACGTATTGCTCGCGTTATTCATTTATAATTAACATAAAGAGAATTATGTGCACCTGATTTGGTGGTGAATATTGTTAGTTTGCGATAACCGTGCACTAATTAATACCTCATTTATATTATTATTAAGTTTTTTTTATGGATCACTTCAATGCTCATATTAAAAATTAAATAAATAAATGTTTTCTTTGCTCTGCGTGAGGAGATCGTAGTTCCTTTACTTGTCTCCAGGTACAGATTACCGGTTTTGATTCCTTTTAATTCAGTGACCATGATCAACGGGTTTGTTTTCATCCTTAAAAGAGATTTGTATCAATAATACATTCTGTGATTATTGTTGTTTAGCCTACTGGTAAATACCCTGCGGGAGCGAATTGTGTGTAAAATGTCTTGTCGCCGGCGAAGCCGGTGTTGTGAATAAACGCGTACGTATTATGTTGAAAACCAGATCATGCTGGATCCCTTGGCTTGAGAATTCCGAAGCTGTGACGCACCAAATCGCTCCATGGAGGCCGCCATCTTGCGGATGCGGAAGAATGCATAAAAAAATTGCGAACAAGTACAGATACATTCAAAGTAGAGTCCCTTTATACAGAGAGTAACGACAACTGAGAATACGCCGCCATTTTGGGGCCAATAGTGCGGAACCACTGAACCGGCACATGCACAGTGCACTATGAGCTATGCGTGTATAATGCGATGCACCACTGCACAAACACGGGGCGGGTTAGGGAGCACGGTGAATGTTTTTATTTATTTATTTTATTGTATCGAGATGTCGGTCTATGAGTATTAGCTCCATTATGTTCCAGATTGCCTATAATGGGATATTAGTTTGTCTGAAAAAATGAGCGGTTGATGAGAAGTGACAAAATGGGTGATTTCTGAATCCTCATTATCGCGATGTTGGCAATAATAATTTGGGTTACTCACGATGCCTGGAGAGAATTTGAACATACTATGTGACAAGGTAGTCTTGTAACCTAAAATAATCTTTAACCTCTTCGATTAAGAGGATAGGAAAAGCGGGGTGGGTGGGGGGGGCATTAAAGCACACGTGTGTTTTGTCTGAAAGAAATGAATTTAGTGGAAACATTATCAAACTAACAAATTTAATGCGTTTTCAGAGCCAATAAACTCAAACATACACACAAACATCAACACATTAAAACACACATGCACACACACACACACACACACACACACACACACACACACATATCCACACACACAGACACACACACACACATATCCACACACATCCACACACACACACACACACACACACACACACACACACACACACACACACACACACACACACACACACACACACACAGGCTCTCGGTCAATGCACACATACTGTAAATTAACCTTTTCAGCTTTCTTTTCATCAGTTAACCACATTCAGCAACAGATCCGGGTACAATCAGAATACATGAAACGTAGTCCAGCTGTCAAAATTGCAATATGTGATGATTTTTTTTTTTAGCATTTATCTCTACCATTTTGAAGAACGATACAAATTGGAGGTCTTGTGAGGGTTGAGACCCCAATATGAATAGCAACTTCCTGCTTTTTATCTTCACAATCATTAAAACTTTCATTGCATTATGTGGAATTTTTTGAGAACTTTTGTGTTCCCCTGAAAAAAAAAAATGGCAACACCAAATACAGGGTGAGTGGATATGCTACATGGGCAAGCTATTTCTTAAGATGCGTGCACGAATACACAATAATGCCAAACAGAGACTTCTTCTTTTTGTCCAGCCCTGTTGAATTTACAACATAACCATTCATAACCATTCTCGAGAAATGATTCCTAATACTCGCTATTATCAAACTGTTGGCATATTGTGAACTGAACGTTCTTTTTCTAAATAGAAATATAGAAAATACAGTACAATGTGCTGTCAAGCAAATAGTAAGGGCATTTTATGAGATATTTCACAAATCTGTTAACTAAATTGTTACCAAAAAATTTCTTCACCAATATGTTTGTAAAGGTGTGTAATAACATGTGTTAAAATGTTGAAGTTCAACTCCCGTGGGAAACCCAGAAAAAAAGCTGTTGAATTCGGGTACCGAAAAATTATTTTCGAGAATTTTTATTTTTTTTAATCGGCCCTTAAGTAACTTATGAGGGGTCAAATAAGGGTTTTTCATGATTCTGAGTTGATTGTTAACATTTATATTTTCACTTTTACATTTACACACAAACTAGCTTTTATTTCACATACATATATAATACTCAAGAGTTATTTCTCATTCACAATGTCAGAAGTTTCAACAGTCATTGTCTATGTCTTCTTCAGACTCAACAACATCATGACTGCAGTTTCTGCATGTAATGCCATTACAGACTCCACAAGCCGAGATGCACGTGACCCCATTCTTCTTGCAGCTGCATCGCCGGTTGCTGCAATCTCCATGACAATTACAGCTCGTGAACTGCAATAGCTCCTCAGGGGCCCGGGGTCCAGTGTTGGAACTGGCTCATACCCATGCACACCTGGGTTGGCTTTGATCACCCACCCCGCTGCCCAGAGTGTGTCACCTGGCGTGAGGAGTGGCTGATCATGACCAGGGAGGAGGAAAGCTCAGCGAGGGGGAGAAACATGATCGCGTTCGTTCCTATCTGTTTCCTGTTCGTAAATGGAATAATCTTTACTTCAGTTCCTCTCAGGATCTTAGCTTTGTCGAGTGCCTTCAACTTCACCCGGGGGAAAGCTGCTGTTGTCTGTGGATCTGGCAAAGGTGGTGCCGGAGAGGTGACTTCCATCCAACCCATTGAGTGAAAGGGAGTGTTTCCGTGAATAGAGACAATGTTTAAATCTATATTGTCTGCAACAAACTGAGTGACTGCATTGTTTGTTTCCCCAACCTCCATAAAGACCACCTGATCATTACTTGACAATTCACTTTCACTGGCTGGCACTTTGGCTGTCATCACTGATTGATCCTCAAGCGCAGCATCAACCGCAACCTCATCATTGATCTGTTCATCGGTTTCCTCCACAATGGTGTCAAGAGTGCCAGAATTATCTGGAACATCATCTCCACTCCTACTATTAAGGAAGCAGTATTTGTAGTTTTGTGTCTCCGTGTAAGACTCAGTGTATCCCAGCCGGTGGAACTTGTTGAGCATCCATTTTGACCCAAATCTATGATCAAGTTGTATGGCAAGCCCCATTTGGTGTGGCAATACTCCAGACCGAGGTCGACAGGCCTTAATAAAATTCTGCCCCCAAACGGCAACTCTTTCGTCTGTCTTGACAATCGGTCTCAAGAACATCTGAAGGCTTGCAGGAACAAGTGTCAGCTGACTATCGATGTCAGTCATACT
Organism: Myxine glutinosa; assembly: GCF_964187855.1. Taxonomy (NCBI): domain Eukaryota; kingdom Metazoa; phylum Chordata; class Myxini; order Myxiniformes; family Myxinidae; genus Myxine; species Myxine glutinosa. The sequence goes on from NW_027616393.1 coordinate 346,719, forward strand.
GTGTGCTCTCTAGAACAGTTTGCATATGTGTATGTATGTATGTATGTCCCTCACAAACGTACACCAATCAGAGCTGAGGATCTGGTCACATGACAAGGGTGATGTGATGTCATTACGGCATACGACAGCTGACTCCACACACCACCATTTTGATTTATATGCCGTTGAGGCTGAATATATCGTCGAACCTGTCGTATATCACAATCGCCATGCTCTACCTTTACGTTTTTCATTCAGTGTGAAACACAAACCGATTGTTAAAATGACCATCAAATATCGAAAGCATCGGCGTTACGAGTCTTCCAATGACACAGTACGTATAGGCCTTAGGCTTCATGCCTCGCCTTCAGGCCGCTTTAGACAAATTAGCCCAGGTTTCTTAATACTTTATTATCATTTTCATAATAGCAATAATAATGTTAATTTATATAGTTATTATAATTGTAACACTGCAATCTCTTTGTCATGATTGCAAAGTTACTGCATTGAAGCGGTGTATGGTTGATTCATTGTTGACTCGATGAGAAGCGGGTGTATTAATTATCGCGGGAGTAAAGAATTAGCCTCAGTTTATGAATACAGTAACATCGTCTTTGTAATAATACTAACTTTAATAATAATAACAATATTGTAAATATAATCATAACACTGCAATCTCTTTGTCATGATTGCAAAGTTACTGCATTGAAGCGGTGTATGGTCGATTAATTGTTGACTCGATGAGAAGCGGTTGTATTAATTATCGTGGGAGTAAGGTATTAGCCTCAGTTTATTAATACAGTAACATCGTCTTCGTAAAAATAATAACTTTGATAATAATAACAATATTGTAAATATAATCGTAACACTGAAATCCCTTTGTTGTGACTGCAAAGTAACTGGATAGAAGCAGTGTATGGTTGGTTCATTGTTGACTCAAAACAAATAGAGTAAACCAGTGTTTCAATGAAATCTCTTCGTTTCCATGGTGACAGACTGCTTAGACATTTATGGTACTTAAAAAAAAATTAATACTTACATTATTTACTAACTGGTAACTGGCATCTTCACCCAGGTCATACTCCTCTTCAACTAAATTATCAAACAAGTACACATACATTCAAAGTACACCGCCCCCATGCCAAATAATTAAATATCCTACAGCGCGGCATTGCCGGGGCGCCTCCGGCGCCCGGCAATACCGCAGTGCAGCTCATAGAGGCTGCATTGGGAGGGAGAGATGTACATCTAATTGATTGATTAATTGTATAATTAAAATCAATAAAAGATTATCACAAAATATTTTCTTAATCAATTGGCTAATACCATAACAAAACCACTTGTGCTTCATCCGAAGATGTATCTTTTAGAAATTTAATTAAATAAGTCATTAATAAAAAATTAAATAATTAATTGATTAATCAATAAATAATTAATCGATTAAATGATTAATCAATAAATCAAAATTATCCTTGATAGCCACATCACTTGGTCACTGTCATGTCCAAATATTAGCTTCCCAGCTCAAAAGGTGCCTGAGATATTGGCCAAATAAGAAAGAAAATAAATAAATAAATAATAATGAAAATAAATAAATAATAATCATTAAAAAATTAAATTATTTATCAATTCGGTCACAGAACACATAAACCACCACCATTTCATTAGAATCTGTAACTGAAAAAAAAAAAATCTTTTTGTAATTAATCCAATAATTAAATAATTAATCGATACATTGATTAATTGATTAATCAATAAATCAAAAATATCCTTGATAGCCACATCACTTGGTCACTCATGTCCAAATATTAGCTTCTGAGCTCAAAAGGTGCCTGAGATATTGGCCAAATGAGAAAGAAGACAAATAAATGATTAATAATGAAAATAAATAAATAATAATCATAAAAAAATTAAATTATTAATCAATTCGGTCAGAGAACACATAAACCACCACCATTTCATCAGAATCTGTGACTAAAAAAGAAAAAAAAAGAATTCGTCATTAATCAAATAATTAAATAATTAATCGATTAATTGATTAATTGATTATTAATAAATCAAAAATATCCTTTGCAGCCAAATCACCTGGTCATTGGCATGTCCAAATATCAGCTTCCTAACTCAAAAGGTGCCTGAGTTAATGGTCAGAAGAGAAATGAAATTTAATTAATTAAATAAGTACTTAATTAATCGCTAATAATTAAATAACTCATCAATTAATTGATTAATCAAAAAACAAAAAATACCGTTTTTGACAAAGGACTTGCTCACTCTTGTGCCGAAATTTCAGCTTCCTACCTCAAAGGATGGCTGAGATATCGCCCGGACAAACAACCAAGAAAACAAACAACCAGAGTGAAAACTGAGTACTCTCTTTCAGCGTGCGTCACTGCCGAGCCCCCTACGGTGCCCGGCAATGACGATTTGCAATGCCTGGAGATGGCATAGGAAAGGAGCGGTGTACAACAAGCCCGGCTATGCCGCTGTTGGACTTTCAGTCTTGTTTTCAAACAAGAAGAATAATCTTCAGTCTGAATAGTTTAGTGACTATTGCCATCACCACCTGCTGTTGCCCTCACTTCACTGTATTGCTCCTGATTGAGTCACGCTCTTCACTCCAGTCACTCGAGTAGTGCTAACCAAGATGGCAAAATGGCAGCTATACTTTTCACAGATTACGATTATTGTACACCGCTCCTTTCCTATGCCATCTCCAGGCGCTGCATAACGTCATTGCCGGGCACCGAAGGGGGCTCGGCAATGACGCACGCTGAAAGGGAGTACTCAGTTTTCACTCCGGTTGTTTGTTTGTCCGGGCGATATCTCAGCTATCATTTGAGCTAGGAAGCTGAAATTAGGGCACAATAGTGAACAAGTGTTTTGTCAAAAACGGTATTTTTTGTTTTTGGATTAATCAATTAATTGTTGAGTTACTTAATTATTATCGATTAATTAAGTACTTATACATTTCCTTTCTCTTCTGGGCAATATCTCAGGCACCTTTTGAGTTAGGAAGCTGATATTTGGACATGCCAATGACCAAGTGATTTGGCTGTAAAGGCTATTTTTGATTTATTGATTAATCAATTAATTATTCGATTGACTAAAAAAAATTTTAAAAATTAGGTTACAGATTCTGATGAAATAGTGGTGGTTTATGTGTTCTATTAGCGAATTGATTAATTATTTTATTTTTTATGATTATTATTTATTTATTTTCATTATTAATCATTTATTTCTTTTCTTTCTCATCTGGGCAATATCTCAGGCACCTTTTGAGTTAGGAAGCTGATATTTGGACATGCCAATGACCAAGTGATTTGGCTGTAAAGGATATTTTTGATTTATTGATTAATCAATTAATTATTTATTGATTAATAAATTATTTGATTTTTTTCGATTAATGACCTATTTAATTAATTTTCAAAAAGTTACATCTTCGGATGAAGCACTAGTGGTTTAATTATGCTATTAGCCAATTATGAGTCTCTATGAGCCAGGTCGATCGCTGAATTAACACCAGGGGGGTTGACTCAGCCTGTCATCCTTCCGAGGTCGGCAAATTGAGTACCAACTTGCTGGGATGAATGATCCCGGTGTGTACCCCGGTTTAGAATAGGTACACCGTATCCCTGCGCATCGAAAGAGGCGACCAAGGGTTTGCGTCAGGAAGGGCATCCGGCCATAAAAACATTGCCTCAAACAGGGAACCATGATTGTCATGGGGCCCGCAAGGCTAACCCCCTCTCTAGCGGGGAAAATGGCCTTAAAACGATCATTCATATTCATTTCATATATGAGCCAGAGGCGCCCTGGCAATTCCGCACTGGATTATCTTTATAATAATAGCGTAAGGACTCGACTTTGTTATCCCTTTTACGCCGCAACCAGTGACCCGATGCCCACGGCACTAATGGGTTTACGATCTACGAACCGCGCTCTTTGTTTATCACGTACAGCCATACTCGAAAAATCTGAATTAGCCGACGTTGGGGCCCAAAAGCATCTGATTAACTGCCGATACGACGCCATCGTATTGGCGTCTGCTGGGCGAAGGCGAAGCAAGCCGTCCGCTGATTGGACAGGCGAAGGCGAAAGCAAGCCGTCCACTGAGTGGACAATCCAGAGCATGCATTTGTGCCGGTGTCGGCGATCGTTGTTCATACATGCACTCTTCATTCTCACCTTTCTTCCTAACTCTTACTCGGACAAGCAAATCCCCTATGCCATCCATAATGGTACACTCTATCCATACACCACATCCTCCCTTCCGTGGATGTTCCACGGGTTTCGGCTAGTATTTAATCATTTGGCATGGGGGCGGTGTACTTTGAATGTATGTGCTTGTTTTATATATTTTCAGTTTTTTTTTTTTTTTTTTTTTGTATACTGAATCGAGGCTCGTGAAAGAGCTGACATTTACTTCACAAACAAATCAACCAGACAAACAAAATATATAAAAAGAGGGAGCGGAAGACAAGAGAATGGGAAGCACACAAACACTTGAGAGCACACAACATTTAAGAGCAGGGAGATGTGTGGGAGGGAGAGGGCTTGGGGGGAGGAGGCGTGGGAAGGGGGGGGGGTAGGACCTGTTCACCAGGGGGACCTGACCTGGTAGGACCAGTTAAGTGGGGGTAAGACCATAAGGGGCTAATTTAAATGGTGAAAGGAGTGCTTCTTCTTCTTCTTCATGACCTGTTCACTGGTATCCCCATCACTTTATGGAAACTTTGTGGAGATGGCCAAGCCGTTTTTGATCGTGTAACATTTATTTTATTTATAGATATTAGTACAGCGGATAACAACAACAATTGTGCATTTTATGAGAAAAGCATGAAATTTCTAACATAGTTAGTGCATACCATAAGGTTTATTTTCAGATGTGGAGGGAAGTCAGATTTGACCTCTGAGGACCGTGAGAGGTCAAATCCAAAATGGCCGCCAGTCCACCGAGTCTAATGTTCAAACGCGCTTAATTCTGGAACCAAATCGTGTAGAAAAACATTATAGGTGTCATTTCCAACTAAATTGGGGATGCCCATTCATTTGGTGATACTTTTGAGATCACCAGATCTGAATATAAACCTTCCTTCGGGTAGATGAGAACAAAACCGAATTGTTTGCTTTCCTGTCACGCGAAGCTGTTCATCTGCCTCTAGCCGAGCATAAGGAACTGTATGCAACAGATGGAAGTGAAGTCCTCTGCTCTCCTGCTGTCATACTTGGCCCACCTTGCCCCATGTTCGCAAGAGGAGGCTGACACTCGTCTACTTCTGCATGTGGCAGATGCTGTGCAAAAGGGGTGTAAGAAGGTGACCATACGTACCGTTGATACTGATGTGGTGGTTCTGGCTGTGGCTTCATTCAGCAAGACAGCTCCTGATGAGCTGTGGGTTGCCTTTGGTGTCGGGTCAAGCTTTCGGTACAAAGCTGTTCACGAAATGGTTGCCACATTGAATCCAACACAGTGTCTGACTCTCCCAGTCTTTCACGCTTTCACTGGGTGTGATACTGTATCTGCATTCGATGGTAGAGGAAAGAAGACTGCCTGGGAAACTTGGAAGTCTTTCCCAGAGGTGAATGATGGTTTCAATGGACTCCTATGCATGCCAAGTGAGGTCAGTGAAGGCTCAATGTTACTGCTAGAGCGATTTGTGGTGCTGATGTACGACTGAACCAGTAAAAGCACGGAAGTGAATGATGCCAGGAAACAGCTCTTCACACAGAAGTGTAGAACTCTAGAGAACATTCCTCCAACCCAAGCAGCACATCAAGCGCACTTGCTACCAGGCCAACTGTTGTAACCAGGCATTGGTCATGGATCCAGAGATGCCAGACCCATCTGACTGGGGCTGGACAAAGGAGACAACTGGGTGGCAGCCTCTTTGGACCACTCTCCCTGAAGCATCAAAGTCGTGCCATGAATTGATCCACTGTGGCTGCAAGAAAGGGTGCACTGGACGCTGCAAGTGCCAAAGCTGCACTCAAGTGCACTGCACTGTGCTTCTGTTCTGGAGACTGTTAGATTTAGATCATTACCAATTTTCATCATTGCACTTGATTTAATGTAAGCTTTTGTGGACATACTTGGTTAACTGCAGTTATTTTTTCAGAGGTTATTGCATCATTCCTTGCAGTGTAAACACTTTTTTTCATAATTTCTGGTCTTTGGGTGTTCTGTACCTATCCATGTACCTGAAAAAATTAAGTTTTAAAATTCAAATGAACTTTTTCCAATAGCAGTTCCAACTGCAGTATCATAAAAATAGATATTTAACGTAATTTGACCTTGACCTAAATACATGTCCTTCCGTTCTGTCAATCTCAAAAGTATCACCAAATGAATGGGCATCCTTAATTTAGATGGAAATGACACCTATAATGTTTTTCTACACTGTTTGGTTCCAAAATTAAGCGCGTTTGAACATTAGACCTGGTGGACTGGCGGCCATTTTGGATTTGACCTCTAACGGTCCTCAGAGGTAAAATCTGACTTCCCTGCACATCTGAAAATAAACCTTATGGTATGCACTATGTTAGAAATTTCATGCTTTTCTCATAAAATGCACAATTGTTATAATACAAGAGCTTATCCGCCGTACTATATATATTTCTCCATGTATGTAGTAATTTTGGGGTTAGAGCTGGATAAAAAAAAATTGAGACATTTTCTGACCGTAGTTTGTAGATCGCCTGTAATATGACATCCACATCATTTAAAGAAGAAAATTCCAGAATCTGTGAGCCAGGTAAACGAGGAATGTTTCCAATGTAATGATTATTTGAATAATCCAATGATGAGATGGTTGTAAGTACCAGGAATGAAATCAACTTTCCTCTATGATGATGCGATGAGTGCAGTCCCCCAGGTGGTATTTCAGGTATGTGAAGGTACTGTGCACCTCGATCACAAACTGAGGAAGTACCTGCACTTTAATGAGTGTGTGGGTCAGGGTTCAAATCTCACCTTTATCAAACACGTGGTGTTTCATGTCGGTGACATTCGTTTTGTGGATAACACTACCTTTTCCATATAAGGAGTGCAGGGCATTGTATGGACACCATCGGTGCAGACTTTCCGAGTCTCTGTCTGATAAGTGGTAGCTACGCGAGTCTCTACAGCACCGAATCATCGGTCATGAAGGGTGAGACATGCTCAACACAAACCCTGTCGTGAACAAACTTCCTTCCTTGAAATCATATGTTGTTTAAAAGGCATTTCTAAATATAAGTTATTAAAAAACCGACATGTAAACTTGGTGGGCGATGAGCTAGACTGGAGAAGATGGAATATGCATCTTGAAACCAATTTAGCCAGATTCCCATGTATAAAAGCCAATCGTGGGAGATCATCACCTGTTGTTTTATATACATCTGCATCGTGGAATAGCTAGTACTACACTGAATGTATCAGGATGTTACAGACACAAACAGGACGCAAAACACGCATGTATGTGGCGCATACGTAGAAAACACACAACGAGCGTAGAAAGGATCCTGGTTTTGGATTGGGGACGATCTAACATGGTGGTGACAGCTGTGTTTTTTTTATTTTTTGGATAAAAGATCGAGGCTCGTGTAAGAGCTAACATCAATCACAAAAAAAAACAATCGGACAAACAAAACATACAATAAAGGGAGCGGGAGACAAGATGGGGAGAGAGAGGGAAGCACACAAGCAGAACAACAGAAGAGAACAGGGACAACAGGAGATCTGTGGGAGGGAGAGGGCTTGGGGGGGGGGGGCATGGGAAGGCGGGGGGGGGGGGGGGGAAGAGGTATAAAACACAAGGACACTGCTAGAACTTCCAGGAAAGAAGTTGGAATTTCAAAAAAGTGGATCTGGGGTGAATTAACGGGGGTAGAAAAGATTAAGGTTTTGGATGGGGGAAGATAAGAGATGGTGGTGAACAGCTGTTTTAAAAACCTGGAGGGAGGAGTGGGATTGAAGAGAGTGAGGGAGAAGAGAGAATCATCCTTCCGCTTCCAGTCTTGCCGGCGAGGTTTTCCGTTTTTTCGAAGCTGTCCACGCTCTCCACACTATCGAAGTTAAGTAATTGTTTCCATTTGTATTTTCGTCAAAACTATTTATTTTATCGTGTGTGTACGTATAGTGTGTCCCTAGGAAGATTCTCAGTGTTAATCTTTCATACCTGTATGAAATATCGTCGGTTAATTCGTGTCGTGTCTTGAGGCCTTGTACCTTGTCCGACATTGGGCTTGAGGCTTTGTTTTTCTCTCAGTGGTCCATCTATTGTGCTCCAACTACTTTCGTTCTCTGTTTTTTCCCAGTCTTTTCACCCCATACATCCTTGTTTAAAATCTCAACTCAAAAAAAAAAAAAAAATTCCCTTCTGTGTTCTTATTCGTTCATTCGTTCTTCGTGTTTCACCCACATTTCCCCAGATAGTTTTCACTGTTAAACTTTAAAATATTTAAACTTTCCCCTGAAGTTCTGTATTCTGTCGTGTATTATAACACCTTTTTCTTCTCCTTCTTCTTTAAAAGGTTGCTTTCGACTTGCTCACCAAATCTATTCATTCCAAAAAAAAATTCAAACTCTTACAGTGCCTCTTTCATACATTCCCTAAACTCTCCTGCTCTCCAACCCCCCCCCCCCCCCTAAACCCCCTCCAATTTCCTCAAACGTATTTTTGACTCGAAGGTCACAAGAAACTCATTTTGCAATAAATGTTTGTTTCCCATTAATCGTACACTTTCCAAAATCCAATCTCACCCCTCCCCTCCAAATCCTCCCCATCACCACTCCCCTCCAAATCTTCCCCATCACCCCTCCCCTCCAAATCTTCCCCATCACCCATCCCTTTCAAATCTCCCCCCTTGCCCCTTCCCTCCTAAACGCCCCCCCACACCCTTCCCCTCAAAGACTCCCCCCTCCCCTCCAAATCTCCCCCATCTCCCATCCCTTTCAAATGCCTCCCCTTGTCCCTTCCCTCCTAAACTCCCCCCTAACCCCTCCCCTCATAAACTCCCCCCTCACCTTCAAATCTCCCCACCCTCATTTCTTCTCCATTTCCCCCCTCTCACCCCTCCTCAAAGCGTCCTCCCCGCTTCTTCCCCCTTCCAACTCTCACCTCCATCTCCCCCAACCTTCTGCCTCGCTCTTCCCCCTCCTCAAATAACACCTCACTGTGCCTCACCCAATCACCATCAAACCTTTTGTCCGCCCCATCCTTCCCTTTCTCTGAGGTATTCTGAAATCTCTGACACACCTCCAACAGCTCTCCCTACCTCTTCCACATCTTACCCTACCCCTCCCCCCCCCCCCCCCCTGTTCTGTATCCGATGCCCCCCCCCCCCCTTCCTCTTCATTAACGGTATGGACCTCAAACATCCGGGGCCTTCGTTCAAACTTAACTGATCTCTCCATACAGGTTGCTTCTGACAAACCAGACGTGATCTGCTTAACAGAAACTTTCCTCCTTCATGATGTCTCTGGTTCCTTAGTATCTCTCCCGGGTTACTCCCTCCTCCGGTATGATAGACCTGAGCCTCGTCCTGGAGGTGGGGTTGCTATCTTTATCAAAAACTCTCTTTCTCACTCGCCCTGCACTGCCCTCTCTCCACCTCACCCCCAGGAATGCCTCTGACTACGGCTTCCCCTTCGCTCCCACCTCTTGTTCATATGTGTGTTGTACCGTCCACCAAACAGTGATGACTCCATCTACATCTCGCTGTCTGATAATATGGACCAACATCTATCTACTCATCCAAACTCTCTCTTCCTCATATGTGGTGATTTCAATTGTCACCATGCCAGTTGGCTGGGTGTGGGACTGTGCATACCTCTCTCACCAGCCATGGCTCCTCAGCAAAGGACTTCTGTGACTCACTGGGACTGACACAATCTGTCAATTTCCCAACCCGGATCTCAGTCAACGGAGCATCTTCTCTTCTGGACTTGGTTATGACTAACTTCCCTGAAAATGTCTGCTGCTCTTCTTCTGCTCCAATCGGCTCATCTGATCATGTGCTTGTTAAGGTGGACATCTCTCTGACCATTCTCAGGGAGCCTCCTCAGCGTCGACGAGTCTGGCATTTCACTCAGGCCAACTGGCTCGGTCTTCAAGCAGCCATCAATCATCTGGACTGGTCTCCCATCTCTACCACCTCTGACATCAACTCATCCTGGGAATTCTTCCAAAGTAAATTGCTCTCTCTCATGCACAGATTTACCCCATCTCGTCTTCAGTTGTCATACCCCTCCTCCCGTCCATGGTACACGGAATCTTGTGGTGAGGCTGCTGCCCAGAAACAACTTGCCTTAGTCTCCTGGAAAGCAAATCCAACGGAAGGAAATCTCATTTCCTTTCACAAAGCCCGAAACAAGTGTGTGTCCACCCTCAGGAGAGCCAGGAAACAATATCTCTCCGTTCTCAAGACTGAACTCTCTTATCTGTCTCCCTCTTCCAAATCCTGGTGGCGTCTGGTCAAATCTGTTTCTGGTGTTTGTTCCCCCTCCATCCCCTCCCTTACCTCAAACGGCTACACAGCTGACTCCGCACGTAAAAAAGCTGAATGCCTCAGCTCTGTGTTTGCCTCTAAATCTTGTGTCCAAAACCAATCCCTCTCTGTACCCACCGTACCCAGCTGCTCCTGGACTCTGTGTCCTTTCCTCCTGACAAGGTGGAAAAGTTTCTGTCAACCCTCGACTCTGATTCTGCAACTGGACCTGACGGCATCAGCCCACGGGTCCTAAAATCCTGTTCTTCCGCTCTTTCACTCCCTCTCTCTGTTCTCTTCACCCTCTCTTTTGCTCAAGGTCAACTGCCATCTGCTTGGAAATCAGCTAACATCACCGCTTTACACAAAAAAGGTGCAAAAACAGATCCTAGTAACTACAGACCAATCAGCCTTCTCCCAATTATCAGCAAAGTCATGGAATCCATCATTGCTTCGGATATGAAATCTTTCCTCTTCTCCAATGGCTTGATCTCTGATCATCAATTTGGTTTCAGACCAGGTCACTCTACTCTGGACATGCTGCTTCTGCTGTCTCAACAATGGATGGAGGTCCTCAATGCCAAACAGGAAATTAGAGCTGTCTCCCTCGATATATCACATGCCTTCGATACGGTCTGGCACCCCGCTCTGCTCACCAAACTCTCCTCCTTTGGTATCCATGGAAATCTCCACGCATGGCTGGTGGACTTCCTCTCTCGTCGTAGTCAACGTGTGGCCCTGAATGGGTTTCTCTCATCTCCTCTTCCTGTTCAGGCTGGAGTTCCCCAAGGCAGTGTTCTGGGCCCTGTGCTTTTTCTGGTCTTCATCAATGATCTCTCCGACTCTCTTGAAAATCCTCTCTATCTCTTTGCTGATGACTCCACTCTCTGCCGCTCCATTCCTCATCCCTCAGAGCGGCAGTCTGCAGCCTCCTCACTCTCTGCAGACCTGAACAAAATCACTGACTGGGCAAACAAGTGGAACATGTCTTTCAATCCTGACAAATCTCACTCTCTTACGATGTCTCTCTGAAAAGACCGACTGGACAACCCTCCCATCCACTTTCTGAATAATCCTCTCCAAGAAGTTCTGTCACTCAAGCTTTTGGGTCTCACTATCTGCCATGATCTTTCCTGGGAAAACCACATTTCAAATCTGGCCTCCAAAACCAGTCGCCGACTGCGCATCCTCCATCGTGCGAAGTCCTTCCTTGGCACACCTGAGCTCCTCACCACATACAAGGCTTTCATCCGCAGCTCAATGGAATACTGCTCTCCCATCTGGGCTGGTGCTCCTGCCTCACACCTAGCTCGTCTTCACGCTGTTGAAACCAAAGCGTTCAGAATCATTGGAATCTCCCGTGATGAAGCTACCTCCGAGGGCCTTTCACTTACTCACCGCAGGCAGGTTGGTGGTCTTTCTGTCTTCTACCGACTCCTCTCCGGCCTTGCTCCTCCAGCTCTCTCTGGGCTCTGTCCCCCAAATATTCCTAAAGGTCGCACAAGATCTGCCTGCAACCCTCTTATGGTTAAACTGCGAAAATCAAGACTCTCTGCTCACCTTCACTCTTTCATTCCTCTGTTCTCCCACCTCTGGAACAAACTCCCCCACTCCCTTCAATCCCACTCCTCCCTCCAGGTCTTTAAAACAGCTGTTCACCACCATCTCTTATCTTCCCCCATACAACAACATGCATTTTAAAGGCCATTTTCCCTGCTAGAGCGGGGGTTAGCCTTGCGGTCCCCATGACAATCTTCTCCATTTTGCCCTATTTTCTGCATCCCTCCTTGTTAATCTCTCCAAAACCTTAATCTGTTCTACCCCCGCTAATTTCACCACAAATCCTCTTTTTTGAAATACCAACTTCTTTCCTGGAAGTCCTTGGTGTCCTTGTGTTTATACTTCTCCCACCCCCCTTCCCACGCCACCTCCACCCAAGCCCTCTCCCTCCCACACATTACCGATGTCCCTCACAAATGTTGTGTTTACGTGCTTCCCCTTCTCTCCCCATCTTGTCTACCGCTCCCCTTTTTATACACTTTATTTGTTTGTCTGTTTGATTTGTTTGTGTGATAAATGTTAGCTTTTTCACGAGCCTCGATTATGTATACAAAAAAAAAGGAAAAAAAATGGAGTTTGTTCCAGAGGCGGGAGAAAAGAGGAATGAAAGATTGAAGGTGAATAGAGTCTTGATTTTGGCAGTTAATGTTTTTAATTAATTATAACTGTTAAACATTATTAAACAATTAATGTAACAAGTGTTGTTAGACAAATTGAATTGTGGATTTTTTGTGAAGGTTTCCTCAATTTGTCTTGCCTGCCTTGTGACCTCCTTTGCAGACGACAGCGATGATGAATGTGACAACTACATCACTCCTCACGAATCAAAAAACAGCGAGCAAGAGGATCGGTGTTCATGGACGGGGAAAGAGAATGGCTGCGCAGAAGGCCGAGCACCTCTGGAGGTAAAGCTTAGTCAGTGGCAAGTGGATGTAGACTGGGACCCTCTGCTCGTCAAATCACTCAGAGTCCCAATCCGATATCTTTGTGCTTCAGGAGGAAGAGATTTGCACCAACAATGTGCCATTGGCTTCCCAGACGACGGTTTGCGTTTCACCCGATGACAAGGTGTCCTCGAGAGGTGGGATTGGTGGTGAGGACGACTCATGTGATGTCTTGTGTGACATCGCCCTCCCACTCCACATGACCCTCAAAGATGTAGTCGATATCCTCAATGACGAGGAAAACTTTGCTGACCTTTGTATGACCTTGGGATGTTAAACCACGATTGTAAATTATTTTCTTCCTTTTTTGAAAGTTGGACTTTCATACATGTTTTGAAAAAAAGAAATTTTTATTTTCAAATGAAGGGAGTTTAAAATATAAAGATGAACAATCGTTTGTGTCAAACCGTGTTTTTTTTAAACTCTGCCACCGAAGGTTATGTTTTCACCCTTGTTTGTTTGTTACCTTCGGTGGGTGGAGGTTGTTTTCACCCCTGCCTGTTTGTTACCTCTGCCAGCAAAGGTTATATTTTCACCCCTGCCAGTTTGTTACCTCTGCCAGCAAAGGTTATATTTTCACCCCTGCCAGTTTGTTACCTCTGCCGGCAATGGTTATATTTTCACCCCTGCCTGTTTGTTACCTCTGCCAGCAAAGGTTATATTTTCACCCCTGCCAGTTTGTTACCTCTGCCAGCAATGGTTATATTTTCACCCCTGCCTGTTTGTTACCTCTGCCAGCAAAGGTTATATTTTGACCCCTGCCTGTTTGTTACCTCTGCCACCGAAGGTTATATTTTCACCCCTGCCTGTTTGTTACCTCTGCCAGCAAAGGTTATATTTTCACCCCTGCCTGTTTGTTACCTCTGCCAGCAAAGGTTATATTTTCACCCCTGTCTGTTTGATACCTCTGCCACCGAAGGTTATATTTTCACCCCTGTCTGTTTGTTACCTCTGCCACCGAAGATTATGTTTTCACCTGTCTGTTTGTGTGCAGGATATCTCAAAAGGTTGGGGATGGATTTGAACGGTACCTGGTGGGCTGGCCGGAGCCAACATCACCGCTTTACACAAAAAATGTGCAAAAACAGATCCTTACAACGACAGACCAATCAGCCTGCTCCCAATTATCAGCAAAGTCATGGAATCCATCATTGCTTCGGATATCAAATCCTTCCTCTTCTCCAATGGCTTGATCTCTGATCATCAATTTGGTTTCAGACCAGGTCACTCTACTCTGGACATGCTGTGTCTGCTGTCTCAACAATGGATGGAGGTCCTCAATGCCAAACAGGAAATCAGAGCCGTCTCCCTTGACATATCACGTGCCTTCGATATGGTCTGGCACCCCGCTCTGCTCACCAAACTCTCCTATGGTATCCATGGAAATCTCCATGCATGGTTTGTGGATTTCCTCTCCTGTCATAGTCAACGTGTGACCCTGAATGGATTTCTCTCATCTCCCCGTCCTGTTCAGGCTGGAGTTCCTCAAGGCAGTGTTCTGGGCCCTGTGCTTTTTCTGGTCTTCATTAATGATCTCTCCAACTCTGGAAAATCCTCTCTATTTCTTTGCTGATGACTCCACTATCAACCCTCAGATCGGCAGTCGACAGACTCTTCACTCTTTACAGACCTGGATAAAATCACAAACTGGTCAAACATGTGGAACATGTCTTTAAATTCTGACAAATCTCACGAAGTCTCTCCATAATGACAAACTGGAAAACCCTCCCATCTACTTTCTGAATAATCCTCTCGAAGAAATTCTGTCACTCAAGCTTGTGGGTCTCACTATCTGCCATGATCTTTCCTGGGAAAACCACATTTCCAAGCTGGCCTCCAAAGCCATTCACCGACTGGGTATCCTCTGTCGTGCGAAGTCCTTCCTTGGCACACCTGAGCTCGTCAACACATACAAAGCTTTCAGCCGCAGCTTGAAAAAGTACTGTTCCCCCCCTCTGGACCAGTGCTCCTGCCTCACACCTCGCTCGGCTTCACGCTGTGGAAACCAACGCTTTTAGACTCATTGGAATCTCCCGCGATGAATATCTCTCTATCTATCTCTATCTATCTATATCTATCTATATCTATCTATATCTATCTCTATCTATCTCTATCTATCTCTATCTCTATCTATCTCTATCTATCTCTATCTATCTCTATCTATCTCTATCTATCTCTATCTATCTCTATCTATCTCTATCTATCTATCTCTATCTATCTCTATCTATCTCTATCTATCTCTATCTATCTCTATCTATCTCTATCTATCTCTATCTATCTATCTCTATCTCTATCTCTATCTCTATCTCTATCTCTATCTCTCTCTCTCTCTCTCTCTCTCTCTCTCTCTCTCTCTCTCTCTCTCTCTCTCTCTCTCTCTCTCTCTCTCTAAGCAGGTTGGGGGTCTTTCTGTCTTCTACTAACTCCTCTCCGGCCAAGCACCCCCTGCTGTCTGTGCTCTGTCCCCACAAATATTCCTTCAGGTCGCACAAGATCTGCCAGCAACCCTCTTCTGGTGAAACTGCCATAAATCAAGACCCTCTGCTCACCTTCACTCTTTCATTCCTCTTTTTTCCCGCCTCTGGAACAAACTCCCTCACTCTCTTCAATTCCACTCCTCCCTCCAGGTCTTCAAAAACAGCTGTTCACCACCATCTCTTATCTTCCCCCATGCAAAACCTTGATCTTTTACACCCCATTAATCCATCCCAAATGCACCTTTTTCTAATTACGTTTTTTCCTGAAAGTGTCCATGTTGTTTATCCCGTGTACCTAGCCCAGCCCTCTCCCTTCCATAGATCTCCAAATGTCCCTGTTCTCTACTGTTGTGCTTCCCTCTCTCTCCTCAAATTTTCTTTGTTTTATGTTATTTGTGTTAGCTCTTGCACAAGCCTTGACTTAGTATACAAAAAAAATTGTTATTTTTTATTTATACTTTAAATTAATGATTGCAGGAGACTCCCCATGATATTTAGGATTTGAGGGGTACATCAGAGGGAAGCCTCGTCAGCTTGAACAAAGGAAGGTTGGAAGAACCATTATGATGTCATTATGAATTGCAGTCCGACTGGTTCAGGAAATACATCTTTAAACCCAAAATTGATACTTTCAATAACTCATCTCATTGGTGAGCTGAGTGTGGAGATACCACTCCAAATACATGTCAAAGGTCACTTTGCTGGGAGTTGGACATAAAACTGACGACGTGGTATCAGGTGGGGGAAGGAAGGGAGAAATATTTTATGAATTGCAAAGAAAATAACAAGTTCTGTATTTGATAAGGAAAGGTTTCAACAAAAATGGACATTTGAGATGAAGTGCAACCTTTGAGACGAGGTTTACACATGCAAATCATCCCAGAGAACAAAATGTCCACCTTGGTATTGTATTGCTTGTGTGCACTGAAGGTGAGTTAAATTCACGAATAAAATAAAAGTACGTTACATCAGCACGTTGAATCACTGCCATTCTGGGATAAAATAGAGTCATTCGTGGTAGTGAAACTTCAAGCTTCGTATCCCATCGGAGCACCTGAACGTACATCTGATGGTGCCTGCCTGTGTGATCTCACGGCATCTCTATTTAAAGTAAGACGTAATCAGCCAGGAAAGTGATGAAGTGCAAACAATGCCACTTAACCTGGGGGAGGGAGTGATGACAAGGAGGTGGGTGAGAACAAAAAGTGATTACCAATGTACAGTACTCAATTCCTCTTCCAGGCAATAGTTACGCCATCATTCACAATAGTACAGCGGATAAGCTCTCATATTTTAACAAATTGTGCATTTTTTGAGAAAAGCATGAAATTTCTAGCATAGTTAGTATGTACCATAAGGTTTATTTTCAGATGTGGAGGGAAGTCAGATTTGACCTCTGAGGACCGTGAGAGGTCAAATCCAAAATGGCCGCCAGTCCACCGGGTCTAATGTTCAAACGCGCTTATAAGTGTCATTTCCAACTAAATTGGGGATGCCCATTCATTTGGTGATACTTTTGAGATCGCCAGAACTCAAGGACATGCATTTAGGTCATGGTCAAGGTCAAATTACGTTAAATATCTATTTTTATGATACTGCAGTTGGAACTGCTATTGGAAAAAGTTTTAAAAGTTCA
Source organism: Myxine glutinosa (assembly GCF_964187855.1). Lineage (NCBI taxonomy): Eukaryota > Metazoa > Chordata > Myxini > Myxiniformes > Myxinidae > Myxine > Myxine glutinosa. The sequence continues at coordinate 363,782 of NW_027616393.1, forward strand.
AATGAACTTTATTTTTTCAGGTACAGGGATAGGTACAGAACACCCAAAGACCAGAAATGATGAAAAAAAAGTGTTTACACTGCAAGGAATGATGCAATAACCTCTGAAAAAATAACTGTAGTTAACCAAGTATGTCCACCAAAGCTTACATTAAATCAAGTGCAATGATGAAAATTGGTAATGATCTAAATCTAACAGTCTCCAGAACAGAAGCACAGTGCAGTGCACTTGAGTGCAGCTTTGGCACACTTGCAGCGTCCAGTGCACCCTTTCTTGCAGCCACAGTGGATCAATTCATGGCACGATTTTGATGCTTCAGGAAGAGTGGTCCAAAGAGGCTGCCACCCAGTTGTCTCCTTTGTCCAGCCCCAGTCAGGTGGGTCTGGCATCTCTGGATCCATGACCAATGCCTGGTTACAGCAGTTGGCGTGGTAGCAAGTGCACTTGATGTGCTGCTTGAGTGTTGCCTGGGTTGGAGGAATGTTCTCTAGAGTTCTACACTTCCGTGTGAAGAGCTGTTTCCTGGCATCATTCACGTCCGTGCTCTCACTTTTTCTATCGTACATCAGCACCACAAATCGCTCTTGCAGTAACATTGGGCCTTCACTGACCTCACTTGGCATGCCTAGGAGTTCATTGAAAGCATCATTCACCTCTGGGCATCCCCAATTCAGTTGGAAATGACACCTATAATGTTTTTCTCCACTATTTGGTTCCAAAATTAAGCGCGTTTGAACATTAGACTCGGTGGACTGGCGGCCATTTTGGATTTGACCTCTCACGGTTCTCAGAGGTCAAATCTGACTTCCCTCCATATTTGAAAATAAACCTTATAGTATGCACTAACTATGTTAAAAATTTCATGCTTTTCTCATAAAATGCACAATTTTTGTGTTTATCTGCTGCACTACAAGGGAGGCTCTTCATCCTATGGCAAGAGAAACAAGCAATTGGGGGTTTAATGCACTTGTACGAGTCTGGAAAGTGCGGAACACAGTACTCCTTTCACTTTCATTCAAACAAAGTGGAACGAATGACCAATTTAATAAAACTGTTGTTAAACTACAACGGTTTAACGTTGACTTGGTGGACTGCATACCTCTGCCATGCTCAACAGTTTACATTTTGTATCCCTCTGATAGGCCAGATCTGGATGCAGACCTGAAGCAAAATCTAATTGGCTTGTTCTTGTCACCTGTCCAACTAATGCACCAAGTTTCGTCCGAATCCATCCACAACTTTTTGAGATGTTGTGCTATATATCGTTTTTGGCCCCATCTCTCAATGGTGAAGAATCGCTTAAAAAATCAGCATATCCGGATCCATATCCTCAACAAAATTTTATCAATTCGTCCTTGTCACACACCCAACCTGTCCACCATATTCTGTCCGAATCTGGCCATAACTTAGAGATATCCTGCTCACAAAGAGACATGAAAACAACCTACATCCACAATCGATGGTGGAGGTAACTACACAATCTGTCTCATGCGAGTGCTGCTCGCTCTATCTGGACTACCGTGTTCTTCCTCAAACCACCTCGTTTGCCAGATTTAGTACCGAGCAACCGATGCCCGTTCGAGATAATGAAAGCTGTTATGATGCCGTGATTGAGGAAACAACGATGTCAGCCAATGTGGCTGCCACTCTCAAAACGCACGGTTCGACGATGTCATCTGAAAACGTCCAACGCTCCAACAAATGTGCATCGAGCTTGGTGGAGAGTACAAAAAAAGATGGTGCTTGTGAAGGTCACATTGATTGGAAATCTGGATTCCACACTCCCAATGCTAATCGACCATTCTCAAACAGGATCTCTTGCTCATACGCAAGGGTCTTCCGTGGATGTTCATTATATAGTTTCTGGTTGTGACGTCCCTGATGGTTTCTGCCAAGATGTTTATCACTCTCAATATCATGATCACATTTAAACTGCTCACTGGGTTTACAAGGTTTACAATGTTCCATGATCATCATCCAAGTCATCCACTGCAAGTGAGCGATCAGTACGCTAGATCCATTTGTCATTCGAAATAGTGAAAGTAAATGGCAATTTTCATTTTGATGATTTCACGTCCATATGCCGAAAATGCAGCAGATAATTTTTAGTTTAACCTGCGTTGGTAGAAAGAGTTGTAGTTGTTCCTCTGCTGGCTCGTCTATACTCATGATGTAAATGGGATGGTGGTGGTGGTGACATCATCTGGCTGTATGATATTTACCTCCACCAATGAAGGTGGACGGAGGTTATGTTTTTATGTTTCCACCCGTCTGTTCGTCTGTCTGTCTGTGAGCAGGATATCTCAAAAAGTTATGGACGGATTTAGACAAAACCTGGAGGACAGGTTGGGTATGTGACAAGGAAGATTCAACCTTACGTGGTTCGGCCGCCATATGCGTTTTAACACAAAAGCCTTAAAAACCACTGAAAATACATCCTGGCGAGGGTTTGCAATCTCCGATTGCTCTTTTTCTTGTTTGAGAATGTTTTTCCTGCATTGCTAGAAAAAAACAAAAGCTAGAATGTGGATATCCAATAAAGCTCACCAGAGGACTACAGTCGAGAGACGTGTGTGCCGCCACACAGAGTACGACTCCACAAACAATCCTTTGTTGGGCATTGCTGCCGCCATCAGCTCTTTTATCCTGATGCAAAACGGAGGGTGAGGAAAAGAGGGAGAGGAGAGTTAAAGGCCAAGCAACCTATAGATACGATGCTGATGGGCATGGTCCATTTTTTTTTCATTTTTAGGTTGTGTCGAGAGCTCATGGGTTGTTTGGGAATATCTACTTAGAGTAGACTATGACGTGTCTGAACCAAAAAAACAATTGTGCCTCAACTCCACAGCCTAAGGTGTAGGTGACAAGACTCGCTTTTGATACCAAGTACGGCTAACACAAAGCTTCATCTTGTGGACATGTAATGTGTCTGGATACATATACAGGCAGTCTCCGGTTTCCGAACACAATGTGTTCTTGAAAATATGTTGTAAGCTGGATGTTCCGAAGCAGGAACAATAAATCCCCTTTAAATCCATGTAATAAGGGATTAATTGGTTCCCGAACACAAATTAAACCCTACTTTCGACATAAAAACGTTATTAAATGTGCTTTTAAAATAAAAAAAAGAAATAAATTGATGTTATAAAATATAAATAAATAAAAATAATAATATAAAATAAAAATAAATACCGACAGTAATTTATAATAAAGCCTAAAAACGTGTACATACAAATCTTTTTTGGGCAATCGACAGACACCAGCAGCAGTTGGGGGAGGTCAACGTGTACAAATATAGCACAATACACGACACTCGACAGTATGGTGCCACCAAAAAGCCAGATGTATCATGGAAACAGGTATGAATCCCTGCATTCTGCTGTTCGGTGCACGGCCCCCCGCATTGTTTGTTTTCCTGCATTCGAACATCCGATTTGCTGCATGCTCAGCCCGGTATGTTTGAAAACTCATAAACCTATTTTTTTTAATATAAAAATGTTATTAAATGTCGTTAAATAAACAAATAATACTAAAAAACACCATTTAGTGTCGTCTGATGATTTTTGACTGCGATACATTCGGTCGTTACTTATCCAATCTCAACCAAACTTGACAGGAGGACTCAGGGTCACACAATGAAGAACCACCTTTAGAGGCCATTTTTCCCTGCAGAGCAGGGGTTGGCCTTTTCCAAGGTTGGAGCAAATTCATTTTCCCCCTCCCCTCTCCCCAAGAGGGTTTTCCCCGCGAATGGGGGATGCGTGTTGAGGTGCATTAGCCATGTCAAGTTAGCTTTGTCGTGGCGTTTTTCCAAGGTCACTTATAATAACAAAACCAAAGATAATAGCATAATATTAATCTTATTACAAAACAATATTAATACTAATAATATCCCACCTCCCAAGGGGTTTTTCTCCTTGAACAAACACTGTGTTAACGTGTATAAATAGCTTATCGTGGTGTTTTTGTGGGAGCACCGGCCTCCACCAGAAGTAAAAAATATTATAAACCACAAACACGTTTGATTACCTTTTAAAACAGTCGCTCCAGCTGTCTAAGAAAAAAGTGAAAGGGAGGAAACCCGGGGTGTGTTCAGTTACCAAGCAGCTAGCTAGCACTTGCCAAGCCAGCCGTTCCTTATCGGCGGTTTTGAATGGAATGATTGCTCGAATGCTGAAACCACTTAGCAAGTGCTCTACAACAAACTCGGTAATTGAACACACAACCCCTCCCAATGTTCTTGAGGCCAGACATTAGATCTACTGATATCTATATGCCACTGAGTGGAATGGCCCTTCCTGCCACTCCCGTATGGAACGGGTGTACTAGTTAGAGTAAATTGAACGTGTACAAGTATAAGGGGTGACGAGGGATAACGAGCTGGAGGGGTTTACGGTGAAGCAGGGAGAGCACCTCGCCGTTTCTTATGCCCATAAAGAACCTCATGGAGAGAATGGCATGCGAAATGTTGGAAGAGTGTTGGGGCACGCCGTGTGAATTATGGTGTGAATGGATAATCAAGTCTCTAGTGTCCATTTTCCTGCGTTCAGTACTCAGCGTGGTATGTTCAAAAAAGCCGCGTTCGTGTGAATTTACCGAATGTTCAAAAGACCGAAACATGCTTATAAAGTATAATGTTCGTATGAATGGATGTTCGGAAGCTGGGTGTTCATAAACCGGAGACTACCTGTACAGTATATTTAAATAATGTGATGGACAAAACTGTGGACATGTTCTAGTTCTGCATACTCGCATCTTTGTCAACATCGTGGAAGTGACTTTGCCATCAGATTACTGGACAAAGTGCAATTCAATCTCTCCATGTACCTTCCTCTGCTGAAAATGGTGACAATGAAGCGGTGTTGTCCTATTGGCTGCACCGCATGGGGGCCGATCTTGCAAAGCAATCGGAAAAAACTAGAAGGGGGCTGGCCAATCACGATAACCTGTGAATGTTTGATCTGAGGAGGGTCCTCACCAGTGAGGCACTGGGGTTGGGGAAATGAGAAAGGAGGGAATGGATGAAGACAGGAGGATCAAACGATAGGTTGTTGCCTGGGAATGAAAGCTTGTTGCATCACCCTGTTCTCCACCTACTGTATTAGGAGCAGTGAAGGGAAACAAAACTAAGTAAAAGGGTCACATGATACAATACATAGCAAAAGTTATATTGTGCAAAACATTCTGGACATTAGATTTATGGAAGATTCCGACCGACAATAAAAGTCTGACCTTGCACAAAGAAAATGCAGAAAAATGGAGGTAATTGGGTGAAAAGGTTATTCCTGCTTTTGTCCCGGACACTACTTTTTCTGTCCTTGTATTTATTGATGCCCATGGGTTCATGTGCACGTGCAAATGAATTTTGTTGGAGTTAGACGCTGCGCCTGCCATCGTAGACAAAACTAAAATTAAATGCTTAAAGGTTAAGACATAAGAAGGCTATTTAGCCCACCATACCAGTGCCATATACACATACCTCGGTGCTGCCACCTTCCGCAGGTACGGTGTTATTTATAAAGCTTACAGCAAATTGGGAATTTGGCGAGGCCTACTCCTTCTAAAAGATACTATGGGATGTTTAGTGCGCATGACATCCATGATCTGACGAATGTCCTCAAAGATTCAGCAGCCCCTATTAGCACCACATCATACGTTTTTCTTTGTCTACTTTACAAGTTTGCAAGAAGACAGGTGAATGGTGAGCTTGTGAGCAACCGGAAAGCATTTCCCATCCATATGAACCGCAGATGCTCCAATTACCAATACGAATCGTAAAACAGCAAAATAATGTATCAATGGTAGAAGGTTCGAAAAACAATAATATCGACAAAGTAACCGTCCTCGTGCTGGCTTACTGTTTTACCAAGTAGCTGCAGGGTATCTTGACACAGTTTGTGTAAGGGCCAAGGCAACGTAGCATGTCTTCAACCGTCAGCGTTTGAACCAACTTGCAGCTGTTAAACACACACGTGCTCTCCATGTGTACAAAAGCTTGGCGCATACACGGTTCATTTGGAGATGTATATTTGTACAAACCGCATTGCTAGTCTGTACGCGATTGGATACTGAGGCTATTCAGCCTTCAACTCAATACTCCGTAATTCTAGCCATTTAAATTCGAGGTCAACTACCGCGCATCTCGACATCCAATGTACACGGGCGGCATTAACAAACAACACCGAATGGGAAACGGCCTACGTGCAGATGTGGGGTGCACCATCACCTGTTACCGTGCGCCAACACTGAACTCCCCATGATAAGTGCACATCTTGCTACATTTTAAACACGGAAAAAAGAAAGAATCATGACAGACCGGCCGAAGGTTTCATTTACCACAAGTTGTTTGAGATGAGTTGTTGGGCCAGGAAAAGAAACACTGCCAGAGATAGAGGACAATAAGCGATGGGTGAAGTCAGAAAAGACGACACAATTACAAATCAAATTATACATATATTGAAATTATCCATCACCACAGTTACCATCATAGCTGATAGTTCAAATCATGTAAAATAAGCCACCATGGTTCTCGACTAAGTGGTTTCAAATAAGCAAACTCCTACATCCTTAGAAGATGATTAATTAATTAATAGCGGATGGAAACAACACGAAATGACCATGGGTAAACTTCATCTTCCTCACCTGAGCCACATAAGAAGGCATCGTAGCCAGCCTCGTGAATTTGGCCTCCATTCACTGCAAATGAATTTTATGGTCAAAGCAACATTTTAAAAATTTTGCTGTTCTCTTTCTACAGGTGTTAATACTCAGGGATTCGATAAGCGACAGGGAGAGGTTGATGGTGAACAAGCTTGACACAAGGGGGTAGGGAAACACGTAAATAAGAATCCACAAGAGCACTACAGTATGAGATGGTGAGTGACAATCATCCCAGACAATTAAATAATCTTACCCTACAACAAAAAAAGGAAAAATAACATAGGGGCAATACCCCTGGCATTCACCTGGTAGAATAAACAGTATACTGCACTGACTAAAGGTATTTGAAACCTATTTCAATGGTTGCTAGAAGACAGGGAAGCATGTAGAATCATACTAACATAACCATAAGACTTTAAATAAACAACAAAAAAAAATACCTATTTTGGGGGGACAGCCCTCTCCCCCCATAGACCACCTGAGACCCGGATTTTTAAATGACAGGAAAAAACTTTGATACAACACGGGTGATTAAGGTTGTGATCAAGTTTCATCAGAATTGCACGTATAGTTTCTGAGAAGAACGCAAACACCGATTTTGGGGGGCAAGCACCCCGTAGACCCCTACAAGGGCAGATTTTTTTAAATGCCGTGAACAAACTTTGGTACATCATGGGTGGTGAAGGTTGTGGTGAAGTTTCATCGAAATAGTGTGTGTAGTTTCAGAAAAGAAAGCAAATTCCTATTTTGGGGGGTCAAACCTGGAACCACTTTGACCCCCCTGTAAACCCCCAAAGAGGCAGATTTTTTTTAATGCCGTGAACAAACTTTGGTACATCACGGGTGATGAAGGTTGTGGTAAAGTTTCATCGAAATAGTGTGTGTACTTAGAGGAAAAAGCAAATTCCTATTCTGGGGGGTCAAACCTGGATCCACTTTGACCCCCGGTAGACCCCCTTAGCCCCCGATTTTTTAAATGCCGTGAACAAACTTTAGTCACGACAACAAACATAATTTGTGCCAAATTTGGTCACAATCCCATCAGCGGTTTCGGAGAAGAAGTTTCAAGTGCTTACGGACAGACTGACTTACTGACGGACTGACTGATGGACGACGCGCCATCGCATAACTCCCCTGAACTTTGTTCCAGGTGAGATAACTAGAAAGCATCTGAAAAGTCATTACGATTGAGAAAGGTCATTACACTGGCATTTAAAGCTGTAGGTGGGCCTTCAACCAGAATGGAGTATCTGTACTTGCTAGCATTGAAAAGAAAGTCGGTGCAGGTGTGTACCGATGAAAGTAATTTATTGAACGGACTTTTTGAAAAACTGCCATCAGGGAGACGCTTTCATGTAAGGCGGATGGAGAAGAACATTTTCAAAAAGTCATTTGTACCATGTGCGATTCAAATGCTAAATTCGAATTCCTAGCCATTTGCTGTTTCGTCCATCTTCCACATTTTATATCTTTTTATAAATTACTAGCTGAATGCACCCGGCGTGGCCCTGATTCTTTTTGAATGAATTTAATCTTCTGTGCATAAGTCTGACGCGAGCCCAGTATCAGTTAGTGCTCAACGATTCCTTGTTCTTTCTTCTGTCGGGCCCCGCGAGAGAGAATTTTGAAAGCATGTGTTGCAATCAGTCAGATATTCCTATTAAGTGCATAAGTTGTACTTCAAGAGAATTTTGAAAGAAGAAGAAGATTTATTGCGAAATGGGCCCAGCCCGGCCGAGGCGGCCTCGACCGGCCTTACCACCTAGCCTATAACCTTCCCGGGGCCCGTCCCGACATTTTTTGTTTCATAGGTTTCCTCCTATCTTTCACCGTTCAGGAGATTAGCGCGTGCAGACAAACAAACAAAAACTTTCTTTTATATATATATATATATCAATAATAATATATATATATATATATATAGAATAAAAGATATATTTATATATTTTATATCTTTTTATTTTGTTTTCTTATTCCCTTTGTGTTTTATGTTTTTTTTATCATGGTTAACTTACGGTGTCACCAAAGAATAATTTCTCTGAATATGGAACAATAAAGATGTATTATTATTGAAACATCTAAAAAACAAGCATTCTGAGTATTGCGCTGCAATACATGTCCCCTACCGGCAGTCTGTCGTCCGGGAAACTGTTGGGGAAATTACCAAGGGTTATTTACCCACAGGTTCTGAATCGTTCCCAATCGCTAATTACCTCAGGACGGGCTCACCTGTGATTCGCACTCGGGACTTCGATTTATACATCTTGCAGACAGGTCAGCAGAAGCACGAGAAAATAAGTTGTTGATAAAGAACCTTTCGAGTCGCTAAATATTAGTAATTTATTATATTTTCCGGTTCATGATCAATGATCGATGTGTATATATATATATATGTTGCTCGGCTTGGCTCCGCCCCTCCCGAAAGCGCGCGCTGTCGCGCTTTTTACGTTCGCGAGACAAGGCTGAGGGCGTGCAGTGCGGCTTGAGGAGAACTCTAGAATAAACAAAGTGCCATAACTTTGTCAAAAATGATCGAAACGTCGTGAAGTTCGAACTTGATCTGTAACTTATCATGAGGAAACCATGTACCAAGTTTGAAATCATTAGCATTAAGAGTTTAGAAAAAAAGTCCGGAAAACTGTTCTTTGCGTGACGGACTGACAGACTGACAGACGGACAGACGGAGGGACGGCGTGCAAACCTATAGTCCCCTCCGGTGTACACCGGTAGGGGAATAAAAATACAAAATGAAAATTGACGATTGAAAATTGACAACCTTGACCTTTTGATCTAAAACACAATCGGCTTTTAGATTTTGATTGGTGAACCAATTCAGTGACCCAACATGCCAATTCGTAAACTTTCAGGTCAATTGGACGAAAATTGACAATTTTATGACGTAGACCTTTGACCAAATCATTAATTTGTCTTCTCCATATTATCGTAATAAAGCTTTGTTGGAAATATGATGACAAAGTTCAAATGGTGAATTGAAATTTCAGGTCAATTGGATGAAAATTGATGATTGTGATTCTGACCTTCGACCTTTTGACAAAAACATAAATTTGTCTTCTCCATATTCTCAATAAAACTTTGCTGGAAATTTGATGACAAAAGCTCAAATGGTTAAAAAAAAGGTTATGGCCTGGCGAGACACACAGGCAGAAGTGATTGCAAACCCCATCTCCCGGTGCGTTGGCAGCGGGCTAACAAACATGTTTTGCTGGAGTTGTCCCAAGATTTCCAGAATCACACTTTATCAGAAAAGGTAAGTCAAAACTCCAAAGAATGATTTGCACCACTCTTGGTTTAACGAAATAAAATAACGAATTACAGTTACCATAAACATTATTACACAATATCACTCCAAATCCACCCAGAAAACCTCAACGATCGAAACAACATGTGCCAGGATGAATCTCAAAGAATTTCTGCGCGAGCTCCCACATGGATACCGTAGCGGATGTGCCCGGGCGCGTGTCTGATTTTTGGAAACAGGAGCTTGTCTTTGACGTTCCTGAAAAGAGTCGGTCACAGTGGCCATTAGGCAGTTATACAAACAAATCGGAGGACTGTGTACATGTGGAGGCCGTGCTAGTACATTCAACAATCTAAGAACAAAGGCAAACAAGGAAGTTCATTTTTCTGTCAATTTGCAGTTAGGACCTCTCCCTGATGTTAACACCGCTCCAGTTTCAATGTACATTCTCAAGAGTAACTTGTTCTTTTACTGTTGGCTCATTGAAGGGCTATAAAGTAGGTGGTTCCAAAGTACATATAAGACGAATTAAAGCTGACAGGTAATGCAGGTAAGGAGGTAAACCACCAGGTGAAGGACCCTCTCACCTCTGAATTGTTGCATGCAATCCTGACAGGGTAGCCACTGCACTTCTGTTATAGCATCGGAAGTCCTGCCGTTCATAATAATCTCATTTACATCACAGCTCATGGTGGTTAAGTCACTTTAAAGCAGAAGTCTATGTATGTTGCAAGTTGACATCACATTTGAGCTACATTCGATGTGAGTTGCATTGGTGCAGAGGAACGAGCGGTACAAAAGAGTCAAAGCGATACAATTTCAAGGAATGCTTACATTATGAGATGGCAGAGGTATAGGGAGGAGGTGTTTAAAGGATATCTATCTGACAATGTGTTTTTCGTCATGTAAAAAAAAATAAAAAAACACCTGAACCAGGTTGGATATAATATGTTCTTCCAGACAATGTGTGATAATATCCTGTCACTTCTTAAGGAAGACAATTAATTTGGGGTTTTCTTTGCTCAGAATGCCAATTACCCAACGTGCAGTGAGTCACTCATCGATGTCATTCGTTGTCAAATATGAACCACTTTTGCCATGTTATCTTTCAGTGTTATTATGTTATACACATATTTTGAACTTTTATTGGTGTTGTGCGACTTAAAGGCCGCCACCACCACCATCTTCCTTGAAGTTGGATTGCTGATGACTAAGGCCCCACTCCTCGATGCTTTTGACCCCACCTTCGAGCGTCGATAACAACTGTAAAAGTTCTTTGTACTCTATGTATGTTACGCCTCAGTCCTACAATGAGCTCATTCTCATGTATCTGCACCTTCTTGCTTCCACTCTAAACAGAACCAAAGTAAATGCTCTATATGAGAATAAGATGGATGTGCAGGCGTCAAATATGTTTTACAGTTTAACAATAAAAGGAATTGATGTTCATAGCAGTGACACAATGTTACTAACAGTCAGGGATAATAACTAACTAGAACGGCACTCTTCAACATCGCCACATCGACCGACATGTCCCCACCCGCATTATTACATCATCATACAGGGTCCGTCAGGGAGGTGTGGCGATTTTCAGAAAACTCGTACACAGTTATTTTTAGTCGAATTTCAATTTTTTTTTTTTTAAAGACTACATATATAATGCCATGTAATACACTGTAACAAAGACATTTTAAAAATGTAATTCATGTTTGAAAAATGACATCATCTAAATGGCGGCCGTTCTTGTCCAAGCATTCTTGCAGACGCGTGGAAAAGTTCCAGCATTTCTCAGCACAGCAGCATCCCTCAGCAGTTCCAGCATTCTTTCTGCGAACGTAAACCGCCGTACAAAATCATTCTGCTGCAGTTCTTGAACCACCATGATTTTGTACGCGTGATAATGAAGGTCCAAGTGCAAAATTCGACGAACTGATCTGTCTGACATCCGTAGAGCGCGAGCGTGCCGTACCGCTGACCGACGAGGGCTGGCCTCCACAGCTTGTCAAACCCTTTCGATGTTTTCCGGGGTCCTAACGGTTCGATCACCTCCCCGAGCTGCTCCCGGCCTCACAGATCCAGTTGTCCTGAAGTTTTTTACCCACTTCAATATTGTGTTTCGAGACGGAACGGCGCCACGTCGACCAACATTGAAGTGAGTACGAAATCTGCACTGTGTAAGCACCACCGAACTACCCATTTGAATAAACGTCTCAACAACAAAGACGCGATGTTCAATCGTCCACAGCTCCATGGCTACTGAAATGGCGCCTAACAACGAGTAACCAACAGCCATCACGCATGCGCTAGACCCCCCACTTGCATTGTTATACCCAATTCAAACATGAATTACATTTTTTTAATGTCTTTGTGACAGTGTATTAAATGGCATTATATATGTAGTCTTTAAAAAAAAAAAAAATTGAAATTCGACTAAAAATAACTGTGTACGAGTTTTCTGAAAATCGTCACACCTCCCAGCCGGACCCTGTACATACTTGTACCAAGTTTGATTTAAATTCCTTCAGCTGTTCTCAAGTATCATATTTTACCTGACATAACCTCTGACCTTTGACCTCGTCACCGCAAAATATAAGTAGTTCATCTTTACCTGATTAGACATACCTGTACAAATTTGACTAATATCCCTTCAGCCGTTATCAAGTTATCACAGTAACCAAAACCTATCACGGATGGACAGACGCATGGATGGATGGACTGACAACCCGCAAACATAATGCTTCTGGCGACTTTGTTGGCGGACACATAAAAATAAATTCAGGTGAAATAGACACAAATTGGATCACTCGTACACATGGTGCACAATAGACAACCTTTTTCATCGAAAGGGCGATATGTTTCGTATCGTAGATGCAAGGCAGCAGGTCGTTCAGCTGCTTCTTGAAATCCTCGTATTTTTCTGCAAAGACAAACTGAAGAGATGATCATTGTGAAGAGAACAGGCTGACATGTTTGAATGCAGTGAATGTCTCTTCAATCCCCCAAAGCTGTAGACATGTTAGGTTTCCTCCAGACAGGTGATTAGGGAAGGGTGCAAGTAAATGGGGGACAGGGTGCAAGTAAATGAGGGACAGGGTGCAAGTAAATGGGGGACAGGGTGCAAGTAAATGGGGGACAGGGTGCAAGTAAATGAGGGACAGGGCACAAGTTAAAGGGGGACAGGGTGCAAGTAAATTGGGGGGGGGCAGGGTGGAAGTAAAACAGGGTCAGGGTGTAAACAAATGGGAGGTGCTGTGTAAGTAAATGGGAGGGATAGGGGGGGGGGGAGGGGGAAGGGGTTATTCTTCATTTACAGCATATATAACTTTTTTTTATTCTTCATTTACAGCATATATAACTTTTTTTATTCTTCATTTACAGCATATATAACTTTTTTATTCTTCATTTACAGCATACATAACTTTTTCTATTCTTCATTCACAGCGTATATAACTTTTTTATTCTGCTCTAATACATCGAGTGCTTGTCTACCTCAGATCAAAACAAAACCCGCTGCTGCAAAAGAGCTTACCAGGTAGTGGTTTGAAGAATTTGTCAAAAAAATGCATCAAATCCAGCAAACAATTGTGGCCGACCACCGGCTGTTATGAACAACAAAAGCATGGTATTAATTAAAAATATACGAGCAAAATTAAACTTTAAACATATCATGCGAAAACTACACAGAGGATTCTTCGGACACGAAATATCAGCAGCAAAGAACAGGTGGTTTTGGCATGATGTAGCTGTAGATCACAGATTCAAACTTAGGAGTCGTACTATAAAAGTAAATTTGTGTATTTGTTTATATATTGTTATGTCGGTGGGGTAGAGTGATACAGTCACGTGAAAAAGTAAGTACACCCCATGTAAAGTTTTGACTTTTTCAACATATTTCAACATACAGCTATTTGATCTTCATTTCAACAATATTGATAGATAAAGGTGATATAATTTAACAAATATCATGAAACATTTACATTTTGTAGTCAATTGTATAATTTAAATAAACATAAATGCAAATTTCGCATGTGGAAAAAGTAAGTACACCCCTACATTTATCACTACTTCAAATACCTAAAATTAGAATCAGGTGCACCAGCTCAGGTGCAAATGATTAGAACATCGTTAGAGAGGATCTTGGAGGAACCTGTCTTATTTAAACCTCAGACATTTAGTTTGGTTTGCTCTTTGTTGTTGAAGTGTGCGGCGTCACCATGCCTAGATCAAAAGAGCTCTCTGAGGCCTTCAGAAAGAAGGTTATAGATGCCTACGAGTCTGGGAAGGGATTTAAAAAGATCTGCAAACAATTTGAAATCAATCATTCGACTGCCCGGAAGATCATCTACAAGTGGAGAAGATTCCAAACAACTGCCAACTTGTTCAGGCCAGGCCGCCCCAGCAAGTTCAGCCAGAGAGCAGACCGCAAGATGCTGAAAGAAGTCTCGAAGAACCTCAGAATGTCATCACGGGACCTACAGGTAGCTCTTGCCACTGTTGATGTCAAAGTGCACGAGTCTACCATTAGAAAGAGGCTGCACAAATTTGATCGACATGGGAGGTGTGCCAGGAGGAAACCTTTGCTGTCCAGAAAGAACATCAGGGCAAGACTAAAGTTTGCCAATGAACTACCATTAGGCAAAGAGCAGCACTTCTGGAACAATGTGCTCTGGACAGATGAGTCAAAGGTAGAGCTATTTGGCCACAGTACCAGAAGACATGTTTGGTGAAAAGCAAAGACAGCATTTGACTACAAGAACCTGATACCAACTGTAAAGCATGGTGGTGGAAATATTATGGTTTGGGGCAGCTTTGCTGCATCAGGGCCTGGGCAGCTCACCATCATAGAATCCACTATGAATTCTAAATTGTACCAGAGGGTGCTTGAGGATAATGTGAGGCCTTCTGTCAGAAAGTTGAAGCTCAACCAAAGGTGGACCTTGCAACATGACAATGACCCTAAACATACCAGTATATCCACCAAGGAATGGCTGAAAAGAAATAAATTTATTCTCTCGTTTATTCTCAGCTCTCCATGCTATCCATCGAAATCGAAGTTAAGTAATTGTTCCCATTTGTATTTTCGTTATAACTATTTATTTTATGGTGTATATATTGTCTCCCGACGAAGATTTTCGGTGCAAATCTTTCATACCTGTATTGAAAATCGTGTTAATTCGGGTCGTGTTTTGAGGCCTTGTAGTTGTACAGTGAACACTGTACAACCTTGAGGCTTTGTTTTTCTCTCAGCGGTCCGTGTTTTTGTGATCCAATAACTTTCGTTCTCTGTTTTCCCAGTCTTTTCACCCCATAGCCCTCTTCCTTGTGTAAATCACAACTCAAAAAAATCAAAAAAAAAAATTCCCTTCTCTGTTCTCATTCGTTTATTCATTCTTATTCGTTCGTTCGTTCGTTCTTCGACCACGTGTTTCTCCCCCATTTCCCCAGATAGATTGTCAAATTTCAACTCGTTATTTTATCGTCCATGCGTTATTGTTTTGATTATAGTTACTTTTGGTTTGAATTTCCTGTAACTTGTAATTATTTAATCGTGTTCTGCTCCTCGTGTGCGGCCTTGTAGTTGTACCCCCGTCGGTGTTTGTTATCTTAATCGTGTTTTGCTTGGCTCTTAGTTTTTTTCCCTTCTACCCCAAACATAATACTCTGTCTAACGTTCTAAATCCCCCCCACCACCCCCCCCCCCCCCACCCCCAAAAACCAAACAAACAAACAAACAAAAAAAAAAACATTTCTTTTCCTTTCTCCACGTGTACTGTTGACTCATCCTGTATTTTCTGTCCAGGTGTGCTGTTCGCCCCGCCCCCATTAACTCCTTGCCATCCACCGTTTGCCCTTCACGTGACTCGTGGTGGTCCCTCTCGGCTCTCCCCCCGTTGGTATTTTTGTGCACATAAGATTGTTCACGGTTCTGTTTAAATATTATTTAAATATGTATAACCTTTCCCCTTCAGTGTTTTACTCAGTGGTATTTTACAACACGCTGTTTTTCTTCCTATTTAAAAGGCTTTTCTCAATTTCCTCTCCAACTCATTCCACCTCAAAAAAAATAAATTCAATATCTTATACGTCTCCCTCACTACATGGTCTAAATTCACATTCATTCCATCCCTCCTCCATCATTCTGAACCAGATTGCTAACTTGAAAATCACAACAAACCCAATTTGTTTTCAATGTTCGTCTTTCATTAATCATCCACTTTCTAAACTCCCCTCTTGCCCCTCCCATCCAAATCCCTCCCCTTGCACCTACACTCCTAAACTCCCCCCTTGCCCCGCCACTCTTAAACTCCCCCCCTACCCCTCCACTCCTGAACTCCCCCCTTGCCCTTCCACTCCTGAACTCCCCCCTTGCCCTTCCCCTCCTAAACTCCCCCCTCACTCCTCCCCTTCAAAACTCCCCCCCAACCCCTCCCATTCAAATCTCCCCCCATACCATTCCTCTCCAATTCTCCCTCCTCCCCCCTCCTCCTCAAAGCTGCCTCCTCCCCACTTCGTCTCCCTTCTATCTCATACCTCCACCCCCCCCCAACCTTCTTCTTTCCTCTGCCCCCCCTCAAACAACCCCTCTCTGTGCCTCATCCCTTCACCTTCAAACCTTTCATCCTCCTCATCCTTCCCTTTCTTGGAACTCTTCTGCAATCGTTGACACACTAACAACTGCTCTCCCTACCTCCCCCTCTCATCCTTCATCTTACCCTACTCCTCCCCTCCCCTGTCCTGTACTCGATGCTCCCCCTCTCTCTTCATTAACGGTATGGACCTCAAACATCCGGGGCCTTCGCTCAAACCTGACTGATCTCTCCATACAGGTTGCTTCTGACAATCCAGACTTTATCTGCTTAACAGAGACTTTCCTCCTTCAAGATGTCTCTGATTCCTTAATATCTCTTCCTGGTTACTCCCTCCTCCGGTATGATAGACCTGAGCCTCGGCCTGGTGGTGGGGTGGCTATCTTTATCAAAAACTCTCTTCCTCACTCTCCTTGCACTGCCCTCTCTCCTCCTCACCCCCAGGAGTACCTCTGGCTACGGCTTCCTCTCCGCTCCCACCTTTTGTTCATATGTGTTCTGTACCGTCCCCCAAACAGTGATGACTCCATCTACATTTCACTGTCTGACAACATGGACCAACTTCTATCCACTCATCCCAACTCTCTCTTCCTCATACGTGGTGACTTCAATTGTCATCATGCCACCTGGTTGGGTGTGGGTTCCTCTCTCACCAGTCATGGCACCTCAGCAAAGGACTTCTGTGACTCACTGGGATTGACACAATCTGTCAATTTCCCGACCCGGATCTCAGCCAATGGAGTATCTTCTCTTCTAGACTTGGTTATGACTAACTTCCCTGCTAATGTCTGCTGCTCTTCTTCTGCTCCAATCGGTTCTTCTGATCATGTGCTTGTCAAAGTGGACATCTCTCTGGCCATTCTCAGAGAGCCTCCTCAGCGTCGACGAGTCTGGCATTTCACTCAGGCCGACTGGGACGGTCTTCAAGCAGCCATCAATCGTCTGGATTGGTCTCCCATCTCCACTGCCTCTGACATCAATTCTTCCTGGGAATTCTTCCAAAGCAAACTGATCTCTCTCATGCACAGATTTATCCCATCTCGCCTTCAGTTGTCTTACCCTTCCTCCCGTCCATGGTACACTGAATCTTGTGGTGAGGCAGTTGCCCTGAAACAACTTGCCTTTGCCTCTTGGAAGGCTAATCCAACTGAAGGAAATCTCAGTTCCTTCCACCAAGCTCGGAACAAGTGTGTGTCTACCCTCAGGAGTGCCAGGAAGCACTATCTCTCCTCACTCAAGAATGAACTCTCAAACCTGTCTCCTTCCTCCAAATCCTGGTGGCGTCTGGTCAAATCCGTTTCTGGTGTTTGTTCCCCCTCCATCCCCTCCCTTACCTCAAATGGCCACACAGTTGACATCGCACGTGACAAAGCCGAATGCCTCAACTCTGTGTTTGCCTCAAAATCCTTAGTCCCAAACCCATCTCTCTCTGTTCCCACCTTTCCCAGTCGATCCAAACTGCTCCTGGACTCTGTGACCTTCTCTCCTGACAAGGTGGAGGAGTTTTTTGTCAAACCTCGACTCTGATTCTGCAACTGGACCAGATGGCATCAGCCCACGGGTCCTAAAATCCTGCTCTGCCGCTCTATCTCACCCTCTCTCTGTTCTTTTCACCCTATCCTTTGCTCAAGGTCATCTGCCAGCATCCTGGAAATCAGCAAACATTACTGCTTTACACAAAAAAGGTGCAAAAACAGATCCTTGCAACTACAGACCAATCAGCCTGCTCCCAATTATCAGCAAAGTCATGGAATCCATCATTGCTTCGGATATTAAATCTTTCCTCTTCTCCAATGGCTTGATCTCTGATCATCAATTTGGTTTCAGACCAGGTCACTCTACTCTGGACATGCTGCTTCTGCTGTCTCAACAATGGATGGAGGTCCTCAATGCCAAACAGGAAATCAGAGCTGTCTCCCTTGACATATCACGTGCCTTCGATACGGTCTGGCACCCAGCTCTGCTCACCAAACTCTCCTCCTATGGTATCCATGGAAATCTCCATGCATGGCTTGCGGACTTCCTCTCTGGTCGTAGTCAACGTGTGGCCCTGAATGGATTTCTCTCATCTCCCCTTCCCGTTCAGGCTGGAGTTCCCCAAGGCAGTGTGCTGGGCCCTGTGCTTTTTCTGGTCTTTATCAATGATCTCTCCGACTCTCTGGAAAATCCTCTGTATCTCTTTGCTGATGACTCCACTCTCTGCCGCTCCATTCCTCTTCCCTCAGATCGGCAGTCTGCAGCCTCCTCACTCTCTGAATACCTGGACAAAATCACAGACTGGTCAAACATGTGGAACATGTCTTTCAATCCTGACAAATCTCACACTCTTACTATGTCTCTCCGAAAAGATCGACTGGACAACCCTCCCATCTACTTTCTCAACAATCCTCTCCAAGAAGTTCTGTCGCTCAAGCTTTTGGGTCTCACCATCTGCCATGATCTTTCTTGGGAAAACCACATTTCCAAGCTGGCCTCCAAAGCCAGTCGCCGACTGGGCATCCTCCGTCGTGCGAAGTCCTTCCTAGGCACACCTGAGCTCCTCACCACATACAAGGCTTTCATCCGCAGCTCAATGGAATACTGTTCTCCCCTTTGGGCTGGTGCTCCTGCCTCACACCTGGCTCGGCTTCACGCTGTTGAATCCAAAGCTTTCAGAATCATTGGAATCTCCCGCGATGAAGCTATCTCTGAGGGCCTTTCACTCACTCACCGCAGGCAGGTAGGTGGTCTTTCTGTCTTCTACCGACTCCTCTCCGGCCTTGCTCCCCCAGCTCTCTCTGTGCTCTGTCCCCCAAATATTCCTACAGGTCGCACAAGATCTGCCAGCCACCCTCTGATGGTTAAACTGCCGAAATCTCGGCTCTCTGCTCACCTTCACGCTTTCATTCCTCTTTTCTCCCGCCTCTGGAACAAACTCCCACATTCACTTCAATCACACTCCTCCCTCCAGGTCTTCAAAACAGCTGTTCACCACCATCTCTTATCTTCCCCCATCCAAAACCTTGATCTTTTCTACCCCCACTAATTCACCCCAGATCCACCTTGTTTGAAATTCCAACTTCTTTCCTGGAAGTCTTGGCAGTGTCCATATGTTTTATACCTCTCCCACCCCCCCCCCCCCCCCTTCCCATGCCTCCCACCCAAAGCCCTCTCCCTCCCACAGTTCTCTCGATGTCTCCATGTCTCTCGGTCCCTGCTCTCAAATGTTGTGTTTGTGTCCTTCCCCCTCTCTCCCCATCTTGTCTACCGCTCCCGATGTTATTTGTTTTGTGTGTCTGTTTGTCTTTCTGTGTGATTAATGTTCGCTCTTTCACGAGCCTCGATCTTGTATACAAAAAAAAAAATAAAAAAATAAAAATGGAGGGTTCTGGAATGACGAAGTCAACGCCCAGATCTAAATCCCATCGAGATGTTGTGGAGGGATTTGAAACAAGCCGTGAATGCAAGAAACCCCTCAAACATCTGTTACGGATCCCGGATTTAGGTGAATTACGATTCATGTCATTGCTTATTAATGTTTATTCTATTAAAGGTTGTTGTGGTGAAATGGTTAGAGAGGCTCCGGATAACAGGAGACCGGAAACGGGATAGAAAACCGGAAGAAGACGAAAAAAGACATGAGGTCCGGGGGAAGCGGCTATCTTCTTCATCCACGCCCAGCTCCAACGCGAGCGGTGTCGATATTGATTAGCGTTGGGAACGCTGAGTTTGAAAAGCCCGTCTGGCGAAAGGAGTTACCTGCGCGGGGTGATTGCCTGTTACGTGTCAGGTTGCCGTGGCTTCCTGGAAGGAACCAAGCGTCCGGCACTGTTCGCCTCGACGCCTCCGAGGGCGTGTACGGGTCGCACCTTGGGCCTCGCGCGCTTTGCTAGCCGCGCTTTGCTTTGCCCGCTTTGCTTTGCAAGGAGGTGTGCGCTGCAGCAGCTGTTCCCGGTACGCGACGTGCACGTTTGGAGCACATCAGCCAGGGGTCCGTTCAACCGCCCGTGTGCGGAGAAGTCGACCTTCACCTTGGTCTGGAGGGGCCCAGAGACATTGTGAGGGACAGTGACCATTGAGGGGTCGTGAGTGGGGAAAGGGGGGAAATATATGAGATGGCCATCTTAGTAATATTGCTGATTGATTGTTGATTGTGGTTGATGGATTGAGAATATATTATTAATGAATCCGGATCCTTGGTGTGGGGTTGCTTATTGACTTGAATTGTTTGTGTCTTTCATATTGATTGCATTACGAACGCGTATAAATCAGAGATCTTTCTGGCGGGGTCCTCCCATGGTCCGGGGGTCACCAAGACCAGGTAGTTACCGTGAGGACCACGTAACAGAATTGGGGGCTCGTCCAATTGAATTCCGGGATATAAAATTGTATAAAATAATAAAATAATATTTTTATTAATTAAAATTTATTAATTAAGTATTAATTGGTAAATTTTTGGGAAATTGTGGTAAAGTCTTGGGAGAAGGTTAACAGGTGTTAACGATAGGCACCATGGCGTTTGTGGCACAGAACTTTGCGGTAACCCCGAGTGAGGCACAGTTCTGAGCGTTACTAAAGTCGGACCTCTTGAAATTGGCCAAACATTTTAACTTGGAGGTCCGAACTAATTTGAGGAAGGCAGAGTTGCAGACCACGGTGATACAGTCTATGGTGGGATTAGGAACATGGGACGAGTTAGCCTGGGAGTGGCTACCCGAAGAACCAGAAGATGTTGAGCTCCGGAAACTGGAGTTGCAATTACGGAGCCAGGAACGGATCAAAGAAGAAGAAAGGAAAGCAGAAAAGGAAAGAGCAGAAGAAGAAAGGAAAGCAGAAAAGGAAAGAGCAGAAGAAGAAAGGAAAGCAGAAAAGGAAAGAGCAGAAGAAGAAAGGAAAGCAGAAAAGGAAAGAGCAGAAGAAGAAAGGAAAGCAGAAAAGGAAAGAGCAGAAGAAGAAAGGAAAGCAGAAAAGGAAAGATCAGAAGGGGAAAGGAAAGCAGAAGAGAGGAGAGAAGAGAAACAAGCAGAAGAAAGGAGAGTGGAACGAGAACTCCAGGAAAGGTTAGAAAGGATGTAAACAGAGGAAAGGAAAGCAGAAAAGGAAAGAGCAGAAGAAGAAAGGAGAGTGGAACGAGAACTCCAGGAAAGGTTAGAAGGGAGAAAATCAGAGGAGAGGAGAGCTGCAAGGGAACTCGAAGCAGAGGAGAGAAAAGCCGAAAGGGAATTAAAGGAACGTGACATGGCGCTTCAGCAAGAAATTAAATTCAAGGAGCTGGAGTTAATGAGAGAACGGGGAGAGGTACCACCCTTGCTGACTGGGCCGACACCTAGCCAGAACACCTGGAATGTGGGCAGACATGTGAGGCTGGTTCCACCCTTCAGTGAAAAGGAAGTCACTCAATTTTTTCCACACTTTGAGAAAGTGGCTCGACAGTTAAACTGGCCGGAGGAGGCCTGGACCATACTAGTGCAAAGTGTGCTGGTGGGGAAAGCTCAAGAGATTTATTCGGCGCTACCAATGGACCAATGTGCCAATTATGAGGTATTGAAGAAGCACATCCTCAAAGCCTATGAGTTGGTTCCTGAAGCTTACCGGCAAAAATTCAGGAATGCCAGGAAGAGGGAGAGTGAGACCCATGTGGAGTTTGCCAGAGTGAAAGAAAACATGTTTGATCGGTGGTGTGAGTCAAAAGGAGTCGGGAACAACTTCGAAGCATTGCGTGACTTGATCCTGGTGGAGGAATTTCAACAGTGTGTCCACGAGGACATCAAAGTGTACCTGCAGGAAAAGAAAGTACCGAAGTTGTGGGACGCAGCCACCATGGCAGATGATTATGCCTTAACACACCGGATAGGGGTCCACGAACCTAACTCCTCGCCTAGATTTCCGCAGGGGAGTTGTGGAACAGCAGGTGCGGAGAACGACAATACATGGCGGCGGCCTCGAGATGATTATGGGGACAACGCTGATACCCGAACTGTTCGAAATCAGAGGGCGACGGGCCCAGGACAAACTTATTTTTCGGGGGGCCCGAGGCAGACCACGAGTTTTTCCTCCGGACCTACTTGCGCTTTTTGCAAGAAACCTGGACACTTGATGTCCAGTTGTTACCTCATGAAAAGGGAAAACCCAGAGCAGAGTCCGACTATTACAACTCCGAATGCGATGGCAAGCGTAAGAAATTGCCCACAGAAGAGTTACCAACCATTTATTTATGAGGGGTTGGTCTCACTCGAGGGAGACTTGACTAACCCAAGACCTGTTAGGGTATTGAGGGACACAGGAGCCCATCAATCCTTCATGCTTGAAGGCATTTTGCCATTGTCAAAGAGTACCGCAACTGGTGATAGGGTTCGGTTACAAGGGATCGGTGGCTGTGTTAGTGCCCCACTTCATGTTATCCATTTGGAATCCGATTTGGTGTCAGGACCGGTCACCGTCGGTTTACAAGCCACGCTTCCTGTAGAGGGAGTATCTGTGATTATCGGGAATTATTTGGCCGGGGGGCAAATTTATGGTAACCCGAGGGTGGGTAAAGAGCACCGCAGGGGAAATAACACCACCCCAGCTCGGGATGGCGACAAAAGTGCCAAGTTATTTGTAGGGGGACTGAACTTCAACACAGAGGAAGAAGTTCTGACCTCTGTCTTCAACAGATATGGGCCGCTGGTGGAAGTGCGGGTGGTAAAAGACAGGGAAACGCAACGGTCAAGAGGGTTCGGCTTTGTCACGTTTGCAAGCACAAAAGACGCCAGGGAGGCAGAGAAGAATTGGAATGGTAAGGATTTGGAGGGTCGGACCATAACAGTAGGGAAGGCATTTCGTAGGCGTCGAGAGGTCTACAGCAGAGGACCACTTGGCGGTAGTTTTGGTGTTGGCAGCAGCCGATATTACTATGGAGGCTCCCAGAGTTACGGCATCTCCCGAAAGAATGATTGGCAGAGGATTGGCCGAGAAGGACACCGCCAGTCAGGTGACTGCTGGGACAAGGGGTCCCACCGTAACTGTTAGGAGTCCGGAGAAGTTGAAGCACTCTATATACGGCGGAGCCGCCGAGCCTGGGCTCCTACACGGACTAACCGTGAACGCCACGTTCTTAAAGGCGTCCCGGTAGGGAACTTCCCTGCACGGACTAACCGTGAACCCCACATTCCTTAAGGCGTCCATGTAGTGAGGACTCAGCTGGGCCTCCATCCAAGAGCAACTAGAAGTTGTTGACGCTTGGTCTAGAGGGAATTACCTTGGAATCTCTGGGGGGTTTTGGTGAAAGTTTGTTGCTTTATTTTTGAGATGCGATAATTGTGCCCGGGGGGAACTGATGATTTGGGGTATCGGGTTGGTTTATCAAAGTTTAGCCGGCCCAGAAAGTTTTCGCGGGGTTCAAACTTTCTTTCTTGAAGGGGGGGAGTGTTACGGATCCCGGATTTAGGTGAATTACTATTCATGTCATTGCTTATTAATGTTTATTCTATTAAAGGTTGTTGTGGTTAAATGGTTAGAGAGGCTCCGGATAACAGGAGACCGGAAACGGGATAGAAAATCGGAAGAAGACGAAAAAAGACATGAGGTCCGGGGGAAGCGGCTATCTTCTTCATCCACGCCCAGCTCCGACGCGAGCAGTGTCGATATTGATTAGCGTTGGGAACGCTGAGTTTGAAAAGCCCGTCTGGCGAGAGGAGTTACCTGCGCGGGGTGATTGCCTGTTACGTGTCAGGTTGCCGTGGCTTCCTGGAAGGAACCAAGCGTCCGGCACTGTTCGCCTCGACGCCTCCGAGGGCGTGTACGGGTCGCACCTTGGGCCTCGCGCGCTTTGCGAGCCGCGCTTTGCTTTGCCCGCTTTGCTTTGCAAGGAGGTGTGCGCTGCAGCAGCTGTTCCCGGTACGCGACGTGCACGTTTGGAGCACGTCAGCCAGGGGTCCGTTCAATCGCCCGTGTGCGGAGAAGTCGACCTTCACCTTGGTCTGGAGGGGCCCAGAGACATTGTGAGGGACAGTGACCATTGAGGGGTCGTGAGTGGGAAAGGGGGGAAATATATAAGATGGCCATCTTAGTAATATTGCTGATTGATTGTTGATTGTGGTTGATGGATTGAGAATATATTATTAATGAATCCGGATCCTTGGTGTGGGGTTGCTTATTGACTTGAATTGTTTGTGTCTTTCATATTGATTGCATTACGAACGCGTATAAATCAGAGATCTTTCTGGCGGGGTCCTCCCACGGTCCGGGGGTCACCAAGACCAGGTAGTTACCGGGAGGACCACGTAACACATCACACAGCTGAAAGAATTCTGTATGGAGGAGGGGGCAAAAATTTCTCCCAGTCGATGTCAGAGACTGGTAGACAGTTATAAGAAACACCTACTTGAGGTTGTTTCTGCCAAAGGGGGTAATACCACCTATTAGAGCCAAGGGTGTACTTACTTTTTCCACATGCGAAATTTGCATTTATGTTTATTTAAATTATACAATGGACTACAAAATGTAAATGTTTCATGATATTTGTTATATTATATCACCTTTATCTATCAATATTGTTGAAATGAAGATCAAATAGCTATTTGTTGAAATATGTTGAAAAAGTCAAAACTTTACATGGGGTGTACTTACTTTTTCACGTGACTGTATATAGAGTCAGGTAGATCTGTATAGGTAGTGTGCTCTGATTATCGTGATAGGGCACCCCACATGTAATAAGTTTGTTTCGGTGGTTTGTTCGTGTAAGTGTATCTCCGTGGTCATACAAGGATCACCCTTGTGCTAATTATCATAGGGATTATGCTAATTCCCCGGCTCGTAAAACCTTGTGATCATCCCGTTGTCCCATATGGCACTGCACATAGATGCTGGTGAGAAAGGCCCATTAGTACTCTAGTTAAACAATTAAGAAATAATAACTAACCGGAAGACAGACATCAAGACCAGGGCTAACAACTCTGCCTGGTTGAACACACATCGCACAGGCCACATCCAGAAGGACCCCATTGGGCGGGAGTTGACCAACCGGAAGGCTGGAGCAAGAAGCGACCCGCTGATTGGTGGAAGGAAGGCTGAGAAGGAAGCAACGTGCCGGTTGGCCAGGTACCACCAAGGACGTCGGAGGCGGACGGGCCGCTGATTGGTGGAGTGCTGGACAATGTAGCGGTGGCCTGTGGGGGTTGGTGAAAAGGACTGATGACGTCACTACTCCGTCGATAAAAGAACCCTCTGACGGACATTTTCTCTCTCTTGCTCTGGACCTTCTGCTTGCCCTGGACTTCCCTTGCGTTCCTCTATATTCTCTTGCCTTCGGGCTTTGGTGGAGAGACGAAGAGTTCAGAGACACCACCGGGAGACGTGGAGAGTTTTGCCAGGCAGGAACGATGCGTGACCAAAGGCGGCTCAACTGGGACACCACGAGGCCGGGGTGAGCGAGGCGCTCGGTGAGGTCTAGCAGCGAGCGAGCAGACTGTGGCCTTCTTCCCGCCAAGCACCAAGCCGCGTCCGGACGGCGAGTTTGGGGCCGACACTGTTCCTGACAGGATACTTCAGCCCACTTGAGCTAAGTGCACTAAATAAAACCACACACCATTATTTTCAAGTTATTTTCTTCCTGTGTCTGTGTTTTAAGTCTGGTGAGGGAGCATTTAGGTTTTAGTTTATAGACGCGCTTTTCTTGTTATCGGGTTCCATTTGAATAAATCCTTTCATTATTTTCCCTGTACATTATAAATCCGTTTTTCGCTTGAGTTATTTTTGCAGCTTCGGGAACTGCCGGCGGGATTGACCAGGTAAGGCTTTGCAGCTTCTTCTTCTTTCTTCCTCCCGCGCGTATATAGTACAATCCGCTATTGAACTGAACGCCTTGAAGTAACGCTCGATTGCCTTCCGTGGTTCTTTCAGTATTAATTGAGGGAACCACATGACAATATGTATATTATGCTTCAAGAACTAAAAAGTCACTAAAACCAAATCCAACCAAATTTTGCATGTTACCTTAGGGTACCTACCCCAATACCCCAAGTATGGTTTCTGTCTGGGTAGCATATCTGGGGAAGGGGATCAAGGTAGGGGTAAGACCCCAATTCTCTCCATGTAAATGTGTACAGTAGAGTGCCACCCAGTAGTATCCAGTATTCCAAAGCATTTTCTTCTTATACAAAGAAATTTTAAACAACTTGATAATATGCATTATGGTGATGTTGAAATCAGAGTGAGAATAAATCAAAATTTTCAAAACATTTAATTTCACTCATTTAAGCGGAGGTTCAAACCAAAGCAGCCAACACGGGGCTTCGCAGTGAAAGGGAAGTGATTTTTTTGCTCACACCATATATAAGCAGCAAGGATGGTTGATCAAGATGATGCTAGCTGACTTCCAAGCAGATGGAAGATGATCTTGGGCAAATGATGGAGTGAATAGAGCAGAACGTTTGTGAAGTACAATGTACTGTCTTTTGCTTAAATCTGTCAGCAAAGCAACGGTGAAATGCTTAGTCTTCAATAAATGAAGGTATGCAACAAAATATGAACAACTCACAGGTGACTTCAGATGGTGAACAAAATGATGTACAATGAATAAACTCTGGAAACAGAAAACTCAGATGCATTCTGAGGATCCATTAGGTTAGGATTTCTTGAGTGCTGTGCGTAATATAATAGGCCTAATATGCATGCAAAAGCACAGACACAAACACACGGGTCACATCTTGCCTTTCCAGAAGCAGACACCAAATGTGCCACACGAGAAAATCCCTGGAACTCCAGGCAAATGGTCCTCAAGTTCTTTCCATCTTTCATTAGCTCCTTTCTTTGCTCTTTGGTCACTTTCCATACGAGCACCTTCCAACGGCAATGAAGGAAAGATGTGATGAGTACACTCAGCACACATCTCACAAAGTCAATGTCTTAAGAACAGGTTGTATTTAAATGGCTACTGGTTTAAGTCTTCATGAACTGCTTGATCTTTAATTTGGGCATGAACAGCAAATACATGATTTTTTTTTTAAATGAACAAGTACAGATACATTCAAAGTACACCACCGACATGCCAAATAAATAAATAACATATCCTCCAGCATGCGGCATCAATGGGGCACCTTCGGCGTCTGGCGATGCCGCCGTGCAACACATAGAGACAGTATTGGAAGAGAGAGGTGTACAATAATTGATTGATTAATTGTGCAATTAAAATAAATAAATAATCGTAAAATTGCACCACCATTATAGCATACCTAAAGAGCTAATATCTTACCAAATATGCTAATAGCATACCTAAATAGCTAATAGCATACCTAAACCACCACCGTTTCATCCGAATGTGTAACTTTTTGAAAATTAATTAAATGCATAATTAATCTAATAATTAAATAATTAATCGATTAATTCATTAACCAAATAAATCAAAAATATCCTTTACAGCCTAATCACTGTGTTCAAATATCAGCTTCCTCGCTCAAAAGGTGCCTGACATATTGCCCAGATGACAAAGGAAATAAATAAGGACTTAATTAATCGATAACAATTACGTAATTGATTAATTAATTGATTAATTGAAAAAATTAAAATAGCGTTTTTGCCAAAGCACTTGCTCACTATTGTCCCCAGTTTTCAGCTTTCTAACTGAAACAAAACAACATTTCTAACAAAGAAACAAACAAGAAGACGTCATGCGGAGCACGATACTTGCAAAATCCGCCCCCTCCCCTCCCCCAAAAGGTTTTCCAATAAATAAATAAAAAAACACCTTTAGAGGCCATTTTTCCCCGCAAAGCGGGTGTTGGCCTTTTTCAGGGACCGTGGTTGTTGTTGTTTTTTTGGTCTCCTTTTTGAAGCAATGTTTTACGGCCGGATGCCCTTCCTGCCGCCAACCCTTTTTGTCGCCTTTTTACGACAAGCAGGGAATTACCAGTGAACTGGTACTCAATTAGCCGACCTCGGAAGGATGACAGGCTGAGTCAACTCCCCTGGCGTTAATTCAGCGATCGACCGGGATTCGAACCCAGGATCCTTGGATCCTAAGCTGGCACCCTAGCCGCTAGCCCAACACCAGGCTCCAATGATACAGCAAATTGTCCATTTCATGAAGATTAAAATTTACAATCTTAATCAAAGCTCGGGTCAACAGGATGAAAAGTGACGATTTTTCAGATGAAAAATGATGATTTTGTAAGGTTGACCTTGAGTTGACCTTTGACCTCAAAAATAGTTAGTTTCCCTATTTAGAGACTCAATGTGCAAAAATGCTGTTCAATTTTCAAGTCAATCGGATGAAAATCGAGGATTTTAAAAACCTGGCATCTGTTGACCTTTTGGCCTATGTTGACCTCAAAAATAGTTGGTGGTTGAATTCAGTGACCATATATGTAAATCCTCTTAGAATTTCAAGTCAATCAAATGAAAATTGGTCATTTTAGAAATTCGGCCTATCTTGACCTTTTGGCCTATGTTCACCTAAAATATAATTTGTGGTTGAATTCAGTGACTAGATATGCAAGTCATCTTCAAATTTCAAGTCAATTGGATGAAAATTGAGGATTTTAGAAATTTGGCCTATGTTGACCTTTTGGCCTATGTTGACCTTTTGGCCCATGTTGATGTCAAAAATACTTGGTGGTTGAATTCAGTGACCAGATATGCAAGTCCTCTTCAAATTTCAAGTCAATCGGGTGAAAATTGAGGATATTAAAAATTTGGCCTATGTTGACCTCAAAAATAGATGGTGGTTGAATTCAGTGACCATATATATATAAATCTTCTTAGAAGTTCAAGTCAATCAAATGAAAATTGGTGATTTTAGAAATTTGGCCTATGTTGACCTTTTGGCCTGTGTTTACCTAAAATATAATACGTGGTTGAATTCAATGACCAGATATGCAAGTCCTCTTCAAATTTCAAGTCAATTGGATGAAAAGAGGATTTTAGAAATTTGGCCTATGTTGACCTTTTGGCCTATGGTGACCTCAAGTATACTTGGTGGTTGAATTCAGTGACCAGATATGCAAGTCCTCTTCAAATTTCAAGTCAATCGGATGAAAATTGAGCATTTTAGAAATTTGGCCGATGTTGACCTCAAAAATACTTGGTGGTTGAATTCAGTGACCAGATATGCAAGTCCTCTTCAAATTTCAAGTCAATTAGATGAAAATTGAGGATTTCAGAAATGTGGCCCATGTTGACCTTTTGGCCGATGTTGACCTCAAATATACTTGGTGGTTGAATTCAGTGACCAGATATGCAAGTCCACTTCAAATTTCAAGTCAATTGGATGAAAAATTAGGATTTTAGAAATTTGGCCTATGTTGACCTTTTGGCCTATGTTGACCTCAAAAATACTTGGTGGGTGAATTCAGTGAGCAGATATGCAAATGCTGTTCAATTTTCAAGTCAATCGGATGAAAATTGAGGATTTTAGAAATTTGGCCTATGTTGACCTTTTGGCCTATGTTGACCGAAAAAAAAATACTTGGTGGTTGAATTCAATGACCAGATATGCAAGTCCTCTTCAAATTTCAAGTCAATCGGATGAAAATTGAGGATTTTAAAAATTTGGCCAATGTTGACCTTTTGGCCTATGGTGACCTCAAAAATACTTGGTGGTTGAATTCAGTGACCAGATATGCAAGTCCTCTTCAAATTTCAAGTCAATCAGATGAAAATTGAGGATTTTAGAAATTTGGCCTATGTTGACCTTTTGGCCTATGTTGACCTCAAGAATACTTGGTGGTTGAATTCAGTGACCAGATATGCAAGTCCACTTCAAATTTCAAGTCAATTGGATGAAAATTGAGGATTTTAGAAATTTGGCCAAAGTTGGTGACCTTTGGCCTATGTTGACCTTTTGACCTATTGACCCCAAAAACAATAGGCTTCTTGCTTTTGACCAACTCTACCAATTGGTGAAGTTTCGTGAAGATCGGTTGAAAATTGTGACCTGTAGGCCGGTGACAAACAGACAAACAGACAGACAAACAGACCGACAGACAGAACCACAAACACAACCGACCAATATACTTGAAAAATCTTCAATTTCGCAAGTAACAAGCAAATGAAAATCACTCATAGAGCGACACTTAGCAAAAGAGAACAAAGTAGGATGGCACTCGATAGAACATCCTTTTGACTTCACAAATAATTGGTGGTTGAATTATGTGACCTGATATGCAAAACTTCTTCAAATTTCAAGTAAATGGGATGAAAATTGAGGATTTTAGAAATTTGAAAAAAGTGGTTGACCTTTGGCCTATGTTGACCTATTGACCTCAAAAATATGTAGGATTTTGTCGGACCACGAACTCTACCGTTTGGTGAAGGTTCGTGAAGATCGGTTTAAAATTGTGACCTGTAGGCAAGTATAAGTGAGCGAACAAACAAACAAACACACAAACAGGAGTGATCAACATACTTGACCCAAATTTTTTTTTTTGCCAAGTAATAAACAAACAGACAGAATAACAAATGCAACCGACCAATATACTTGAAAAATCTTCGATTTTGCAAGTAACAAGAAAACAAGAAACCAGAGTGAAAACTGAGTACTCCCTTTCAGTGCGCGTCATCGCCGGGCCCCCTTCGGTGCCCGGAAATGACGTCGTGCAGCACCTGGAGATAGAATAGGAAAAGAGCGATGTACAATTAAAAGTAGAACGCCACTCAGTAGAGCGCATACTCCCGCCGTGGGTTTAGTTGGAATAATACGTTTTGTTCAACATCCCCTGGTGATCCCAGTCCCTGGTGTTGGGCTAGCGGCTAGGGTGCCGGCTTAGGATCCTAGGATCCTGGGTTCGAATCCCGGTCAATCGCTGAATTAACGCCAGGGGGGTTGACTCAGCCTGTCATCCTTCCGAGGTCGGCTAATTGAGTACCAGTTCACTGGTAATTCCCTGCTTGTCGTTAAAGGCGGCAAAAAGGGTTGGCGTCAGGAAGGGCATCCGGCCGTAAAACATTGCTTCAAAAAGGGGACCGAAAAACAACAACAACCACAGTTCCCGAAAAAGGCCAACCCCCGCTTGCGGGGAAAAATGGCCTCTAAAGGTGGTTCAACATCAACATCCCCTCTCCCCAAAACAATAAATGAAAAAGAGAGTCAGAGAATTGTCAGAGAGAGAGTCAGAGTCAGAGAACAAACTGTCAGAGAATTTATTTTGATATATCTCAGAATTAGAGGAGAAAAACATCATTTAAGAATAAGAATAAAAGCTTTAATGCAGTAAAACAGAAAAAAATATTTCCCAAAAAAATTCCTGGATCCGGAATAATATCCTGAGCTTCACCAAAAACTAATCAATTCTTCCTTATCCCAAGGGCAATCATCCCACCAACTTTCATCCAAATCAGTTCAGAACTTTTCCAGATATCTTGTTCACAAACACACGAACACACGAACACACACACACA
The DNA here is from genome assembly GCF_964187855.1 of Myxine glutinosa. Classification (NCBI taxonomy): domain Eukaryota; kingdom Metazoa; phylum Chordata; class Myxini; order Myxiniformes; family Myxinidae; genus Myxine; species Myxine glutinosa. Next base: position 395,642 of record NW_027616393.1, read on the forward strand.
CGGACGGACACGATCGAATGCATTACTCCCTGGCGGGAGTAATAAACCTGAAAATCGCAGAGCCAGAACCAGAATTATTTATTTGGTCTGGGAAGTCCATGCGAGGTTTCTTCTTCTTCAGACTCTCACAACCCTGGGTGAATATGCGATCTTTAAAAAAAAAAAGTTGGAATTTTGCCAAATCTGTTTTATTCGTTTGTTAATATACCTCAGCCATTGACAAATCTGGAATTATAATTTTATTCGAGGTTCAAATTAACCCAGGAGATTGTGTCAAACGATGCCTGCAAGTCTGGACACGTGATAAATAATTAATCGTCCACAGTCGAAGGCCTTAAAAGGCTAACCCCCGCTCTTGCAGGGAAAATGGCCTTAAAATGCCTGTTGTTTGTTGTTGTTGTAGTCGAAGACTTCTTCTTCACGCAATAACAACTTCTAGCTTCCAGACCGTACATCCAATGATCTTCAAATTTTGCACACTTGTTACTCTTCATGACTTCTACTACAGTATGAAGTTTCACGTCGATCAATGAAGTGTTTCAAGAGATATAAATGTTTTTATTATTTGCGTTTAATTAACGATGTCTGCCAAACCACGTGACCTATCGCAAATTCAAAAAGGACATTTTAGTAGACTGATATGCTGAACAGACCTGTGAAGTTTCCCCTCGATTGGATCACAAATGAGGGAGGAGCTAGGTTTTAAAGGTTTGTGCATAAAAACGTCATAACTCTGAAACCATGTGATGCATGACGTCATGCTCGCTGACTTTTTTTGTTCGGCGTGGGTATGCGATTCTGCCTGCAAAGTTTGGCCTCGATCTGTTCAGGCGTTTTGGAGAAAATTGGATTTGTGTTTTTCACTCAAAACAATATGGCGGCCGAACCACGTGACCTGTGACGTCATAATTACCATTAAAATATTCTACAGACCGAGTCCCTCCTATCGTGAAAATTTGCTCTCAATCGGTCCAATTATTGCAGAGAAAATGGTTTTTAAAGGAAAACAGAAAAAAAAATTCCCAAAAAAAATTCCTGGATCGGGAATAATATCCTGAGCTTCACAAAAACTAATCAATTCTTCCTTATCCCAAGGGCAATCATCCCACCAACCTTCATCCAAATCCGTTCAGAACTTTTCCAGATATCTTGTTCACAAACACACGAACACACACACACACACACACACAGACGGACACGAGCGAATGCATTACTCCCTGGCGGGAGTAAATATATATCACCCCGAACGGGATGCGAGACTATTGCAACGCCCTTGTCTGTCCGTGTATGTGTCTTGTTTATTTTTTATATACTTGGTCGAAGCTCAGAAAGAGCTAACACATAGATCATATAATAAAGGGAACAAGAGAAGTGGGGGGGGTGGGGGGGGGGGGGGGAGAGAGAGAAGCACAACAACAGTAGAGAACAGGGACATCAGGAAATTTGTGGATGAGAGAGCGCTGGAGTAGGGTACATGGGATAAACAAGATGGAACCTACAGGGGATTTCAGGAAAGTAAATAGGAAATTTGAAGAAGCTGGGTTTGGGGTAGATTAACGGGGGTAGAAAAGATCAAGGTTTTGGATGGGACAGATTTAAAAAAACATGTGTGGAGGTGAGCAGTGATTCTGGAATTTGGGAGTTTAACCAGAAGGGGGTTACTGGTGGACCACGTATGCTCTGCTCTGCAAGACCGTGGGGTGGAGGTGGGGGAAACAAAGCACAGAAAGAGGAGATGGTGCAAGACCAGAAAGGAGGTGATAGAAGACAGGACACCAAACTGAAGCAATTTCTTTCTACCAATAAGCATACCGGATTTTTGATGTTATTCTTAGCCAAACAAGAAGCGCATTTTTCAAAATAGGTCCTCGTTCACGAGCCGAGTGGGACTAATATAATCACCAATATAAATGAACGGAGTAATACTTTCAAACTTCCTCTGCTCGAAAGATTCAGCCGTTCTTTAACTCTCACCTGCCCATTAGGTGCTGCCTTTGTCCAAATGTTGGGAAACATGTTTCTTAAAGCAAAATGCAGATAGGAGTCCCAGGCTTCTAGAGGAAAACAGGAGAAAAAACACAATATGGAAGAGCATTGAGCAGATCATTCACATATGGGCAAGCAGCATTCCCATTGGAAGCCATGGCTCATCATAAAATCAGGCTCATGCAATATTTTACAAAGCAGGCTTGGTCCTACCAGAGTTGGATGACAGTTGAACAAAACAATATATAGCAGGGTATCTCAAAACGTTGTGGACGGATTCGGACGAAATTTGGCAGAGATGTAGCGTATGTGACAAGGACGAAATGATTATATTTTGGCGAAGATCCAGATTCGGATCCGGCTACTAGAACTTTTAAGTGATTCTTCACCATTGGGAGATGGGGCCAAAAACGATACAATCAGGATATCTCCAAAATATATGGACGGATTTGGACGAAACGTGGCGGACCGGTTGTGTGTCCGACAAGGACAAATAGATTCGATTTTGGTGAAGATCGGAATATGGATTCGGATACAATTGTTATTTAACTTTAAAGTGATTCTTCACTATTGAGAGATTGGGTGAAAAGCGATATATAACATGATCTATCTATAATTCCACTAATCTCTGTGTGTACGTGACCGCTGTTTCTCGACAACCACGGGTCCGATATACTTGAAACTTGCCAGGTATATTGCTGGGGACCTGAGGATGTGCCTTTTCAAGGTTTCATATTAATCGGACAAGTAGTTAGCGAGCTATGTCCAAAAAACGATTCGACCAATCAGAGAGCAGCGAGCTCGCTTTGGCTTTGCGAATGGACCAAACCATTTCATGTAAATAGAGGGGGGGGGTTCTACCGTACTCCCAAGCCGTTCGCTTTGGCTTTGCGAATGGACCAAACCATTTCATGTAAATAGAGGGGGGGGATTGTCACCGTACTCGCAAGCCGTTCGCTTTGGCTTTGTGAATGGACCAAACCATTTCATGTAAATAGAGGGGGGGGATATAATTTTAGATATATGTATATATAGTACGGGCATGCCCTAGTATTTTAAAAAGTCATGGACGAGTTATAACTAAACTTGGTGGACGAGTTGGTTTGGTGACAAGAACAAGTCGATTAAATTTTGGTTCAGGTCCGAATCCCGATCTGGCCTATCAGTATCAGTGGGATAGAAACCATAAACTGTTCAGCCTGGCGGAGGTATGCGCTCTACCGAGTGTCGTTCTAGTTTGTTTCTGTTATCATTTGACTTTGTTCAGAATCAGTGTAAAGATCCTGCCTCAAAAGATGCATGATCAGAAATTTGGTATTACACCATGTGCACGAAGCGAAAAGTGGGGTTATGGAATTGGTTCATTTTGTCTGTCTGTACACAAACGTCAGTTTATGATTGAGGAACAACTTAATGTTATATTTTGAATAAAATAAAAAAATTTTAAAAACCACCTTTAGAGGCCATTTTTCCCCGCAAGCGGGGGTTGGCCTTTTTCGGGAACCATGGTTGTTGTTGTTTTTCGGTCCCCTTTTTGAAGCAATGTTTTACGGCCGGATGCCCTTCCTGACGCCAACCCTTTTTGCCGCCTTTAACGACAAACAGGGAATTACCAGTGAACTGGTCCTCAATTAGCCGACCTCGGAAGGATGAACAGGCTGAGTCAACCCCCCTGGCGTTAATTCAGCGAATCGACCAGGATTCGAACCCAGGATCCTAGGATCCTAAGCCGGCACCCTAGCCACTAGCCCAACACCAGGGTATATATTTTGAATACAAATCGGAAAACGAAACTGTAGTTTTTCATTACTGTAATTTGGCTCTAAATTTGTCCTGATCGCACATGCGCAGAGAGGAGTGAGATAATTTTTACGGCGTAGCCCATAGGGCAAAGCCGTCTAGAAAAGTGGTTGTCCGTCTGTATATATGTATGTATGTATGTATGTCCCCTCAAACGTACATGTATACTAATCATAGCTGAGGATCTGGTCACATTACAGGGTAATGTGATTATGTCTGATGTCATTACGGTGTACGGTGGCTGACTCTTCACACACCGCCATTTTGATTTATATGCCGTTCATGCTGAACATATTGTCAAACCTTTCATATATCAAAATCGCCACGCTCTACCTTTTCGTTTTTCATTCAGTGTGAAACACAAATAAAACGATTGTTAAAATGACCATCAAATATCGAAAGCATCGGCGTTACGTCTCTTCCAACAAAACGGTACATACCCAATCCTTGTGGGGTATAATCTAGATTACAGTAGATCTTCCCTCAGTTCTGTAAGTAAAACTTACCTCATGGATGTCGGGATTCCTCCAAATTTCTTTGTTTAATGTCATAAACAGCATTAGCGACTGTTTAAAAAAACTAATCATGTGTGTTTGTGGTTTATAATATTTTACATGCCCGGCTGCGTCGTTGTTAGACTTTCAGTCTTGTTTTATTCTGTCTGCCTGTCTGGCATTCAGACAAAATTGAAAGTCATTCCAAACAGGAAACTAACAAGGCCGCCATAAAGGACACAAACAACAGGCAAAAATAACTAATGTGAAGCGTTAAATAGGTGGTGTAAAAGACGGTGTGTCAAGGGCGGGAAACTTCCAGAAAAAAAAATTTCAACAACTTTTAAAATCTTAATTTTATTTCAATTCATTTATGTTACTTGAACACTGTAAAACACAAATCGCCTTTTTGAACACTTTCAAAATCCTTTAATTCAGCAGTACCTGGGCAAAATATTACAGCATTTTACATCATCTCGACCAATCAAATTTACAGCTCGCAGACCCCGCCCATATCCTTTTTTCTCAGGTAGTTGTTATTTACAGAAAGAGATAGAAGATGTGATTAGCAAAGTCCATCATAATCCAAAAGTGAAAGGGAAAATACATGGAATACGAGTCAAGATGAGATATGTGCAGAAAAAGAAGCGCAGCATTACCGCCACGCTGGACAACCGCTTTCTGCACCAAAGTGGTGTCACCCACAGCTGCACCGCCAATCCAATCTGCCACGGCAAAGCACGGCGACATCATGAACTGCCACACCCCCGTGCTGGTAAAATGCACAGTCACAGATAGCATGCTCGGTGACGAAGCAGGAGGAAAATATGCACAACATACCCATCAAATCTGCTTCCCCAAAGTCAACTACAACCTGCGTACCGAGACATGGATCACTTTTTTTATTCACATACTGTAGATGCAATATGTACGGCTGGCAGGATGGCCTAGAGTAGTGTTTCTCAAACGGTGGTTGTGACTGCCAAAGGGGCAATGAGTGGGTTTCCGGGTGGGTCATCTGGTAAATCCGCCTGAGAAACACTGGCCAAGAGGTACTGGTCTCTAAGCTGTCTATCCTGGGTTCGAGTCTCGACCCAGCTATAAACTATCATCCCAGTGTTTCACAGGCAGGGTGATTCATCAGTGTGTGCCATACTCGGATGTACAAGGAGCCGGGTGTCCTGTCCGCAGTCATTAGCTGGTGGACCTCAAAGATCCCACAATGGCCTTTGTGAAGAGCAGACGAGCTGTCATCGGCACGCTGAACAAATTACAAATTCCTGCCCTAACCTTAGTTGAACGTCAGGCTTGGCCAGCTGGTTCGTGAAAGACTTGGGCCAAGCCTCCCTGGGCCTACCTCACAAGAAGGTGGAAAATATTGTGGTTGCCAAAGAAGAAGAAGAAGAAGAAGAAGAAGAAGAAGAAGAAGAAGAAGAAGAAGAAGACATGCAATCCGTGCATGGGCCTACAATGAGGATACCTGGCCTCCCCCAAACCCACTACCTAAAATCTTCAATTACTCGCTCGTCATTTGCATCTCAAATTTGATTTCTCTTCTGCTTTTATTTGTGACATATATTACTAAAGGAGAAGCATCCGTGTGTGTGTGTGTGTTTGTGTTTGTGTTTGTGTGTGTGTGTGTGTGTGTGTGTGTGTGTGTGTGTCCATCATGCTAAATTCTAAAATGTTCCTGCTGTAGTAGAAAAATAAAAATGGTACCAATGGAAAGCTAATAATCGATTTACTTGGTTGAAAGGTAATAATCAATCGATTTACTCCGAACAAAAATTTATGTCTGTTTATTAGTTTAATCAGTCAAAGTTTATGTTTTTTTTTTTGTTTTTTTTTATTAGTTTAATCACAGTCACCCATGTTTTAAAACACTCTTTCTCAGATTGAGGAAGAAGATGCAGAGATGGAAACTCGATGCAGCGGTTCCAACAGTGGGATGCAAAGAGCTAATGTCTCCTCTGATTCATTCGACCTGAGATTAGGACATGTCATTATCAGATATGAGATCAGGGCCGTCTCTCTGGACATATCTCGACCTGTTGATACAGTTTGGCATCCCACCTTTCTTTGCCAAATGTCTGCCTATGGAATCCAAGGCCAACTCCACTCTTGGATTCCTGACTTCCTCCACTCTCGTAGCCAACGCGTGGCTCCAAACAGAACCCTTTCTTCTCCTCTCCCTGTTATGGCTGGAGTTCCCCAAGGCACTGTTCTCGGCCCCATCTTATTCCTAATCTTCATTAATGATCTCTCTAACTCTCTGGAAAATCCTATTTATCTCGTTGCTGATGATTCCACTCTCTGCCCTGACATCCCTCATCCTTCTGACAGACCGGCAGCAGCCGATTCCCTCGCTTAAGACCTTGACAAAATCATAAACTAGTCAAACACCAGCAACATCTCTTTCAATCCTGAGAAATCCCACACACTCACACTCTCTCTCTCCAAAAGGACCATTCCACAAACCCTCCCATCTACTTTCTCAACAACCATCTCAAATAGGTTCAGTCACTCAGACTCTGGGGTCTCGCTCTCAGCGGTGGTCTCTTTTTGGTCTTGGGCAAGCCACATTTCAAAGTTGGCCTCCAAAGCCAGACGCTGACTGGGCATCCTGCATCATGCCGAGCCATTCCTTGGCACACCTGATTTCACCTACAAGGCTTTCATCCGCAGCTTGGAGTACTGCTCTCCCATCTGGGCTGCTCTACTCCTTTGATTGACACTGCCTCACATCTTGCTCAGCTTGACGCCATGGAAACCAAGGCATTCAACAACATTGGAATCTTTCGCAATGAAGCCGAGCCTATGGGCCTATCACTTCACCATCTCTGAAAGGTCGGCGGTCTCACTGTCTTCTTCCAACTCATAACTGGCCTTGCACTCTCTGCCCTCTCCGAGCTCCGTTCCCCCCCACGTATCTGTAGGCGCACACGATCCACTAGCAACCCTCTTCTAGTGAAACTGCAGTAATCTAGAACCCCTGCTCACCTCCACCAATTTATTCCTTTATTTTCCTGCTTGTGGAACCACCTTCTACACTCTCTTCGATCTCATTGTTCTCTCCCTGTCTTCAAAAGACAGGTGTTCACTACCATCTCAGGTTACCCCCCATGCAAAGTCATCTTTTATGCATCCATTAACCACCCCCACCAATGCTTATGTATCCATATTGTCCCTTGCGTTCTCTCCCATCCCTCATTGTTACCTGCATCCCTTGTTTTACCTTGTCCATCTCCCTTCTCCCTCCGCCATGTTGTTGGCGTTATCGACATTTCTCCTTTCTCCTACTGTTCCCTTTATGTTGTGTCCTGATCTGCTCTGTGTCATATGTAGCTCCTCCACGAGCCTAGACCATGTAATAAAAAAGGTTCGGCCTGGCGGAGGTATGCGCTCGACCGAGTGCCACTGTACTTATTATCATGCTACTTTGCTAGTAGTAGTATATATGGCACCTTTCAAGACAGAACTTCAGTCAGATGTCCGTACCACCTGTCAAGATAAGAGCAACTCTTATGGAGGGCACCCTGGTATTTTATAACGGACCGTGGAACCACATTTGTGCAGATGAAGCATCATTCTCCATCACATCGGATCAGAGTCGATAATGATTAAAACAATGAAAATTACTCTGTACGTCTCTACCTGATTAGGCCCTCCCAGCAAAAGCCAAGATGCCTCTCAAACTCGCTTGATTGCAATTCATCGAGATACGGCACGCCGCCATAGAGCCACTGGGAACGGAAACAAAAAACGGAAATGTGGTTAGACTTGTGAACCAAATATATTGTTATGTCCTTGGCCGATGAAAACCAGTCTTGGACAGATAGCCGAACAGTTAACTCCGAGGCAGCAGTTCAAAACTTGGCGGTATAATTTTTGGCACGCACGGGCAAAACAAAACCGGGGTCTTACCTGTATGACGGAACCACAGGGCTTATTCCTCGAGCCCACGAACACAGAAACGAGACAAGGAAAATCACCAATACAACAAATGAAATGCAACAAGGTTTTAATGAAAATAAATGTAATACGATAAAAATGAAAGGTGAGGTAAAAGCTAATATCCTAATTTGAGACGTCTCCACTCAGACACACAAAACAGACAAGGGGAAGATAAAAGAAAATAATGTTCTTCGTTGCTTATCTCGGCCGACACTCAGCTCTGGTCTACGAGGCTGTTGAATGATGACGGCAGTACCAAGCAGCCCAAAGCTGTTTGCGTGGGAAATGTACAAGATGGCGCGAAATCCCTCTCCACCTCGCCACGAACGTGAGGCAATCCGTGCGGCGGGTCCTCTTCCGCTCGTCTCCCTCCGAAACGCAATGCAGCTCCCAAAAGTTCTCCTCACGACCGCACACCCCGCCAGAAACAGCCAAGCCACCCTATTGATCAAAAGTTCCAAACAAAGCTCCGACGGCTTTTCTCACGAGCAAAAATACGACCGGCCGCGCGGAGAGGGAGAGGGAGAGGAGAGAAAGAGGGAGAGGGAGAGGAGAGAAAGAGGGAGAGGGAGAGAAAGAGGGAGAGAAAGAGGGAGAGAAAGAGGGAGAGAAAGAGGGAGAGAAAGAGGGAGAGAAAGAGGGAGAGGGAGAGGGAGAGAAAGAGGGAGAGAGAAAGAGAGAGAAAGAGAGAGAAAGAGGGAGAGGGAGAGGGAGAGGGAGAGAAAGAGGGAGAGAAAGAGGGAGAGAAAGAGGAAGAGAAAGAGGGAGAGAAAGAGGGAGAGGGAGAGGGAGAGGGAGAGAAAGAGGAGAGAGAAAGAGAGAGAAAGAGGGAGAGGGAGAGGGAGAGAAAGAGGGAGAGAGAAAGAGAGAGAAAGAGAGAGAAAGAGAGAGAAAGAGAGAGAAAGAGGGAGAGGGAGAGGAGAGAAAGAGAGAGAAAGAGGGAGAGGGAGAGGGAGAGGGAGAGAAAGAGAGAGAAAGAGGGAGAGGGAGAGGGAGAGAAAGAGAGAGAAAGAGGGAGAGGGAGAGGGAGAGGGAGAGGGAGAGAGAAAGAGAGAGAAAGAGGGAGAGGGAGAGGGAGAGAAAGAGAGAGAAAGAGGGAGAGGGAGA